>NC_136412.1:316236620-316564120 GCF_051521515.1 Lactuca serriola
TGATACAATATCTTATTATTAAAATTTTCACTCAAAACCAACCTTAACTTCTAGAAATGAGCTATATTAAGTTGATTTTACTGTCAAGAGATACGATTACATAAATGATAATTTTGGTCTATGCCTAACGATAAATTTCCTTGTCCCGTAATTAGAATTATTTACCTTTAAATGTGTATCCTTAGCAGAGTTGGTAAAGCCAAAAAAAAAAAAAAAAAAAAAAAAAAAAAAAAAAAAAAATCTTTCTGGCTTGATTCAGTTTTAAATAAAAATTATTTAATTACCATACTAAGGTATATATATATATATATATATATATATATATATATATATATATATATATATATATATATATATATATATATATATTGGAATATAATTACCATAATTAATACATAGCAAAACAACGTTTTAGGTTATTCAGAAAAGAAAATCAACTTAGATTTTGGCATTACATTCTTGGAATGTATAAACTTGCTGTTGTTTGTCTAACCTTTATTCAACAAACATATAAAAGTAAAGTTGCTAAAGCGCAAACTATGGGACTATAAAAGAAACACGTTTTTATCGTTGTTTAGATAATCTTTTGTAAATATTTTATCTGCTAACAAGTAACATCCCACATATACGAGCGGCATTGGCTTGTTAATCCGGACTTTATATTGATATGAATATTTATTTGTGTTTCTTTATTCCTTTGGAATTTCTTTAATTTAAAAATCTGCTCACAAGCCATGGCCATAATTAAGAAAAATATACAAACAATCATTGGATCATTGTGTATCATATGCGTATGAAATCTATTTTGAATCATCACTTGGATTGATGTCGATAAGATATTCTAGAGATATATGAAAGATAGGGACATGAATGGTGGGAGGAACATACCTAGAATGAATGGCATGGTTTTGATGCCTCCAAGAGTTTTCTTCTTCTCGGTGTCTTCATGGTTACTCTCACCATTCTCATTATCTTTGGTTGGAGACATTTTGCTCTTCCCTACCTTCCATGAATACATGAATGAATAATTTATAGTAATTGAGTAAACCCAATCATGCACATGAAGGTAGTGGTAAAGATGAGTCATGACATAACATGATGTGTATGTAGCTTGTCTCATTCACATTTCATATTCAATACAATAAGTCATTCTCACACTTCAATTACCCACTCACGAAATTTGTTAAATACCACAATCAAACAATTGCCAAAATGGTAAAAAGATATATAACGCCCTTTACCAAACATAAAATACCAAAATCTATGGACCAAAATGTATAATTTTAGATTGAAAAATCTAATCCTCTTCTGCATAAATCCAGAAAACAGAATCCTTATTTGTGTGTTTACTTTGTAAATCTATTAATTTGTTTTGAAATTTATGAATGTGGGATTGTAACTCTTAGTAACATATTTGTGTAAATATTTTTTTATCACATGTCATATTCTTATTCATTTTGACACATGTCATTTTGTAGTTATTTTAAATTAATTTTTATTCATATGTTATTTTTTGGTTTTTTTTTTTATTTTACTAAATTCCATATAATATTTAAATGTAATAATAAATGGATATCAAATTTATTAATGGATTTACCTTCTAATTTTTAAATTTCTAAATTAATCCTATTAATATTTTTTGCTTTATTGTCTAATTTATTTGTTTCAATTATAGAAAAAAACACTTCTATATTAATAATTTAATATTTTTCTTATTTTTCTTATAGATTTTTATATTTAACATTTTTTTTAATATATGTATTTCACAACTAATAGGAACAATAAATAAGTTGGATTAGTACGCACATGGCACAATATCAGATGCAAGATAAAGATGATCGGGCTCCATTTTCTTATCCCATGTTATGATTTAACCCAATTTGTAACTAGTTTTGTATTTGATAAACTCAATAATATACTGTCATATGTGTGGTCCATTTTAAAGGATCGACAAGACAACCAACAAAAAAAATGCAGAATGACTGAAATCAACTTGCGAGAAAATTAGCTAGGGACCAAAAACCAACAATAAAAATTGGGAGTATAGATGAAAGAACGAAGGCAAATTGTTTGAAAAGGCAATATTTTTTTTAGCAGAGGCTTGATTCGGCCTTATGCATTTCTTTTCAGAAAACGTGTTTTGACATTGTGTATCAGTTAGGGATGAGGTAAAAAAAGAACAAAACCGGACCGAATCGGTCATTTGGTTCCAATAATTCCCAATTTTTGGGCTTTCGGTTCGTGGTTCTCATGTTTGTCGGTTTTGAAACCATTAAGGGCAAATCGGTTTAATTCTCAGCAATGTTTACAATTTTTGTCAAACTTTGAACAGTCTTAACTTTTTCATACGAGCTTGTAATCGGCTGATTTTTTTTCAGGTTGTAGCCCTTTGTTTTGGCTATAAATTATGCTCAAAAAAACACTTAAAATGGTAACGAGATATATAAGTCACATAGCTCTAAACATGGGATATTAGAGTTGGATATTTTTCTTTCAGCCATGTTTATAATTTTTGTTCAACTTTGAATGGACATAACTCCTTTAGAATGAACTGATTTTTTTACCTAGGTTGAGACTAAAACAATTGAAGTGGTTAAGAAATAACTAAGTTACACAACTTTAAACACGGATTATTAGGGCAACATATTTTTTTTCATCGGTATTTATAAATTTTGCTAAACTTTGAATCATCATAACTCCACATGAGCACGGAATGAGATGATTTTTTTTCTAGGTTATAGCCCTTTGTCTTGGCTACAATTTATGCTCAAAATAGCTAACTTAGTTAAGAAATAGTTTAGTTACATAGGGCTAAACATAGTTTGTTAAGGGTGTTGGTTTTTTTCTAACCAATGTTTTTATTTTATCTCATTGTAATGGTAAATTAAAAATCACTAGATAATGTAAAAATGTCACCTCAAAATGCAAAAAACAACAATGTAGTTTAGAAGTTAAGTTCTTTGCGGTTTTGGAACAGGAGTCGAACCGGTATTTTCCATGGTTCCCATATTTCCTTATTTATAGTTTTTGGTTTTTTAGTTCTTGGTTCGGTTATCTTCGGTTCCAAGACCGATCACATCCCTAGTATATCTGACAATATCAAAGAGCGTTGTCTTCCATGTTGCAGTAATTTGAGAAGGTGTTGTATATAAAAGAAATGAGACTCTTAACATGATAAAATAATCAAAGAACACTTTGATTTTCAATCACAAAAATAAAAGAAAAAACCAAAATTGTATTGTGAGTTGTTATGAAATTTGTTAGTCACAAAAAACTCTACTATAACCTCTATTTATACTCACAAAATCCATAAAATATATATGGATGATGAAAAGTACAGTTTACGGAAGTTATTTGCAGTTACAGAGAAGTTATAAATGTTTCTAGAATTTCCGTATAGCAAATTGGGGATATAGCAAAATTGCATACAACAATTTCATATAGAAGATTTTTCATACATCAACTTCATATATCAATTTTATCATGCAACAATGTTGTATATTATACACCATTATGTATCATATGTAACTTAAATAGACTTTTGTTGAGTTGTCAAAAGTTCTGTATTTCAAGGTCACGTGGCATGTCTAATATGGTGTTATTTGGGAATTGTGGAATCATGTTTTATGAAAGATTCTTTAATCTGAAAAGAAATGAGAGTACTTCAGTATCATGTTTTATGATCATTTTGGTAATTGTGAAATTGTATCACAATTAATCCTCTAAGTACATCTTAATGCAATTGTATGAATAACAAGAGGAATCGAACCTTGTTACAGATGGTTCGATCATAGATGAGTCATGCTTCATTCCCAAATCAAGTTTTAGAGCCATGCTCTAGTAACTACGAATCGTATCTTAAAACTCATTTCAAACTAAGAAAAGGTGATAACACCTTGTAATATATGGAGTAATGATGTTTTTCTTACTCTAGCACATTTAGAATTGGAGTTGTGATGTTTCCGTTAATCGAGAAACAAAAGATAAACCGAGTCCTATTCTATGAAGTGTTTTCTTGTCAGGAATCTACACAAACTTTTGAATATGCGTTTTAGCTCATCAAGGAATGTTCCTTGAGGGAAAAATCATATGTCAAGAAGTCAGTGGGAGTCGTATTAATCTTTAGAGTTGCAAGAGTCAAACGAAAATAAACCTTTATTTATCACTAAGGTTGAAAATATGTTGTGCTTAATGGACATATTCTTATCTATGTGCACTTCCAGTTGAGTTGGCAATGCTTATGAAATCAATGTTCTTCATTTAACTATAAATGAAAAACACGTTGGTTAGTGTAAGTACACTAATCAATGTGGTTGAGCCGCTAACAACATCGAAGTACTGATAGGCCTTTGTGCTGCCAGAAGATAAGAAATTTAGAATAGCAAAGTTCAATCTATAAAGGAAAACTAAGTTTGAACTTGGTTTGTCATAAATCTTGTCTTATGAATGTAGGTTGGAAATGATAGATTCACATGGATGGGAATGTATGCACCTTCAAATCTAAGTTGAAAAGGTTTTGCTCGAATTCATGAAAAAGATTATGAGGGAGTACTTTTGCTGATAGATTCTACAGATCTGATAAAGATCTATATGGATATTGGTTGTGTTACTTGTATTCTTAAATTCACAATATGATTACGACATCCCTCTTCATATTTCAAATTGTGAGGAATGGTAAGGAATTGTTTTAATTTTCAAGAGATACATCTACCAATCTTGAAAAAGGTTTAAACACACTATAACATTCCATTTGGAATTAAATGAACAAGATTAAATAAAATAAATAAATAAATAAACCCCGAGATGTAAATGTGTCACACCCCTAAACTGAAACGACGGAAACGTTCGGGGGTAGAGGACGTCATGGACAATATCACAACAATTACATCATAGTAACCAAAGTAAACACAGCCATTACATTGAAAATATAGGTATTTACATATGTTTGAAACATAATTTGTATACACCAAAAGTATAACAAAATATAAAAGACGTGACTCTATACGCTCCGTCTTCGCAAAAGTCTGCGGAGTACCTGTCTACTGATTTCCTGAGAATAAAAAAGATTTAGAAAGAGTATCAACATTAAGCTGGTGAGTTCATAAGCATGTTTTTGTAATGAAAACCTATTGATGAATCTGCGAAATGTTTGTATGTTTCCAAGAAAATCCAATATTTTCTTTAGTAAAAAGGTAGTTTCAAACCATAAGACCAATTGTAAGTTCGTTATTGAATTCTGTTTTTGTGTATGAAAGTACTTGTATGAAATCCCTAGCTACCACCAGTACTGTAAGTAATGCATTGTATGAAAACCCTGGCTATTACTAGTAATGTATAGTAGTTTTATTACTTAAAATAAAACTATTGAAGAATGAAATCCCGTAAACAAAATGTTAGTTTATACTGTTGTGAGTTCGTATAACCATGCTTGATATGACCTAGTGACCTCTACGACGTTCTTCAGGCATCGAGCGTTATGACATTTGTCACCCCAGGCATGTCTGCTTAACTGTAGCTAGCAGTTTAGGTGTGGGATAGTCAATCCTGAATAGATCTATTCACAAATCTCACGCTCTCCCTCCAGGAGACCCTGATTATACTATGATAGGATTTAGCCCGCACCCCGAAGGGTACAATTGAAGTGATGTCTCACAACCCTGTATTAACTAGTTTACGTGTAATGTAATGCTCACTTGTACTTGAATCTATACATATGTCTTGTAGAGTAAAAATAGTTATACTTAAATAATTATTTAGTATGGTACTCTTGTATTCAGAAAGTAGTAATGTATACCATAAACTATATCTGTCATATTTTATATGATTGTTAATGTATAATCCTAAGATGGTAAAAATGTGTATTGAAATCCCAAACTATACCTATTATAGTTTGCATGTGTGTTAAGTACTCGGTTCGTGTATTGTTTTGAAAACTATGCAATTATAGCTGTGAGTTGAAAACTTTCCTTATGCTCATCATGTTACAAAAGGGATAAAATATTTAAATACTTTATAAAATGTGGTGATCTTTCGGTTGTATCAAACGCATAACTTTTAATCCTGTTGAAATTTTGTGTATAAAGTTCATAAAAACTATTTGTGTTTGGCTTGTATCCCCCCTGAAAACGTTAAAATAGTAAAAACGTAGGGGTATGAACTCACTGTTGGTTGCGGGAAGGTGTCGGACAGTGAAACTGAAATGAGGACCCTCGAGCTGTTGTTCATGGAATTAATGGAATCCTAATAATAATTTAACACATATATGTATCTTATTAGTGAAATCATTAATTATATTGTTGGGAAAACACTTGCTTTTGGTTTAGGAATGTGACAACCCGAAACTTTTTCGTTATCTTTACCCGGTTTCCGTTAATAAAAATTTGGGTTTTATTTATTTATGTCAAATTTATTGGTTTGGGAAAAACCTTACATTTTAAATAAATAATATGTATTTTTATACGAGTCGAAATAACCTGGAAAACACGTGAAAAATCGCAACTCCACTCAAAAATTTCGAGTTCACAGCCAAGACGAGTTTACGGCCGTAAACTCGTGTACGGCCGTAAACCTGTTTACGGCCGGAATCAGGTGGACCCCATCACCGACCATACCCCTGACCTATAAATACAGGACCCCCACCCTCATTTGAACTTTCTGTACCAGAAACACCCACTTTCTCTCTCTAAAACCCTTGACCGTAAACTCCATAACACCCTTCTTTCACCCGAAAAATGACAGAAATCATCATTTGGGGCAGTTTAGGAACCTTTGGACTGCTTTTCGTCATAAACAAGCAACCTTGTTCTTGAGTGTACGGCCTTAATCCCCCAGATCTTCAAAAACCGTTAACTCCATTCACGACCGCAAACATTGTTCACGACCGTAAACCCCATATATGGTCGTAAACACCTCCTTAGTGGGGAAAAGCCTGTTTCCTCAATTCAACCAAGTTCCAGTAACATTCCTTAACCAAATCCAAGTGTTTATCTAACACTTTATCTAACGAAATCGCTAATTTAGATACGTATATGTATTTATTGATATTAGGATTCCGTTAAGTGCCACGCACGCCGACTCAAGGATCTTCCAGTTCAATCCCTTGCAAACAACCAACTGTGAGTTCATACCCCTATGTTTTTATGGTTTTAAACGTTTTCAGGGGAAATACAAGCCAAACATAACAGCTTTCAACAAGTTAAACTTATGCAATTATACCATCTAACCAGTTCTACAAAACATTTAGATATTATATCCCTTTTGTAGTATGCGGAGCATAAGGGACGTTTTGTGAACACAATTGCATAGCTTTCAGAACAGTTCCACAAACATAACAATCAAACTATAATGGGTATAGTTTGGGGAAAACTCATTACCGATTTCACAAATACATACTACATACACAACTAAATACATAAACTATGACAGATTTAGTTTATAACATTACTACGAGAGTCCAACAGTATATAATTATTTAAGTATAATTATTTTTACTCTACAAAACATACATTGGGTTTTCATACATATGATCAGAACACTTATATATTATTAATTCGTAAAGTCGTCAAATTAATTGGGAGACACGTCCTCATACACTCAACAACAAAGTGGAGGACTCTGTCCTTGGGCACTTTCAAACAACAACAAAGTAGAGGACTCTGTCCTTGGGCACTTTCAAACATCAACTAAGTGGAGGACTACCCTTATGAACCAGAATTTCCAGGAGGGAAAGCGTGGCTTTTTTGTATAGATCTATACACCTGGCTGCTAGCTACAGTCGGACCAACAGGTCTACGGGTGAAATTTGTCATAAATGATATCGACGTCCGATTTCTGTCGTATCAAGTTTAAGTATGGTCGTAAAACTCGCCAATCGTACGAGATCTTTTACGTAATACTATACCTTTTACAAACAATTGCTTTAACAACATAAGTGTGATACTTATGCCTTACAGTTTCGAAAACATTAAAATAACAAACACACGTATACCAGGGAAAATAAGGGATTTTCCCAGTCAAATAGAACCTACTACATACATACTGGTGGTAACCAAGGTTTTCAAAAACATAGTTCTTTTCACACACCGGTGGTAACCGGGATTTTCGATACAAACGATATTTACATATAATGAAAATGAATTAATTATACAAATTCAGTTACTAGTTTTCATTATAAAAATCATGCTTATGAACTCACCAGCTTTATGCTGATACACTTTCAAAACTGCTTGTATTCTCAGGGCAACAATAGACAGGTACCCGTGCTAACTTTTGATGAAGACGAAGCGTTTTTTAAATTTCGTCTTTTACTTTTGTTTCATTTTAATGTATACAAACTATGTCTTCAAACATGTGTAAATATTCTTATTGCAATGTAATGGTTGTATTTACTTTGATTACCATGTTACAATTGTTGTGATACTACGCATAATGTCATCCACCCTCGGATGTTTCCGTCGTCTGTTCCCACGGTTCGGGGGTGTGAAAGATTGGTATCAGAGCTATTGTTTATAGTGAACTCAGTATACCGAACCTTACATGGTATACAAATATAAACACTAAGGGGCCAAAGTGCTCTAAACTAAAAGTATACTCTAAAATATAAGTATTTTACAAAAAGTATACAAGTATACCTACATACCAGAAACAATATCGCGAGTAGAACAGAACAAAAGTAATTGGATGTAGGACACTGTGGTTAAACCTGGGCAGTTATGTAATCATGTCTAGGGTCAATATAGCCTGATCAACTATATTGATTCGAGACATGACCAACATGTGCTGGGGAGTGACTGTGGTGTACAGCAGGCCTAAAACTTACCAAGTGTCTATACAATAAGATATCGGTTCAACAAAACACAAAATAGTATAGGAGTATTTTACTAGAGTCAAATTCTTTGTAGAGATTCATTTCCAAGTGTTTCTACTCATTCCTTTTGCGATAAAATTTCTTGCATTAATAACTTTTTCTTGTTTATCGCTTAGTAGGACACTCTAGCTATCATATTGAGATATTTTCTTGCTTTATATCTCTTGATTCAATTCAGAGGACTTACCATCCTCTTATTCCTGGTCATTTTTAGAACAAGATGCTTCCAAGGAAAAGACCCAACAAAAAGAACAAAAATCCCCCACCGCTACCTCCTTAATTTGATCCCGCTATGTTCCAGGCAGCAGTTACTGCCGCTGTGGCTGCTGCAATGTCACAAATTAATCCTGGAGGCTCTGGTGGGTAAGGAGGCAGTACTCAACCCCAAAACCATGAAGGTAGTCAGGGACACCAAAAGGAATGTTCCTATAAAGACTTCATGAATGCAAAACCTACACCCTTCAATGGTAATGGAGGTGTTATTGCTCTGACTCGATGGTTCGAGAAGATCGAGTCCATCTTCGAAATTTGTTCCTGTTCCGAAGCCACCAAGGTGAAATTTGCTGCTTGCACTTTCACCGATAGAGCATTGACCTGGTGGAATAGTCGGGTAAATTCCCTAACCCTGTCAGTAGCAAATGCTATGGGTTGGGAGAGTTTGAAGGAGCTCATTCTCACTGAGTACTACCCAAGGGGCGAGATGCAGAAACTGGAGCACGTACTCTGGAACCTAAAGATGAAGGGTTCCGACATTGCCTCCTACACAACTAGATTCTGCGATCTGGATCTCCTCTGTCCGGGAATGTTCACCCTGGAAAGCAAGAAAATAGAGAGGTTTATATGGGGATTGACGCCCCCAACGCAAGGAAATGTCTTGCCTGCTAAGCCGACCACTTTTGACAGCGCCAAGTGCCTGGCGCAGACCCTTGTAGATCACGACGTTGATCTCGATGCAGCAATAGCCACTCCTGAACCAGCTAAGGCGAGTGGTGAGAAGAGAAAGTTTTGGAAGCAGCGTAAGGGATAGTCTTCACAGGATCCCTCCAAGAAACAACAAATTATGGCAGTTCACACTGCTACTACTCATGCCGCTGCTCCTGCCACTCAAGCACCTACCCGTGCCGTGAATTGCTCTGCAACAACTGTGGCAAGAAGGGTCACACAACCCGAGGTTGCTGAACACAAGACCAACCCACTAACCAGGCCTCGGGAGCAGGCATTGGGCAAGCCTGTTATGGTTGTGGAGAAGTTGGGCACTACAAGAGAATTTTCCCTAAGGCCACAACAGCTGTCAACCCGGGGAGAGTCCTTGCGATGGGTCAGGAGGAAGCAGTTACAGATTCCACAGTTGTTACGGGTACGTTCCTCCTTGACAACTCTTATGCATGCATTCTTTTCGATTCTGATGCAGAGAGAAGTTTTATTAGTCATGCATTCAAGCATCTTCTCAAACATAAACCCCAATCTTTAATTGAAACATTTACCGTTGAGATGGCTAACTGTGACAACCCGGAATTTTCATTTGTTCAAACTTTAAAGTCAAGCACTTAAATAAAAAGTCAATTACTTTCCTAATAATTTTAGCCAATTTAAAGTCCGTTTGAATGTTTTTAGTATTTAAAGTACGTCTCGAGTCTTGGAGTTGCAAAACCGCACATACCACCTTAATAAAGAGTTCACGGCCAAATTTTTAGAGTTTGGGCTGTAAACTCCCTAGTGTCCATGAACTCATGCCTTAGGCATGATTTTACTCCCCAAACTCCTCACTTTTCACTTCTATTCTCAAGAACACCCTCTATTCTCTCTCAACTATCATCCCGTCTTTCACCCGATCTCCCGAAAATGTAAGTGTTTCTCGACTTGATTTGTTATTATAACATAACACCTAGTGTTTATACATCATTTCATCCATTCAATTTTGTGTTTTACTTAGATCTTCAATACACCAAGAACACCAAGAACACACACTAGTGTTCTTGGACCTTAAACACCAAATCAAGCTTCTATCTTGTAAGTACACTTGCCCTAGCTTCTTGGGTGCTTAATATGAACTTGATAACACTTGAAAATCATCAAATAACATAAGAACAAAGGTGTTTACGGCCAAGGATGTTCTTGGGCCGTAAACCCCTTTTTAAGTGGTAAAATGGACATTAGTCCCTTCCTAAGCCTTGGATGCCAACCTTGAACCTTCCTAGAAGTGTTTAAGACCTTAAAAAACAATCAAAACATGTCCCTAAGAGATTTTACAGCCATGAACACATAAGAATATGGTCATTTGTTCGTAAACTCCACAAGGTGGTCTTATTATGCCCCTAATGCTTTCCTAAGGCTTGGACTTGATCATTTGATGCCCAATCATGACTTGTAAGACCTCAAAACACAATTTGGCACTTAGTACCATGAGTTTACGGCCCTAAACTCTTGGTGAAATGGTCATGGGCCGTAAACTCGATAAAGGGGTGGTTCATGGGCCATAAACTCCAATGTCATGTCATACAACCCTTAGGTGCAACCCTTTGGTACCTATAGCACTTGAATCAAAGTGTTTCCATGACCTAGGGTGTCTTAACTTGATTAATTAGTTATTAATTGACTAATTAGATTACATATATGTTATTATATGATAACTAGGACCATTGTGTGTGTTCAAGTCCTCACTCGACACCTAGCACCTTGTCCGACACTTCCGAACAAACCACTCACTGCAGGTGAGTTCATACCCCTTAATTAACCTTTTAAATGTTTTTAAATGCTTTATGGGGGGGGGGGGAATAAAAGTTGGATCATGCTAGTTATTATATCAATCACATGTGATTAATAACTAACATGCAAATGGATTTACTATACGTTAACTGTTTTACCAAACAGATTTCTCCAAATGTTTTTCTTAAACGTTTTTATATGTTTAAAACTCTTTATTAAACTTTTTATTATACACTGTATGTTTCATTTCAAACTCTTTTACAATTGTGTTTCAAACAAAGGTTTCTTTATACTTAAACTGTTTTATCAAACAAATACTTTGCAACCGTTTTAAAAACTGACATCAAGTCGATCTTTTCTTAGATATTAATCTTTTTCAAAGGTTTCACAAAACTTCTTTTATGCTTTTATATTATCAAATGCATGCCCATATATGTATAGTTATATAAGTAATGTTTAAAGGACTTAGGAAGGCTAACTCACTCTGTTTCCTTTTCCTCGTTGGGATGTGGCTATGGGGTATCGGTTATCCGTCCGAATGTCGTCTAAATATTAGTTATATATCATGTATACATATGTAGGCATAAAAGTTTTCCTTTCAGTCAGTTCAGTACCTTTAGGTAGCAAATGCATACTTCAGGTTATACACGTACATTATTAGTAACTATTATAGGTATAGTTAGGAGATACTACTTACAATTCCAAGTACAAGGAATCACACAAGAGTCAGTTCATTCATGATTCTATACTAATACATTACATGTTACATGAGTACGTTTACATAGATACGCTTACATGAGTACGTTTACATAGATACGCTTACATGATTACGCTTACATATATACATTTACATAGATAAACTTACACGAATACGCTTATATGAGTACGTTTACATAGATACGCTTACATGAGTACGTTTTCATAGATACGCTTACATGAGTACGTTTACATATACGATAATAGAACAGACATAACTAGGTGTTGTAGCATGGAACGATTTCAGGATCTAACTATACCAATGAATCACTAACGCATTAGTGATAGTTATATTGGGTATACATGATCATAGTAATGTTGATGTTCGCGGCTTGCAATCATGCAGGGGTCGCGTGTGGGTCCCAAAATCTCTTTGACAGGGGAGTGTCTAGCTTGGGATCTAGCCATCATATTATGCCTTAGCCCTCAATTAAGGCAAAATAGTACAAAAGTAGTCACTTATTACAAATACTACAGTACTTACGACAATTACAAAAGGATATAAAACTACAGTCAATATATTATTAATACCTTTACTATGTGTCATATTCACATAATCGATGAGGTAGGTTAGATAATAATAATAATAGTTGTACAATCGGGTCTTGGTAGAAGGCTACTTTCAAAACAGTCGGGTCTTGGTAGAAGGCTACTTTCAAAACAGTCGGGTCTTGGTAGAAGACTACTTTCAAAACAATTAGGTCTTGGTAGAAGATTTCTTTTATACTAATAGGAATCATAGGGATTTCTAGGGCTTTTCAAACGTTTTCAACTACTTTCAAACATTTTCATACTTATACGAACTTTCTTTCAAAACAATTTCAAGTCTTTCATTACAAGTTTTACAAATCAAAGACACATTAATACTTATGAATTCACCAGCTTTTTGGCTGATACTCGCTTTCAAAATAACTTGTATTCTCAGGTCACAAATAGACAGGTATGACGACTAGGTTTTGTGAAGACGGAGCAGTTCAGACTCGTCTTTTATTTTGATTATTCATTATGTTGTTGTATACTATGAAAGAACACACTTGTAATTAAAATTATACTATTAATGCAATGGATGATGTTGTTGCTTGTTTACTACTTTGCATTGTTGTGATACTTTACATGATGTCCTACGCCCCATAACGTTTCCGACGTTCTTGGTTTTGGGGTGTGACAGATTGGTATCAGAGCATTGTTTATAGTGAATTGAGTATATCAACCCATAAAAGATATACTAACTATAAATACAATGGGATTAAAAATACTCTGACCAAGAGTTTATAAATTTAAATAATAAAATATTTGATTGAGTATACGTGCCTGCATTCATACTAAAATCCGTGTCACAATGACAAGAACAAAAGTATTACGATTGTTGAATATCACAGGTAAGCTCGGGGATGTATGGTCAGTCTTGGGAGTGGCATAGCCTAATCAACTATGTTGGTCCGAGGAGTGATTAGCATATGCCCAAGAATGGTTGTGATATGGCAACAAGTCTAAAAACTTACGAACACTACCACAATGAAATACCATAGGGGTATTTGGTGTTACTATAAATACTTTATACTTGAGAACTAAACAAAAAGAGGATCTACGTTACTAGGTCAATAGTTGCTAAGTGGATACATTAAGTTTATATGTAACTAGGATGATATAGACTCCGAAGCTGTGAAATTTTGCTTTACCCCTGTTCCTCGTGAATTTGGAGTTAAGGTCACTTATTCGAAGGCCCATCCTGTTTGATTACATATAATCGGTATGCACTTTACAAATAGTGATGTAACTAATAAAGATCTTCTTATAATTATCTAGTTAGTTCGTCTAAATAACTACTTCTTGACCCCAATTCTCGCGTAGATAACAAGGCTGGACTCCACCCTCACGGCAACCTGTTCCTGCCGAACGAAGTTATTGCTGGATGGTTTGGAGAAGAAACAGAGAATGATCATCCGATCCCTTTGAATAATCATCATGATGAAGAGCTTTCGTTTGGTGCAAACTCCGAACCCGAAGTTGAGAACCTACCCCAGGTAGTTCCCATTCCAAATCCTAACCCTCGTCCGACTTTTCATGGCCCGACACCCCCTTGGGTAGAATGCTTGGAAACATGGAGCGAAGATCAAGAGAAACCTATGCCGTTTAATAGAGACCGAAGCTTCTACAACTTGTGGGATAGGGAGATTTAATGGAGTAGGTGAAGGAAGTGAAGTATGATTTCCAGTCCCACTAATGCACAACAAAGGGATTGATCTTTCACCTTGGTTGCCATTTGGGATATCATCTTCATTAGGAAGCCTGTTCCTAAAGATTTGGGAAGACCATAGCTGTCTAAACTAGACATCTATAATGGGAGAAATTCAAGTTAGTTGATTTAAAGTCCTTAATATAACACCCAATATGAAATATTAAGGCTAGGACCCAATAACCTATTTATAACTGGAAGAGGGATGCCGTAATCCAAACTATAAAATAGTTAAAGGTAGGTAAATGACGATGTACCAATTTCCACCATGAAAAATGAAATATAATTAAGTTTTAATTGGATTTGAAACTCCTAGATATTTTTGAGATACATTGAACTTTTCAATGGCATGTTTGAATCTCGATTGTGCCCTCTCAAGTTTGTGACTGTGATGCCGAGGATCACAAACAAGGTGTGAATAACCATACAAATTGACTTGGTACCCTTAACAATATTACCTAATTGATGTGCCGGTTAACCACACACGCTCCACCGATCTATAATAAAGTCAAGTTACCCTTTGCCACTCTTACTAGTCCATGTTAGTGTGTCGGTTAACCACACACGCTCCACTAACGATTTGGTAAGGTACAAAGTATTATTTTATGGACTAGCACCAATTTCCCATTTTCCTAAAGTAACTAAGATAGGGAATTTATAATGTATAGTTACTTTATAATTCATTATACTTTTAATGATTATTTAAAGTCGTATCCTACCGTTCGGCTAACGACCCTCCACCGATCAAGGAAGCGGTGGGTGAGAGTGGACACCCATTAAGTCACCATTTTATAGGCAACAACCTTATACCCCCTTATAGACCGGCTTCGTGAATGAGGCCTACTAACAGTAAGAATGACATATTCTTATACATATCTATATAACAAAATTATAATAATAGTATAAGTGTTGATTTTTAAACCTTTTAAAAATCTAAGGTTTAATTTGGAATTAAAGTATTAAAGAATAAGACTTTTCAAATTCCAAAACTTGAGGGCAAGAATTGAAACTATTCCAAGTCTCTTCAATTTGTAACTTATGAGTTTTAATGGTTCATAAAAATGAAGACTCTTCATTTTATGAAACCTCTTTAGTTCTTTAATCACAATTTAAAGAAGTGACTTTTGGTTATCCATAACTTGAGGACAAGTTATGGACACCATTATTGCCATTAAGATCAAGAATTAAACACACATGGAGGTTACACATAATTCCTATGATCTTCTAAAAGCTCATAAAAACACAAATTTATATCAAGCAATTTCAAGAAATCATATAAACATATACAATACTTGAAAATTGATAAAAGTCATGTAAAATGGGTTAACATAATCATTATCACTTTGAAAAACAGATTTTACAAGTCCAAAACAGATTGGGATAATGATTTTAATCCATTTCTAGCAACAAAAATCGAAAAAATTGCCCAGCATGCTCCTACTCGTCGAGTGCATGAACCTAATCGACGAGTAGGATGAATATGTTCATGGACTCGGAGAGTCCTCCCCATGAACTCGGCGAGTCCAGTCGTCAGTGAGCAGGTTTTTCGATTTTCAAGCAGTCTTGCATCAAGTATACAGAAAACAATCATAGGCTCTGATACCACTGATGGGTTTTGAGCATTCTAACACTTTCTAAGTGTACATGCAACCCTAATAACCTTGAATCTATGTTTTCTCCATATACATGCAAATTTCTTTAATCAAGGTTATTTTCTAACTAGCATGGCATGGGGATTACATAAAACATAAAACTAGTAGAAATACATACCTTGTTGTTGCTTGGATTCCTTCAAGACTTTGTGAGCCTAGCACCCCAAATGTTGTGCCTCAAATGCTTCACACAACACCAAAAAACTTGGAATAACTTGAGAGGATACTTGTAGCACTCAAAAATCGGTTATGCCCTCTCTAGTAATACCAGGTCCGATTTTCCTAGCCATGGGGTCCCTTTTATAGTGGTGTCACAGTTAGGGTTTCATCATGAAGACTCATAATTGTCATGACTCTTCCATTCTCATGACCCATGGGTTTGTAACTCCCATGGACTATCCATGGAGCTCCAAATGGTAATATCCTTAACCCATAATGTCACACCTCGAAACCGAAGGCGGAAACGTTCCGGGGCGGAGGACGTCATGAATATCACAACCAATGTACATAGTAAGCGTAGTAAACACAAAGCAATATATTACATAAAGTTATTACATTTGTGTTGAAATCAAAGTGTTACAAGTGTCATACGTATATATCATATGAACAAAAGTACAGACGTGGCTTCTACGCACTCCGTCTTCGCCAAAAGGGTCGTTGGGTACCTGTCTAATGTGGACCTGAGAATACAAGCAGTTTGAAAATCAGCATAAAGCTAGTGAGTTCATAAGATGTTTGTTTTCTGAAAATGTACAAGTTCCCTTAGTTCTCCGAAAAAGTTTGTCATCCAAGAAAATCTCATATTTTCTTATAAGTATAGTTGAGTTATCCGTTTAGTTACTCAATCTAGTTAAGAATAGTTCAGTTATCCCAGGAAAAACCCTTATTTTCCTAAAAGTAAAGTTTAGTTAAAGTCCTAAATTTCCGTTAAATGCAACAGTGTATAGTTTAATACGTAAAACTATATATTGTAAATCATGGGATTGCTATCCCGTATTAGATGTAAGATAGCCTTAATACACACAAAACCTATAGATTGAAAATCATGGGAATACCATCCCGTACTAAATATAAGATAGTTTGATATATGTGAAACTATAGATAGATATAGATTGAAAACCATGGGATTACCATCCCGTACCAGATATAGATTGAAAACCATGGGATTACCATCCCGTACTAGATATAGATTGAAAAACATGAGATTACCATCCCGTACTAGATATAGATTGAAAACCATGAGATTACCATCCCGTACTAGATATAGATTGAAAACCATGGGAATACTCTCTCGTACTAGATATAGATTGAAAACCATGGGATTACCATCCCGTACTAGATATATATTGAAAACCATGGGAATACTCTCCCGTACTAGATATAGATTGAAAACCATGGGATTACTATCTCGTACTAGATATAGATTGAAAACCATGGGAATACTCTC
This sequence comes from Lactuca serriola, assembly GCF_051521515.1. NCBI lineage: Eukaryota > Viridiplantae > Streptophyta > Magnoliopsida > Asterales > Asteraceae > Lactuca > Lactuca serriola. The sequence continues at coordinate 316,254,284 of NC_136412.1, forward strand.
TTGTACTAGATATAGATTGAAAACCATGGGACTACCATCCCGTACTAGATATAGATTCAAAACCATGGGAATTACCATCCCGTACTAGATATAAGAACTATAGATAGAAGATAGATATAAAATCAAATCCATGAATAAACTCATATTAATACGTATTGTGAGTCGGGTAACCGTGCTGATGCCACACCGAGACCTCCTTGACGTTCGTCAGATGTCGGACGATATCCAAAATTTGTCACCCTAGGCGTGCCCGCCTAACTGTAGCTAGCAGTTTAGGTGTGGGATTGTCAGTCCCGAATAGATCTATTCACAAATTCTACGCTTTCCCTCCAGGAGACTCTGGTTACACTTCCGGGGAGGATTTACTGATAACCCAAATGGTAATGACGAATCTCACAAGCTAGTACTAAATTATTCACAGTGTTCTCGGACGATATCAAACATACTAATCACTTTGGAACATAATACGGTAAAAAAAAAAAAGATAAACTGAATCAGACATAGTTTATCTATTAACATTACTTGAAATCAGAATTCATAAAACGAGAACTGAAGATCCCAAATTATTCCCATAATAATTTGATTAGTTTGATTGTTTCCTTTACTGAAATCCATGTAGTTATAATCGATAAAACATCCCTTATGCTCACCATAATACACAAGGGGTATAGATATTTAAAAGTTTGCTAGATATTTATAGAATTACATCAGTTTTAAGTTTTGAAAACATTTATTGTTTTGCTTGTATTCCCCCGTGAAAACATTGAAAAACACGGAAAAAGGTGTAGGGGTATGAACTCACCAGTCGAAGAACGTGTCATCTAGGATGCTAAGTGTCAGATCGGGGCTTGATAATGCGTGAGGTTCCTATGTAATATGAAATGATGCACAATTGTATCTAATTAGACTTTGAATCACTAATTAGATAAGGTTATACACTCCAAGATGCGAAAACACTTCAAAACAAGTGTTTGGAGTGACCCGGGTGACATCTAAGGACGTATAAGGCTTGGATATGGAGTTTACCCCTCAAGAGTAAACTCATAAGAGGTTTTACGGCCCTAATGACCCTGTCCCCATGAGTCTACGGCCGTAAACTCATGGTGGGGTGATCTATGATGCTAAATGGCCTTATATCACTTGGGAAAATTAGCTAGCATCAAATCTAGGGCATTGGAATGGATTTAACTCACATATGGACCATTTATTGGAGTTTACGGCAGTAAACTAGGATTTTACGGCCGTAAAGTCCCCCACACACATTCCTTTGATGCTTTGGTGGTCCTAGGTCTTTACAAGAGTTTCTAGCTAATTCTACAAGCCATGGAATGACTTTAAGGCACCATTTGACCATGTTTTAGGAGTTTACAGCCTAAGAACCCATTCTTGAGGGGGGGGGGGTTACGGCCGTAAGCTCCTATGGGGGTTGTTCTAGCATGTTTAAGGTCCTTAACTTGATTGTGGTTGCTTCTAGACTTCATTCTAAGGCTAATGAGGTGTGTAAGTGGCATTTTAACACCTAAAAAGGAGTTTAAGGTCTAAGGAGATGAGTTTACGGTCTAAGAATGTTCTTGGACCATAAACTCAAGCTTGTACCATTTGACTAAGTTTTGGTGCATTTCTTGAAGGATTATAAGGTTCTATACTCTCATGGAAGCTTGTTGGAGGTGTTTAGCAGCAAACTAACACCTTAAAATGAGTTTACTCCCCATGAATAGGTGTTTACGGTCCAAGCATGTGCTTGGGCCGTAAACTCATGCTTATTCCCCAAATGAAGAGTTAAAGGTGTTCTAAGTCCATGCAAATAAGTCCTTTTGCCATATCTAAGCTCCAAATGAGGTTTGGAAGGGTTTTAAGGCTCAAAACCCCTTATTACATGTGTTCACGGACTAAGGAGGTTTCAGGACCGTAAACACATGTTTATGGTCCTATTCCTCATATTTTTCACGAATTTGAAGGCCAAAGGTGTTATACTAGGAGCTAGGATGGTTACCTTGATGATTTGGAGCTTGATTTGGATGATTTTGGCTTGATTTCGAGTTTTAGAGAGAGAAAGTAGAGAGAGTCGAGAGAGAGTGGAAAAGGCTTCAAATGAGGCTCTCTCAACTTTATATATATGCTCAAATTTTGGGACACGGTGAAATTCTACCTGATACTGACGTTAGACGAGGCTTTTGGTCACACCCGATTAATTTACCGTAATTACGACTTAGATGAAACTAAATATTTTCTAAATGAAAAATAGAAAATATTTTAATGAACTAAAATGTGTCCCGACACTTAAGAAATTAAAATAGAAGTCGCAAATAAATTAAATTAAAACAAAGTTAACGGAAAATTTTGGAACGTAACGGCTTTATTAACGGAATCGGGTTATGATGACGGGACGAACTTCGGGTTGTCAAATTATCCCCCGTTAGAGGGAATTTCGTCCCGAAATTCAAACTTTAGATGCGACTCGGGGATTTGGAAAAAGAATATGGATACTTCTGTTCTATTGAATCATCACGCTTCGAAGTGATTTCGGATTCTCGCATGGCATTTCGAGGAACCTGTCACTTATCGGGATACGGCTTGTTTCATACGTTTAACCTTTTGATCTATGATTTCGATTGGTTCTACCTTGAAGTTCAGACTTTCATTGATTTCGGTTTCATCAAGGGAATTACTATGGTTTCATCGGGTAGGCACTTCTTAAGGACAGAGACGTGAAATACCGGATGTATGTTACTAAGTTCTGAGAGTAGTCGGAGTTTGTAGGCTACGGGATCGATTCTAATGAGGATTTCGAAAAGTTCTATGTTAGACCGAAGGGCATTACTACATCTTCGTAGGTGACTATATCGAATCCTGAATGCTTGTTTGGAAACATCATTCCTGTGATCTCGTAGCTGACTGGAAAACTCCTGCATTGCTGCTGGCGCTAATCGATACGGGGCTTGGTTACGAGGGTAGCTCCAGGAATTTGGTCGATGTGAAACTCAACTCGACACTCAGGAGGAATTCCTGGAAGCTCTTCGGGAAAAGTCACCAGAAAAGTTGCAGACTTCGGGGATGCAACTTCCTGTTTCTCGATGGTCACATAGGCTAGGAATTTATGGCACTCCCTTCGGAGAAACCTTTTGAGCTTTAATGTACGAAATGATACAACAGCTGAAACTAAGTTTATCGTTGCAGATTTATAAGAGTTTGACCGGGGGAAGGTTGAGATGGATAGATCTTTCGGAACCAAGGATATCAGCACGATTGAGACTCAATCAATCCATGTCAATGAATACATCAAAGCTCTTAATTAAGAAACCGGCACAAGATCGATGGGAAAAGGATGATCGCCGAGGGTAAGGGTTCAACCTATGAATGTATCGCTAACGTCCTCTTTCTCGTTGTTAGACACCTCGACGGTAGACATTTCGGTTACTAATGGAGGACTAAGGTTAAGTGTAACAACGCAAATTTTCAAACAAATTTTTCATTTTAAAAATATATTTATTTCCATTCAAAACAAGGCATAAATAGTTTAGGTGTTCTATCAAATACAAATAGTCAAAATCCCAAGATCATAAAAGCATTCTTCAGTGTGTATCGATCACGCCGGCGCCTTCCCACGGTCCTCGCTAGTACCTGAAACACATACATAACAACTGTAAGCATAAATGCTTAGTGAGTTCCCCAATATACAACTTACGCACATACGCCTTTCCAGGCCCTGACCTTCCGGTCCATGTGTCTCAGGGGACTTCCGTCCCTGCTGGGTAAACCTTCCGGTCCTACCCACGCCGACCTTCCGGTCCATCACACAACATATCGCCTTCCGGCCCATAACATATTGCCTTCCGGCCCATAATATAATCGCCTTCCGGCCCATGACATACGTAGCACACATATAGCAAATAACTTACCACATATAGCATACATATCACATATCATATCCGACCTTCCGGTCACACAGTCAAACCCTTCCGGGTACAGTATAGTGAGAAGACTCACCTCGTAAAAGCTGAAAGCTAGCAAATCCCGAAATGACTCGTGCACAATCCGACGAGCTACGACCTCCCTATAACATCACATATCTCATTAACACTTATATCTTCTAAGTGTGACTATCCCTAAGAAGTCAGACTTAGGTCAACTCTGGTCAACGGTCAACGGTCAACTCGACCAGACTCGGCGAGTGCCATGGCGACTCGGCGAGTCTAGACGTCCTCCAACTCTCTGAGATTCCCTATCTACTCGTCGAGTATCCTCCTCGACCCGACGAGTTACTCCTGGAAGAATCGCGGGGCCACCCCGACTCCACTCGCCGAGTCTGATGAACAACTCGGCGAGTCCCAGTGAATCTTCAAGCTACTCGCCGAGTCTGAAGAACAACTCGGCGAGTCCATGCCATGCAGACGAGCAACTGCTTCCTAAATTACGTATGGTCCCGAGATATACAATCATGGGACTTTCTGGACTTCTAAACATCTTATTACTGGGGTATAAACGTCTGGGTAATAACATAATAACCCATCTAATCACTAAATGGGTTTCATAAACCCTAGATTCATATACACATAAAAATAACAGAAATGGTCCGAGTATTACCTGAAAACGCACTCTCTGTGTCCCCCAAACCTCAGGACTCGATTCTCCTTGATATTCCTTTGGCCAAATTCTTCTTCTTCTTGCCTAACAAGTTCCTCCAAGTTCCAATAGCTTTCTCTCCTGCTCTAGACGTCCACAACGATTAGGGTTCTTCTCAATCGACCAAAAGACGGACAATGACGGCCTAAGAGGCGTTATATACGATCCAAAACCGAACGGTTAGGGTTTCTGCTGAACAGCATCGACTCGCCGAGTCCATATCTGGACTCGTCGAGTCCAGTCGCGAACCCGCGACCAAGTCTGCGATCCTACTCGGCGAGTCTAGGCTCCAACTCACCGAGTCCCCTCTTAAATCACCCCCAAAAACATAATTTAATAATACCTGAGATTCCGGGCTGTTACATTAAGATGATGTTTGATTGAATAGATAACAGATTCTCTTTCAACAATATAATCGAAAAGGATTGCAAATATAAGGGCTGTCGAGAAAGAATATATACCTGTGGCAACGGTGGGATCGGTGGCTGCCTCCACTTGTCCCATAGCTAGGACTCTCCCTGTTTTGCCAGTTGTTACTGCCTTGGGGCAGTTTCGCTTGAAATGCCTGGCTTCACCACAACCGTAGCAAGTCGGACTGATTCCCATTCCGGAAGCTTGATTGGTTGATTGGGTTGGTTTTTTGCAGTTTCGAGCAAGGTGGTCTTTCCTGCCACAGTTGTTGCAGAGTCTTTCGCGGCATGGCCCGGGAGTACGGTGATGGTAGCTGCACTTGTCGCACCAAGGAAGGGTACCGGTATATCCACTGGTAGGAGTCTGAGCAGTGGAACCAACAGCAGAAACAGCAGCAGAGGCAGTAACAGCGTGGACTGCTACCGTTTGCTGTTTCTTGGAGGATCCCTGTGTACTTTGGGCCTTCCTCTTGTTCCAAAATTCCTTTTTACTTCCACCACCACTCTTAACCAGCTCAGGAGTGGTCGTCTCCTCATCAGGTTTATCTTCGTGATCGATCAGGGTTCGCGCAAGACATTTGGCGCTGTCATAGGTGTCTGGCTTCGCAGCCAAGACATTTCCTTTAGTTGGATGGGTTAACCCCTAGATGAACCTCTCAATCTTTTTACTCTCCGGGGTAACCATTCCCGGACAGAGTAACGCCAAGTCATCGAATCTTGAGGTATAAGTGACTATGTTGGAACCCTGCATCTTTAGATTCCATAGTTCGTGTTCTAATTTCTGCATCTCATCCCAAAGGCAGTACTCTGCAAGCAGAAGTTCTTTCATAACTTCCCAACCCATAGCATTTTCTACAGGTAGAGTTAAGGATTTGACTCGGCCGTTCCACCAAGTCATGGCTTTGTCAATGAAGGTGCAGGCGGCAAATTTTACTTTGTCAGATTTCGAACATGCACATATCTCAAAGATTGATTCGATTTTCTCGAACCATCGGGTGAGGGAAATGACACTGTTGTAAATAAATCCAAGATGACGAATGCGGAATATCATGAACAATCAAGAATCAATCACCATAATATGAAAGTAATCTGATAAAGGGTTTTTGTATATTGATTATCTCACGAACGTACAGAGAAAAACCCTAATATGGTAAAAAGCTTACACCAAAAGTAAACCTAATGATTATTTATAGGGAACAATAAATATCTACCATAAATAGAAAATAAATGCCTAATATAAAACCAATGCCTTAGCAGAGCTCGATTAAGAACTTCTACTGTAAAGGCAACGCAGGGAATCATAAAATGATTAACCCTAAAAAGGCTTCCCTAAATAACCAAATATGCCATATCAGTTTCAATATCTCAAATACTCAACAATCTCCCCCTAGATGTTGAAACTGATGAAGATCACGATTTCCGATCTTCTTGGCATTTCTCCCCCTAAATTGTGAGAATCATCAGTACATGGGGTCTTCAAAGCGAGAGAATTAGAAATAATCTTCCAAATACGAACTCCCCCTTGAATAATCATCATTCCCCCTTGAATCTTCAACAAATACCATGGAGACAATCCAAAAAGTTAAGAAGAATCACCAACAATCTTCAAAATCCGTCAGATTTGATGAAATAAATCTCTTTAGAATAAACCCAAGCTTCAAAAATTAAAACCGGAAAAACAACAAAAATAAATTTTGTAGTTTTCGATTTTTAAATTTAGACAAAAGAATAGAATAAGAAGCAATTTATTTAGAAGGGTTTGAAAAGAATAAGACCAAAGAAAAGAATGAAAAATGAAAGTCTTTTGGAAAGAATGGGTAAAAGTGGTAAAATCCCAAAAATATTGTGAAATAATGGGATATGGGGATAAAACTGTCAAGCCACACAAATTTAGGGGACAGGAAATAAAACGTTACTCATCATCTTCATTGAGTCAGAGAACACGCTTTTGACTTGTGAAGATAAATGGAAATTGCGAAGTTGTTCAAACACAGGGGACTGAAACTATAAATTACCGGAAGTTTCAGGGACTAAGATTGTAACATGAGTCGTCTTCCCCTTTTAGACGAGATACAGCGATTTCTCTCTTTTATCAAAATTTTGGAATCCACGATCAATGCATTCATTCCGTTAACACCGATATAACACAAATCCAGGATGTGAGTTGCAAATCCAAGCTAATTCAAACAACAGACCTGTTCGTTCCCAACCTCATATTAGCGACAGAGAATCTATTTTCACATCAATCCCGATCAAACTCAAAATCACAATAAATAACCGAGACTCAGATAATCACACCAATCGATTCAGTCTGCGCATTCGATTGCACTCATAGAGGATAGCATCGTTCACAGATCGGTAATTCCAATTTTGACTTTCTCAATTTTGACCATCTGATCGACAATTGTACGTTACAGGACCCAAAAATTTGATTTTAAACCTCCGATTCTAGAACTACCAAATCGATTTCAATATTGAAGTATGATATTAGCACCGATTTAAGATTTCCAAATCCGTGTTTAGTGAGTCAATTCCGAGCATCAAGTTCGTTTCCGATTTAGATTTGAGTTACAGGAGTGAATCCTTCAATGTCGACTGTGAAGCGACTCCTTCATTGAACCGAAAGCAAAACTCAGGTTCGCTTCTTCAAATACAGTTGCAGGTTCGCTTAATCAATGACACAACCAGTTTTGACATAAGCCACGTTTCCAAGATCCATAGCACAGCAAACCAGATTTCAATTCCACAACCAATCGTTCATGAACCGAAAGTGAATCAAGGACCGAGACCAGATTAGGGACCGAAAGCTAATTAAGGACCGAAAGCGAAATCAACCGAACGTTCGGCTGTGAACAGTAGTTTCGGGTTTGGTTCTTGTGGGTTCGGTTGTTAATTGAGAGTTCAGTTCTTTAACTGTGAGGTTCGGTTCTTAATCTGAGTTTTGCTTCTATGAGTTCGGTTCTTGTGAGTTCGTTTCTCAGAGTAAGGTTCGTTCCGTTGATTACACACCCAAAAAAGCGAATCGTAGCCTGTCCCATATTTCTTTTGCAGTCGTGCATGAACTCACCAGTCTGAAAGTATCAGATTGAAGAGCGAATCTGATTAATCTCAATGCTTTGATATTGCACTGAAATTTATCTTTTTCGTCTTGAGCAATATCTTTAACGTCTTTCAAAAGATCATTATACTCCTTTTGAGTTTTAATAATCCTTGAAGTTGCTGAATGAGAAAAGGGTCCAGATATGATTGCTTCCTAGATGAGGTATCCATTGTCCTCAGATCCTATAACATAGTCTTCAAAGTGATGTGCCCAGACTTCATAATCATGGGTGTATAGGATGGGAATCTTCGTTGTTGATCAAATGTTGTTCGAAATATTAATGGGATTAGGGCAAAACAATAAATATCGAGTTACGTCAGACTTGTAATATACTAGATTAGGGCAAAACAATAAATATCGAGTTACGTCAATTATGGGATGATGGCTGAATACATATCAGTAAATGCGGAATAACCCTAATCGAAACCTTTTTCAAAGAAAAGAAGTGTATGATTTACACAGCCTCCTGCTCTGATACCAATTGATGAGTTAAAAACTAACTTGAAGATCGATTAAATCTTTAAAACAGTTAAAATAATAAACGAGTAAACAGCAAGAACACAACAATGGATCAAAGAGTGTCGAATGATTAATCAATAATCCTCAGCAGAGCTCGATAAAGAACTTCTACTGTAGAGAATTTAGGGTTTACAAGAACGATGAAGCAATGATCTGTGATCTATCGTAATAGCTATCGTCTTCTAGATCGTTATCTAAATTGTTAACCTAATATGCATGCAAGCACATTAATTTATACTAAACCCTATCAGCTCACGGTTGGACAAGCCCAAACCGGAGTAACAAAACTTGGACTATTAACCGAGCCCAATGGACGCAATACATCAAAACTGCTACGCTATGCTACCCAACAGACACCTCCGGTGCCATCAAATGACGTGGGTTTCGCATTCATGAAATCTTTATAGGAACCCTCCTTTCAGTGTCCTTGGCTATCATCTTGGTTTTGGGGCTGGGGACCACCTCCTGAACCACCAGGGTTCATTTGAGACATGGCGGCTGCTACTGCGGCAGTAACAGCTTCCTGGAACATCACATGATCAAATTCAGGAGGAGGTGGTGGCGGAGATTTGTTGTTGTTCTTTGAGCTGGGTCTCTTTCTTAGAGGCATCTTGATCTAAAAAGATCAGGAAAGAGAGGATCATAAGTCCTCTGAATTGAATCAAGAGATATGGAACAGGGAATATATCATTAAGACAGATATAGAGTTTTATTAAGTGATAAAACAGGAAAGAATTATCAAAGCAGATAAATTATCGCTAAAAGAATGATCAAGGAATGACGCTTGAATGAGAATTTCTACAACGGGTTGGCTTGAGAAATACTCCTATAGTATTTCATGATTCGCTGCAACGACGGCTCGTTGTTTGGATATTGGGTAAGTTTTAGGCATGCCGCATACCGCAGTCACTCCCAAGCACATGTTGGCCGTGTCTCGAATGAATATAGTTGGCTAGGCTATATTGATCCTAGACACGACTACATAACTGCCCAGGTTTAACCGCAGCGTACAACACCCATTTACTTATGTTCTATTCTACTGGTAGTTACGGATTTCGACGGTTAGGTATACTTGTATACTCTTGAAAATACTTATATTTTAAGGTATACTTTTAGTTCAGAGCACTTAGGCCCCTTAGTGTTTATAGTCTTATACCATGTAAGGTTTGGTATACTAGTTCACTATAAACAAGGGCTCTGATACCAATCTGTCACACCCCGAAACCGAAGGCGGAAACGTTCTGGGGCGGAGGACGTCATGAATATCGCAACCAATGTACATAGTAAGCGTAGTAAACACAAAGCAATACATTACATAAAGTTATTACATTTGTGTTGAAATCAAAGTGTTACAAGTGTCATATATATATATATATATATATATATATATATATATATATCATATGAACAAAAGTACAGACGTGTCTTCTACGCACTCCGTCTTCGCCAAAAGGATCGCTGGGTACCTGTCTAATGTGGACCTGAGAATACAAGCAGTTTGAAAATCAGCATAAAGCTGGTGAGTTCATAAGATGTTTGTTTTCTGAAAATGTACAAGTTCCCTTGGTTCTCCGAAAAAGTTTGTCATCCAAGAAAATCCCATATTTTCTTATAAGTACAGTTGAGTTATCCGTTTAGTTACTCGATCTATTTAAGAATAGTTCAGTTATCCCAGGAAAAACCCTTATTTTCCTAAAAGTAAAGTTTAGTTAAAGTCCTAAATTTCCGTTAAATGCAACAGTGTATAGTTTAATACGTAAAACTATATATTGTAAATCATGGGATTACTATCCCGTATTAGATGTAAGATAGCCTTAATACACACAAAACCTATAGATTGAAAATCATGGGAATACCATCCCGTACTAAATATAAGATAGTTTGATATATGTGAAACTATAGATAGATATAGATTGAAAACCATGGGATTACCATCCCGTACCAGATATAGATTGAAAACCATGGGATTACCATCCCGTACTAGATATAGATTGAAAAACATGAGATTACCATCCCGTACTAGATATAGATTGAAAACCATGAGATTACCATCCCGTACTAGATATAGATTGAAAACCATGGGAATACTCTCTCGTACTAGATATAGATTGAAAACCATGGGATTACCATCCCGTACTAGATATATATTGAAAACCATGGGAATACTCTCCCGTACTAGATATAGATTGAAAACCATGGGATTACTATCTCGTACTAGATATAGATTGAAAACCATGGGAATACTCTCTTGTACTAGATATAGATTGAAAACCATGGGACTACCATCATGTACTAGATATAGATTCAAAACCATGGGAATTACCATCCCGTACTAGATATAAGAACTATAGATAGAAGATAGATATAAAATCAAATCCGTGAATAAACTCATATTAATACGTATTGTGAGTCGGGTAACCATGCTGATGCCACACCGAGACCTCCTTGACGTTCGTCAGACGTCGGACGATATCCAAAATTTGTCACCCTAGGCGTGCCCGCCTAACTGTAGCTAGCAGTTTAGGTGTGGGATTGTCAGTCCCGAATAGATCTATTCACAAATTCTACGCTTTCCCTCCAGGAGACTCTGGTTACACTTCCGGGGAGGATTTACTGATAACCCAAATGGTAATGATGAATCTCACAAGCTAGTACTAAATTATTCACAGTGTTCTCGGACGATATCAAACATACTAATCACTTTGGAACATAATACGGTAAAAAAAAAGAGATAAACTGAATCAGACATAGTTTATCTATTAACATTACTTGAAATCAGAATTCATAAAACGAGAACTGAAGATCCCAAATTATTCCCATAATAATTTGATTAGTTTGATTGTTTCCTTTACTGAAATCCATGTAGTTATAATCGATAAAACATCCCTTATGCTCACCATAATACACAAGGGGTATAGATATTTAAAAGTTTGCTAGATATTTATAGAATTACATCAGTTTTAAGTTTTGAAAAAATTTATTGTTTTGCTTGTATTCCCCCGTGAAAACATTGAAAAACACGGAAAAAGGTGTAGGGGTATGAACTCACCAGTCGAAGAACGTGTCATCTAGGATGCTAAGTGTCAGATCGGGGCTTGATAATGCGTGAGGTTCCTATGTAATATGAAATGATGCACAATTGTATCTAATTAGACTTTGAATCACTAATTAGATAAGGTTATACACTCCAAGATGCGAAAACACTTCAAAACAAGTGTTTGGAGTGACCCGGGTGACATCTAAGGACGTATAAGGCTTGGATATGGAGTTTACCCCTCAAGAGTAAACTCATAAGAGGTTTTACGGCCCTAATGACCCTGTCCCCATGAGTCTACGGCCGTAAACTCATGGTGGGGTGATCTATGATGCTAAATGGCCTTATATCACTTGGGAAAATTAGCTATCATCAAATCTAGGGCATTGGAATGGATTTAACTCACATATGGACCATTTATTGGAGTTTACGGCAGTAAACTAGGATTTTACGGCCGTAAAGTCCCCCACACACATTCCTTTGATGCTTTGGTGGTCCTAGGTCTTTACACGAGTTTCTAGCTAATTCTACAAGCCATGGAATGAGTTTAAGGCACCATTTGACCATGTTTTAGGAGTTTACAGCCTAAGAACCCATTCTTGAGGGGGGGTGGTTACGGCCATAAGCTCCTATGGGGGTTGTTCTAGCATGTTTAAGGTCCTTAACTTGATTGTGGTTGCTTCTAGACTTCATTCTAAGGCTAATGAGGTGTGTAAGTGGCATTTTAACACCTAAAAAGGAGTTTAAGGTCTAAGGAGATGAGTTTACGGTCTAAGAATGTACTTGGACCGTAAACTCAAGCTTGTCCCATTTGACTAAGTTTTGGTGCATTTCTTGAAGGATTATAAGGTTTTATACTCTCATGGAAGCTTGTTGGAGGTGTTTAGCGGCAAACTAACACCTTAAAATGAGTTTACTCCCCATGAATAGGTGTTTATGGTCCAAGCATGTGCTTGGGCCGTAAACTCATGCTTATGCCCCAAATGAAGAGTTAAAGGTGTTCTAAGTCCATGCAAATAAGTCCCTTTGCCATATCTAAGCTCCAAATGAGGTTTGGAAGGGTTTTAAGGCTCAAAACCCCTTATTACATGTGTTCACGGACTAAGGAGGTTTCAGGACCGTAAACACATGTTTATGGTCCTATTCCTCATATTTTTCACGAATTTGAAGGCCAAAGGTGTTATACTAGGAGCTAGGATGGTTACCTTGATGATTTGGAGCTTGATTTGGATGATTTTGGCTTGATTTCGAGTTTTAGAGAGAGAAAGTAGAAGGAGAGTAGATAGAGAGTGGAAAAGGCTTCAAATGAGGCTCTCTCAACTTTATATATGCTCAAAGTTTGGGACACGGTGAAATTCTACCCGATACTGAGTTAGACAAGGCTTTTGGTCACACCCGATTAATTTACCGTAATTACGACTTAGATGAAACTAAATATTTTCTAAATGAAAAATAGAAAATATTTTAATGAACTAAAATGTATCCCGACACTTATGAAATTAAAATAGAAGTCGCAAATAAATTAAATTAAAACAAAGTTAATGGAAAATTTTGGAACGTAACGACTTTATTAACGGAATCGGGTTATGATGACGGAACGAACTTCGGGTTGTCACACATAAACCATGGATCATTTAATCCACTATAAAAGTTTAGATGATTGTCATAATCAACCCCATATATTTTATTACTTTTAACTTGATCACCAAATTAATACTTAAACTAATATTTGATCAAGACTAATTAAATAATACTATTATTAATATATTATAACTTATAATATATTAATAATCATAAGTGCCTTGTTCTCTCATTTTGTCTATCCAAGTATTGCAATGCCATGCAACCCAAATGGACCATGCCGGGTCGGGTCAAGTATATACCAAATAATGTTATGGACTTAGACACTATATCCAACATGGACTTGATCATTTGATGCCTAATCATGACTTGTATGACCTCAAAACACAATTTGGCACTTAGTACCATGAGTTTACGGCCCTAAACTCATGGGGAAATGGTCATGGGCTGTAAACTCCATAAAGGGGTGGTGCATGGGCCATAAACTCCAATGCCATGTCATACAACCCTTAGGTGCAACCCTTTGGTACCTATAGCACTTGAATCAAAGTGTTTCCATGACCTAGGGTGTCTTAACTTGATTAATTAGTTATTAATTGACTAATTAGATTACATATATGTTATTATATGATAACTAGGACCATTGTGTGTGTTCAAGTCCTCACTCGACACCTAGCACCTTGTCCGACACTTCCGAACAAACCACTCACTGCAGGTGAGTTCATACCCCTTAATTAACCTTTTAAATGTTTTTAAATGCTTTATGGGGGGGGGGAATAAAAGTTGGATCATGCTAGTTATTATATCAATCACATGTGATTAATAACTAACATGCAAATGGATTTACTATACGTTAACTGTTTTACCAAACAGATTTCTCCAAATGTTTTTCTTAAACGTTTTTATATGTTTAAAACTCTTTATTAAACTTTTTATTATACACTGTATGTTTCATTTCAAACTCTTTTACAATTGTGTTTCAAACAAAGGTTTCTTTATACTTAAACTGTTTTATCAAACAAATACTTTCCAACCGTTTTATAAACTGACATCAAGTCGATCTTTTCTTAGATATTAATCTTTTTCAAAGGTTTCACAAAACTTCTTTTATGCTTTTATATTATCAAATGCATGCCCATATATGTATAGTTATATAAGTAATGTTTAAAGGACTTTAGGAAGGCTAACTCACTCTGTTTCCTTTTCCTCGTTGGGATGTGGCTATGGGGTATCGGTTATCCGTCCGAATGTCGTCTAAATATTAGTTATATATCATGTATACATATGTAGACATAAAAGTTTTCCTTTCAGTCAGTTCAGTACCTTTAGGTAGCAAAGGCATACTTCAGGTTATACACGTACATTATTAGTAACTATTATAGGTATAGTTAGGAGATACTACTTACCATTCCAAGTACAAGGAATCACACAAGAGTCAGTTCATTCATGAGTCTATACTAATACATTACATGTTACATGAGTACGTTTACATAGATACACTTACATGAGTACGTTTACATAGATACGCTTACATGATTACGCTTACATATATACATTTACATAGATAAACTTACACGAATACGCTTACATGAGTACGTTTACATAGATACGCTTACATGAGTACGTTTACATATGCGACAATAGAACAGACATAACTAGGTGTTGTAGCATGGAATGATTTCAGGATCTAACTATACCAATGAATCACTAACGCATTAGTGATAGTTATATTGGGTATACATGATCATAGTAATGTTGATGTTCGCGGCTTGCAATCATGCAGGGGTCGCGTGTGGGTCCCAAAATCTCTTTGACAGGGGAGCGTCTAGCCTGGGATCTAGCCATCATATTATGCCTTAACCCTCAATTAAGGCAAAATAGTACAAAAGTAGTCACTTATTACAAATACTACAGTACTTACGACAATGACAAAAGGATATAAAACTACAGTCAATATATTATTAATACCTTTACTATGTGTCATATTCACATAATCGATGAGGTAGGTTAGATAATAATAATAATAGTTGTACAATCGAGTCTTGGTAGAAGGCTACTTTCAAAACAGTCGGGTCTTGGTAGAAGGCTTACAAATCAAAGACACATTAATACTTATGAACTCACCAGCTTTTTGGCTGATACTCGCTTTCAAAATAACTTGTATTCTCAGGTCACAAATAGACAGGTACGAGGACCAGGTTTTGTGAAGACGGAGCAGTTCAGACTCGTCTTTTATTTTGATTATTCATTATGTTGGTGTATACTATGAAAGAACACACTTGTAATTTAAATTATACTATTAATGCAATGGATGATGTTGTTGCTTGTTTACTACTTTGCATTGTTGTGATACTTTATATGATGTCCTCCGCCCCCGAGCGCAAAGTTGAATTTCGCATCGACTTAATCCCCGGAGCTACCCCCGTAGCCAAATCTCCATACCGCCTAGCGCCAGCGGAAATGCAAGAATTATCCAGCCAGCTCAACGAGCTCCTCAACAAAGGATTCATCAGACCGAGTTCCTCACCCTGGGGAGCCCCAGTCTTATTGATGAAAAAGAAGGATGGGTCCTTTTGGATGTGCATTGACTATCGTGAGTTAAACAAACTCACCGTCAAAAACCATTATCCCCTTCCTCGAATTGATGACCTCGTCGACCAAATCCAAGGAGCCAGCTACTTTTCCAAAATAGACTTAAGATCAGGGTACCATCTGTTGCGAGTCCACGAGAGCAATGTTCATAAGACAACATTTCAGACTCGGTATGGTCACTACGAGTTTGTAGTAATGCCCTTCGGTCTAACAAACGCACCGGCAGTATTCATGGATCTGATGAATCGGGTGTGCCGTTCTTTCCTCGACAAGTTCGTAATCGTGTTCATCGATGACATACTTGTCTATTCCAGAAGCGAGGAAGATCACAGATAGCACTTGAGATTGGTGCTGGAAACTCTTAGAACGGAGAAGTTGTACGCGAAATTCTCCAAATGCGAAATCTAGATCTGAAAAGTAACTTTCCTAGGTCACGTGGTAAGCGAAGAAAGCATAAACGTTGATCCTTCCAAAATCAAAGTGATAGAGAACTGGTCAGCACCGAAGACGCCCACAGAAATCCGTCAATTCTTGGGTCTCGCTGGCTATTATCACAGATTTATCCAAAATTTCTCCAAAATTATCAAACCCTTAACCATTCTGACTTAGAAGGGTGTACCCTTTTATTGGAGTGAGAAGCAAGACACTGCATTCCAAATATTGAAGCAGGCCCTATGCAATGCACCCATCCTGTCTCTACCCGAAGGGACGGAGGACTTCGTTGTCTACTGCGATGCATCCAATCAGGGTCTAGGCTGTGTGCTTATGCAGCGAGGAAAAGTTATTGCTTATGCCTCAATCAGCTGAAAGCGCACGAAGTCAATTATACAAATCACGATCTAGAGTTGGGAGCAGTGGTCTTCGCATTAAAGTTATGGAGATATTATCTCTACAGAACCAAGTGCACCATCTTCACTGACCATAAAAAGCCTACAACATATTTTCGACCAGAAGGAGCAGAACATGAGACAACGGCGATGGGTAGAGCTACTCAATGATTATGAGTGTGAAATTCGCTACCATCCCGGCAAGGCCAATGTGGTGGTAGATGCCCTTAGCCGGAAGGAATGCTCAGGTCATAGAGTGAAGGCACTGACAATGACTATCCATTCCCACTTATCCGCGCAAATCAAGGAGGCTCAGTTAGAAGCCTTAAAACCAGAAAACATGTCGGATGAAGCCTTGAGAGGAATGGAGAAGAACCTAGAGATCAAGGGAGAAGGAGCCTATTATTTCATGAACCGGATATGGACCCCAAAGCATAGAGGGTACAGAGAGGTTGTCATGAATGAAGCTCACAAGACCAGATACTCCATTCATCCAGGATCGGACAAGCTGTACCTTGATCTAAAGAAACTATATTGGTGGCCGAACATGAAATCGGAGATCGCCACCTTCGTGGGCAAATTTCTGACTTGCGCCAAGGTGAAGGTCGAATATCAGAAGCCCTCAGGTTTGCTTCAACATCCGGAGATACCTGAACGGAAGTGGGAGAGAATTGCTATGGATCTTATCATTAAATTACCCAAATCTCCGAGAGGGTACAATACCATATGGTTAACTGTCAATCGATTGAAAAAATTCGCTCACTTCCTACCGATCAAAGAAACGTTCAAGATGGAAAGGCTCACATGAATCTACATCCAAGAGATAGTTCGACTGCACGGTGTGCCTATATCCATTATCTCCGATCGAGACAGCAGGTTCACCTCGAGATTTTGGCAATCCCTGCAGAAAGCTCTTGGAACTCAGTTGGATATGAGCATAGCCTATCATCCTCAGACTGATGGGCAGAGTGAGAGAACCATCCGAACCTTGGAAGACATGTTGAGAGCATGTATCATTGACTTCAGTAAGTCATCGGACACCCATTTTCCCTTGGTTAAGTTCTCCTACAACAACAATTATCATACCAGCATTAAGGTTGCGCCTTTTGAAGCCCTTTATGGCCATAAGTGCAGATCCCCTCTATGTTGGGATGAGGTGAGTGACACGCAGCTAGCCAAGGGGCAAGTCCCTGACAGCACTCTCACTGGTCCAGAAATCATTCGAGAAACCACCGAAAAGATCGTACAAATCTGTGAACAACTGAAGGCCTAACAAGACAGACAAAATAGCTACGCCGATAAACGTCGAAAACCCTTGGAGTTCCAGGTTGAAGACCGCGTTCTGCTAAAGGTCTCGCTCTGGAAAGGCATGATACGCTTTGGAAAGCGTGGAAAGCTAAATCCGAGATACATAGGACCTTTCGAGATCCTTGCTAGGATTGGTCCAGTAGCTTACGAACTTCGCCTACCTCAAGAGCTTAACAACATTCATCCTGTTTTCCACGTCTTGAATCTTAAAAAGTGTTTATTCGATGAGACCCTTATGATCCCTCTCGATGAGATTGAAATCAACGAGAACCTCAACTTCATGGAAGAACCGGTCGAAATCATGGATAGAGAGATCAAACGAATGAAACAAAGTTGCATCCCGATAGTGAAGGTTCGCTGGAATGCTAAGTTGGGACTTAAATTCACTTGGGAGCGCGAGGATCAGATGAAACAAAAATATTTGTATCTCATTCCAAATCCATGATTTGTATTCTATGCTCGAATTTCAAGACGAAATTCCCACTAACGGGGGGATGATGTGACAACTCAAAACTTTTTCGTTATCTTTACCAGGTTTCCATTAATAAAAATTTGGGTTTTATTTATTTATGTCAAATTTCTTGGTTTGGGAAAAACCTTACGTTTTAAATAAATAATATGTATTTTTATACGAGTCGAAATAACCCGGAAAACACGCAAAAAATCGAAACTCCACTAAAAAATTTCGAATTCACGGCCAAGACGAGTTTACGACCGTAAACTCGTGTACGGCCGGAATCAGGTGTACCTCATCACCGACCATACCCCTGACCTATAAATACATGACCCCCACCCTCATTTGAACTTTCTAGACCAGAAACACCCACTTTCTCTCTCTAAACCCTTGACCGTAAACTCCATAACACCCTTCTTTCACTCGAAAAATGCCAGAAATCATCATTTGGGGACGTTTGGGAGCCTTTGGACTGCTTTTTCGTCATAAACAAGCAACCTTGTTCTTGAGAGTACAACCTTAATCCCCCAGATCTTCAAAAACCGTAAATTCCATTCACGGCCGCAAACATCGTTCACGGCCTTAAAGCGCATATATGGCCGTAAACACATCCTTAGTGGGGAAAAGCCTATTTCCTCAATTCAACCAAGTTCCGGTAACATTCTTTAACCGAATCCAAGTGTTTATCTAACACCTTATCTAACGAAATCGCTAATTTAGATACGTATATGTATTTATTGATATTAGGATTCCGTTAAGTGTCACGCACGCCGAATCAACGATCTTCCAGTTCAATCCCTTGCAAACAACCAACTGTGAGTTCATACCCCTATGCTTTTGTGGTTTTAAATGTTTTCAGGGGGAATACAAGCCAAACATAACAACTTTCAACAAGTTAAAGTTATGCAATTATACCATCTAACCAGTTCTACAAAACATTTAGATATTATATCCCTTTTGTATTGTGCGAAGCATAAGGGACGTTTTCTGAACACAATTGCATAGCTTTCAGAACAGTTCCACAAACATAACAGTCAAACTATAATAGGTATAGTGATGGGATTAAAACAACTTTTAATCTAAGAAGATCGATTAGATCTTGAACAAGTATATGAATATAAAACAGTTAACAACGCAATAATATGAACAAACAGCTTGAATCAAACGTGTCGAATGATTAAATAAAATCCTTAGAAGAGCTCGATTAAGAACATCAACTGTAAAGGATTAGAAGATTACAAGAACGATTACAGAAAAATATAATACTCTTGATCAATCGCTGTATCGATAATCTCTAGAATCTTAACCTAATATGCATGCAAGCATTTAACTTATATACAATACATAAAAGGCTCTCGGTTGGACAGGCCCAAACCGGAGAATAAAAGGCTAATCTAACGATCCCAAAAGACGCAACATCAAAACTCTTTTCAGCCCAACAATCTCCCCCTTTGCGTCAATTTGGAGCGAGACTTTCACTTCCTACTTGGGCCGGCGGCTGAAGCTGGTACCTTCTTCTTCACGGTACTAAACAGACACTTGGTTATGGAAAGGATGGTCTGTCTAAACCGGATGTACCAATTGATCATATCATTGAAGTATTTGATATCATCAGTCGAATTGTCTTTACACTGCTTGATGATGAATAAGATGTGCTCCAAGCAAGTTGTAGTGTAAAGATGTTTGTCAGCTAAAGCGAAGAGACATTTCTGTCCTTCGGCTCTAGTGAACATCACAGAGTTTCGCCTCGAATCTATCTTGCCCATTAGCATTTGATTCAAATCACTGGCCGATCCCACAGGCTTGACTTTCGGTTTCTTCTTAAAAACTGTGGCAACCTCCTGATCCATTAGGGCCACCTCCATGATGTAGCATGCCAGCATCCTTTTGACATGGTCTAAGATGGGACCATATTCGGCTTCGTTTGTCAGCAGGATGTTGTACAAGACTATCCAATCATGAGGGTTCAGATTGGGTAGATCCGCCAGAGAGATCATGTGAGCAGTTCTTGCAGATCCTCGGATAAGCTTGAACTTGACGTTTGTGAATCTCCCCACGGCAAAAGGCTTCATCACCCGAACATTGACAATCTTCTGGGCGCTCCATGTAAGGTATTGAGGGCGAGCGGCCTCCAGGTAGAAGTCAATGAGCTCCCTGTCAAGCTCATCGTTCGGATGCGGGACTTCAGAAATGTTAGAGAAGGCGTGGAAGATGAACGCCTTTCGAGTCAGTGGCATATCGAACTGCGAATCAATGGTGTTGTTGCAGTCGAACGATATCACCGGCTCGAGCCATAGTATGCTTGGAGTCTCTATGGCCTCTTTTATCAACCGATCCTTGGTCCAGGCACGGAAGAGCAACTTTCGGCTCTCAAGGAGATCGTTGGCTTCTTTTTGTTTACGTTCGGCTTCTTCAGCTTCACGTGCCACACGACTGACATCGTCATCAGTATTGTGACTGTTCTTTCTCTTTAACATGTCCGCAATAGTCTCCTTGTCTTCATCTTCATCTTCATCTCCATCCTCTGCTATGTGTTTGCCCTTGTTCTTCACACCCGAACCCGAGGCATGACCAGTTTGGGGTGGTTCGGTTGTGTGAGTAGCGTTGGAGGACGGAGGTGGTTTCGATCCTTTCTTCTCTTCTCCCCCTTGTTTCGGAATGGACACGAAACTTGGAAGGCCTTCAATTTTGCTTAAGAGGGCCATGGCCGGGGAGAGCTTTTCAGCGAGGGTGCGCCTCACCGAATGATTAAGGATTCGGTCGTGTGCTTCCAGGATGTTGGATAGAGCCGCGTGGACATCCGAAACACACGTCTTGATGACTTCCCTCTCGGATCAAAGAGCTTCCAATTGTTGTTCAGAGTTGGAAAGTTGCGTGATCTTGACCTTTAGGGCAGTTGTTTTACTTGCCAGAACGTCCATCAGAGAGTTCTCTGCCGCAAGATCCTCTTGTAGTTTTGCCAGACGGGCATCGATGGAGGCACGGAGTGCCGAGTTGTCATCGCTGAGGTTTTGATGGAGGGTAGCGAACGAAGTCAACTCCGTCGAGACGAACTTGGCCAATTGTTGAACAATCGGTTCAAGAGTCGTCTTTGTGGCATTGGCGCTTTCCTGCAGAGAATTTAGCAGGTCCGAAGCGTCGGAGAATAGTTTATCGACTTTTTCGGTCGCTGCCTCACAGGCTCGGGTGGAGGCGTCTATCGCAGCAGATGCTGAGGCTACTGAGTCATGTTGAGCCCTGGAGAAGGCATCAACGATCCTCTGAAGGGCAGCTTCAGATAAGGTGGACTGCTGGTTTGAAGAGGAGGCGAGAAGTTGATCAACCTTCTCTGTAAGATCGCGGAGATGCTTCTTTGTCACTGGAGCATCATCCTCCTCATCACTCTGAACTTGAAACGGACTATAGTAGACCGAATCAAAGTTCATGTGATCACCACCAAGGAATTGATCATCGCCATCGGAGGCGTCTTCTGGAGATTGAGGTGGTGGTGAAGTTGGGGGTGTTATGGGTTTAGTTGGTTCAGGTTGAGTAGGTGGGGGGTTAATTTCGGGTGGTGGTTGTGTATGGGTTTCGGTTTGTGGAGGTTCGGTTACGGGAGGGGTTTCGGTTACAGGTGGTGTTTCGGTTGAGGTGGTGAATATGGGTGGAGGTATAGGGAATGAGGTTGGTGGTATTGTAGGGGTTATGGTGGGAATGGAAATAGGTATTGTGGGTGGAGGGGAAGGAACTGGGGATTGGTGAAGTTCCATCTCCGGGGTTGGGGACCGAGGGGGTGTGTTGCCTCGTAGAGGAGAGACATCGCCTTGTGATCCCTCAGCGTCCGAACTCTCAACTTCGGATTCACTTGATGAGGAGGAAAGGATTAGCTTTCGCTTTTGTTGGGTCTTCCTCCTTTTCGGTTGTGGTGACGAAGCAGCCTTCGGTTGTTTGCGCTTCTTGGGAGAAGGTTTTGGGGCTTTGGATGGTTTCTTCCCCTTGTCTGCCTTTTTACCCCTGGCCACCGGTTTGTCGGCATCATGAATTGATCGCAGCATGTCCGGTGTCAGTTCCCTCGGACCAGATGGCCCTAACTCCTTGATCGCCTTGATCATACTGCTGTCTGATGGCACACTACCATACATCGACTCCGGGATAGAGCCAATGAAGGAGAATTTCGATGCATCGGATACGATGATCTTCTTGGTATGGAAGGTACCAACAGAAGACATCGGGGCACCGTCAGCAGTTGGGACCTCAAACCTGTCCATGGCCCATCTTGTGATCAAGATCCAGAACCGGGCCAGCGACACTTCAGAGTGGCGAGAAGTGGAAGAAAGGCTCTGAATCAGTTGTTGCCAAAGGACAAACCCATAATCGAGGTTGATCCCATTGTATACCCCGTACATGATTGACAGGAAAAGACGACTGGCTCCGTCCGATCCTGAGCTCCTCTCAGACAGTCCCTTGAAGAGAACTGTAAATAGCCCATTCCACAGGGGTGGTAGGCATGACTTCTTGAACCTGGCGACGGAGGTAAGAACTTCCGTGTAGCCCATATTGTAGAACATGTTGTAGAGCATACCAACCGGAATCGTCTCCGGGTGAACACGCGATGGGTCAGCAGCAAACCCAAGCATAGTGCAGAAGCGGGGACGAGAAATCGACATTTTGTGTTCCGCCACTTCGAAAAATATCCTGTCAACGCCCTTGTCGTAGTAGGCCGTCGCATAGACTTGAGATAGAGCCACCATTGGCACCGTCGCAATTCTGGACAATGCGGGAGCAAGCTGGGAGTACTTGAGGCATTCGATAACCGGCGACATGTAGGGATCATAGGCTAGTGGGTTCAGATCAATCACGAGGCATTGCTGAGGACGGATTGGAAGAATTTGAGAAGTAGCATGGACGGAAGAGGATTCAGCCATTGTTGCAGGTTGGAGAAGAAGATAACCGGGAGAGAGTTTGGAAGTATTTTTGCTTTGGAAATTATGGGGCAGTAAAGAGGTAAAAGGTGGTCTGGATGGGTTTTTATAGTAGGTGATAGGAGAGAGAAAGATCGATTCAAATCTCTTATGGAAATACGGAAGGGTTTTTGAGTGACTGATTGGTGACAGTTGGGACGTGCGATGATCACGTAGGAGAGAGAGTGTCAGATTCCTAGGATCACGCCGCCCAATAAGCGCCGGTTCAGAGAGAGGAACCGTTTCCATTTCCACACGCGCCATTAATGTCAGATGGATGACGCTTCAATACTGCACACGCGTCCAAATGTGTCAGAAAAAGCGCGGCCGCTTCAAATTCACGCGCCCTCCTTTTTACCGTCGTTTGAATATCTATCCTTTGAACTTCCGCCGCGTCAGCAACTTTTTGTCTTTTTCCCCTTTTTTAATCAGCTGTATTCAATTGAGGACCCACGTGGCTAATTTTTGGCCACAACTTCATTAGTAATCCCTTAGTAATAAACCAGCCTGTAAAATAATTAGTAACGGAATTTTGAAAATCTAGGATTTTCGTGCAAAGAGTGTAAAAGATAAGGAAATAAAGCAACTCTTTTTGGAATAATCTGTGATGTCAATTATGACACGAAACTGATGATCCCGGGCACGAATCTCTTCCTTCAAGATCAAGAAAGACCTCAAAGTGTTAGTGTGGAATCCCGTTGAATTACGATCAAAAATTTATTAATAAATGTTGAAAGGCTTCTTTTAATAAGGCTAATTAAGGGTGGTTTCGCTTTGATTCAACAATTCAATTCTTGATATAAGAACGAAAGTGAACAAAGTACTTGTGAGACCGGTGTAGTCTGTTGAACAAGTAGGGTAGAGTTGATTGTTAAGTGACTTGGTTAAGTATAAAATCTCAGATAAAAAAAATTATAACAGGATACCATGGGAAGAAACGTTATGGTGTGTAACAATTTCATTGGAATCAGGAAAAAAAATTGAGATTTCATGAAGGTACATTCGTCAATTCATTGGTGTTGAATTTTGGGTTTCACTCAGCTCGTAGTGGCACGAAGCTAAGATCATAAACACAGATGTTGTGTAACCGTAAACCTCAGCGGTAGTTTCTGAGAGTCTCAGGGGTTACAATGATGAAGCGAATGTTATGGAGAAGTGTAATGGGGATGGTGAAAGAAGACATAGTACCTCTGCTGCGAACAAAAGGACTAAGCAGGAGACTCTGAACTCATGTGAGAAAAGAGTGAGGTAGCTCACGATTAGAATAAATGAGTTAGCCTTATTGGGAAGACAAGGTTTGTGTATACCAGGTCATGAAGGCCATTATTCAAAATCTTATGAGGCTTGGGACACATACAGCAGCATGCTTCTAGGGACACTTAAGTAAGTCATCAAATATATCCCCATAAACGAATGAGCACACAAATAAATAAAATATTGTTTGAGTTTTTGAAATTAAAAAAAAAAAATTAAAAATAGTAAAAAAAAAATAAAAAAGTAAGAGTTAAAATAAAAATAAGACTAAAAAAAATCTGGAAAGAAAAAAAATTGTAAAACCGAAACCGAACGTTCGGTTGGTTTCGGTTGGAAAAAGTTGAAGAACCGAACCCGAACCTTCGGTTGGTTTCGGTTCAGGAAAATTTTGAAGAACCGAACCCGAACCTTCGGTTGGTTTCGGTTCAGGAAAATTTTGAAAAACCGAACCCGAACCTTCGGTTGGTTTCGGTTCTTGAAAATTTTGAAAAACCGAACCCGAACCTTCTTGAAGTTCCGGTCTTTGAAAATTTTTAAGAAACCAAGAAGTTTAGAGATAAAAAAAACTTGTTACGTAAAGAAAAATAAATTTTGCACAAGAAATATACAACACAGAAAAACTACCTTTGAAGTAATGAGCGAACCAATTGATGGTTGAACCGAACCCGAACGTTCGGTTGGTTTCACTTCTTACGGTTGAGATTGAGTGGTAGTGTGAGGAACTGATTCTGATTCCATCATACCGAGCCCTTGCAATATTTTATTGAATGATGCTTCAGGAAGAGCTTTGGTAAAGACATCAGCCAGTTGATCAGTGGTTCTTACGAAGTGAACTTCGACATTTCCATCTTCCACATGATCTTTGATGAAGTGATACCTCAGTGATATGTGTTTGGTTTTAGAGTGTTGCACTGGGTTATGACAGATCCTAATTGCACTTTCAGAGTCACAATATAGTGGGATCTTCTTCATATTGAGTCCATAGTCTCGAAGTTGACTCTGGATCCAAATCACTTGTGATGTGCAGGATGCAGCGGCAATGTATTCCGCTTCAGCAGTAGACAGCGACACACATGTTTGTTTCTTGGATTGCCAGCTGACCAACTTCCCATCAAGAAATTGACAGCCACCAGTTGTGCTTTTGCGGTCGAGTCCACATCCTCCAAGGTCAGCATCAGAATAGGCTTGAACGAAAAAGCCTGAATTGGATGGATACCATAGACCTAAGGAGGCGGTTCGCTTGAGATAGCGTAGGATGTTCTTCACTGCCAGCATGTGAGGTTCGCGTGGGTTAGCCTGAAATCGAGCACAGTAACACACAGAAAACATGATATCAGGCCTGCTAGCAGTTAGATACATCAATGAGCCTATCATTTGATGATAGAGCGTGATGTCAATAGCCGGTTTATCTAGTGAAGGGGTCAGCTTGGTGCCGAATGCCATTGGGACTTTGACTTTTGAGTCTCCCATCATTCCAAACCTCGCTAGGAGAGTCTTAGTGTAAGCTTCCTGATTGATAAAGATGCCTTCGGGTCCCTGTCTTATGTTTAAACCAAGGAAAAAGTTAATAGGACCCATTGAGCTCATTTCAAACTTAGTCTCCATCAACTTTCTGAATTCAGCTGTTAAGCTGGGATTCGTGGAGCCAAAGATGATGTCATCGACATAAATTTGAACTATCATAAGGTGGTTACCTTCCTTTTTACGAAAGAAGGTTGGGTCAACCGAACCTTGTTTGAATTTGGACATCTTCAAAAATTTTGTAAGCGTTTCATACCAGGCTCTCGGAGCTTGTTTGAGACCGTACACAGCTTTATCCAGAATGTAGCAATGATTTGGATAATTTTCGTTCACGAACCCAGGAGGTTGCTCCACATACACAGTTTCTTCAAGTTCTCCATTGAGAAATGCACACTTGACGTCCATTTGGAAAACCTCAAAGTTTTTGTGAGCAGCATAGGCCAGAAATATTCTAACCGATTCTAGCCTAGCTACTGGAGCGAACGTTTCTTCGTAATCTATCCCTTCCTCCTGACAGTATCCCTTGACAACCATACGAGCCTTGTTCCTTATGACATTACCTTCCTTGTCCATTTTGTTTCTAAAAACCCATTTAAGACCAACAACCGAAGCATCTGGAGGAGTTGGAATGAGGCGCCAGACTTTGTTCCTTTCAAACTCATTCAGTTCGTCTTGCATCGCTTGAACCCAATCAGAGTGATCGAGGGCAGTGTTCACTGTCTTCGGTTCAACTTTTGATACGAATGAGTTAAACATACAAAACTCAACCTTTGAGAATAAGGATGTCTGTTTTGCCTTCAGTTGAGATCGGGTCAGAACCTTTTCAGATACATTACCAACTACTTGGGAGATAGGATGATCTCTGGTCCATTTTGTGAGAGGAGGGTAATTCGGATCGAAGGTTGGATCTAGTTCAGCATTGATCATCTCTTCGGGCTCAGATATGCTATCGTCATCATTCGTCATATCATCATGCTCCCCCTCAATTGATGAGTCTTGAGAACATGAGTTTCAGGGGTTTCTTGTGGTGCTGGAGTTTCAGGCATTGAAGCACCTTCGTTTGGAGGGGCACCTTCGGTTGGAGAAGTATCTTTGGGTGAGGTTGTAGAGCTTTGCTCCCCCTCGATATGAGAACTTGGCTCCTCCTCGACTGAAGCATTGTTGGTTGGAGAGTCATCAGTGGGCGATTCTCCTTCATGCATTCTTCTTGCAATATCTTCGACAATCTTCTTCATATGATCTATCTTGTTGTCAGCTGCACCTGCTTCGGAGAGAGAAGCTTTTTCCGGTTCGTCAAAGAGATCCAGAAAGTTCTCGTACATATTGGCGATTGAGACTGTGACTTGACCAGTTTGAGGAAAGATTTCCCTAGCAGTGTCATCTATGGCCTGTAGCTTCTTGACATAGCTGTCGTCAAAGGTCACATAGTATGTCTCTTCAATCCTTCTTGATCGTTTGTTTAGGACCCTGTACGCCTTTGAAGTGAGTGAGTAACCCAGAAAGATTCCCTCGTCAGCCTTGACATCAAACTTGTTGCGGTGTTCTTTAGAGTTAAAGATGAAACACCTAGAGCCAAACACGTGGAAAAATTTCACGTTGTGTTTTCTGTTATTTATTATCTCATATGGTGTGAGCGTGAATCGCTTGTTGAGATAGGACCTGTTTTGAGTATAACAAGCAGCAGAAATAGCGTCAGCCCAAAAATAAAGAGGTAAGGAAGCGAAACTTAGCATAGTTCGGGCAGCTTCACACAACGATCGGTTTCGTCTTTCGACTATTCCGTTCTGCTGTGGTGTGTAGGGAGTTGAGAAATTATGACTGATTCCCTTTTCTGCAAGAAACTCTTCAAACTCTTTGTTCTTGAATTCGAGACCATTGTCGCTCCTTATGTTGCGAACGACCTTCTTGAGTTGGACTTCAATTTGTTTGATAAACGCTTTCAGCTTTTGAGTCGCTTCAGATTTGAGCTTTAGAAAGAACACCCATGTAAATCGAGAGAAGTCATCAACGATAACAAGAACGTACTTGCTACCCCCAATGCTTTCAATAGATGAAGGACCACACAAATCGATATGAAGCAATTCGAGTGGTTCAACAACTTTTGTGTTAATTATGGATGGGTGACTTTGACGACTCTGCTTTCCCATTTCGCATGCAGCACACAAATGCTCTCTGTCAAACTTGAGCAATGGAAGACCCCTAACATGACCTCCAGTGACAAGTCGGTTGATATCCTTGAAATTGAGATGAGAGAGTCTTCGGTGCCACAACCAGCTTTCGTCGGATTGAGCTTTTGATAGCAGACATATGGCTGGGTTTCCTTTGATGGGTTTCATGTTCAGAGGAAACATTTCACCCTTTCGCTCTGACTTCAGAATCACTTTCTTTGTCGTTTTCTCTATGATTTCCGAACCTTCATCATCGAATGAAACTTTGAGACCAGTACCTCCAACAAGCTGAGATACACTGATGAGGTTGTGTTGAAGTCCTTCCACATAGGCCACCTTTCTTATGGTAAAATCACCATTCGTTATCATCCCATATCCCTTTATGGTCCCGAAAGAGTTATTTCCAAACTTAACGTTGCCACCATTTGCAAGGGA
Organism: Lactuca serriola; assembly: GCF_051521515.1. Taxonomy (NCBI): domain Eukaryota; kingdom Viridiplantae; phylum Streptophyta; class Magnoliopsida; order Asterales; family Asteraceae; genus Lactuca; species Lactuca serriola. Next base: position 316,283,050 of record NC_136412.1, read on the forward strand.
TCTGTATTCCCTAAGCTCCTCTTTCCTCCCTGTCATGTGACGCGAGCAGCCACTGTCGATGTACCATTCTTCGTCAAACTGCTCGTCACTTATAACCTGCAAAAAATTAAGCAGATTTAGGAACCCAAAGTTTCTTGGGTCCATGTGAGCTTTTCATGGGAACAGGAATAGTGAGAGAGATGTCAACTAGATATGTTCGTTTTATTAGAGTTGTTTCATCTTTCTTTTTAATGGTAAAGACTTTTATTTTATGAACATTAGGGATGTTTGTTTTGGACTCAGGTTTGGATTCATCGACCTTTTGCTTTCCCTTCTGTTCAGCTGAAGAATGAGGTTTTCGAGGGCAAGCGGGATTAGTTTTGGAACTAGATGGAGATGAATGAGTGGAAGTAAAAGAACGAGAAGAATTAGGAAGAGAGGATTTGGATTTGGATGGAGATATCTTCCTTGCTGATGACTCTAGGTGACCCTTTTGCTTTTGATCGTTGGTGGGGTTAACCTTTGAGTCTTGTTCCTTTTTTATTTTGGAGTCGAACCTCTGTGTTTGGTTGGTGTTGTTCTTGGAACCGAACCTTTGGTTTCGGTCGAAGTCCTTTTCAGAACCGAACCTTGGCTTTCGGTTGGTATCTTCTTGCGAACCGAACCTTGGCTTTCGGTTAGTGGAACTTTCAGGCTTTCGTACAGGATTGTTTTCATACTTCAGATTCTTGTCCTTGTGTGTATAGTATGCGTTCTGGGAGTGCCAGAATTGTTTCCTTTCAGAAAGATTTTTCCTGTATCTTTGGTTCCTCTCTATTTTCTTATCCCTCATCTGCTTAGGTTGATGATGAACGTTCGCTCTTGTTTTTGCTGTAACTTTGACTGATTCCTTTTGAACTTCAGTAGTTTTTCTTTGTGCAGAATGAACAGATGGAATATCTGAAGGAGATTCAGTTTGCACTGAGGAAGTTTCGCTTCGAGCTGTAGGTGTTGAAGAAATGTCTTCTTTTGCTAAACAATCATCCTCTTGAGGAATTTCTTTGGTACCACTTGTACTTGGTTCACTGAAATTATCAGGCTTGTTCAAGGGTTCAGGTATGTACCTCCCTTTCTTCATCCAGGAGGTTCTTTCAGAAAGACCAACGGTTTCGTTTCCATTATCAATAGGAGCTTCCCAGAAATACTCATCACAACCATCAGCATTGTCTTCGTTAACAATAGCTGTGAGTTCAGCTGTTTGATGTTCGGTTACTCCAGTCACCTTGTATACTTGATTTGGAGTGGTCTTGACCTTTTGATACACAACAGCTTTTTCTACTAATTTCGGGGACTTTTGTTGGGACAATCTAGCGAATTCCACAGAATTTTCAGAAATAAGGTTTTTGTGGTTTTCAGTTTCGCTTTTAACAAATTCTGAGCAGTCAACCGTATCCTCCACAGAAATTTCACTCATGTTTTCATCCTCGTTAAGCTCAGATGAATTTTCAACATCGATTTTGTTTTCTGAGCTTACGTTGGCGTTAAGAGAGTTAAATTTTTGCATGGTTTCGGTTCTCAGTTTAAGTCGGTCATTTTCGTCCAAAAGGTTTTTGAGCATGTCCTTGTGGTCTTTGGACTTAATGAAGGACTCAATTTTGTCCAGTCCATACATATAGGTTGGATTGACATCATCAGACGATATCACACTTTCACAATTGTAAGCTTCGGCATCGATTTCATCCTCCTTAAATTCTAGAAAGGGCAAAATCATGCGATGGATCTTTTGACCTATCTCACAGTCCAAGTGAAGTTGAGTAATATTGGAATATAAACGTTTAGCTATTAAACAAAAAACATTTCGTTGTTTTAACAATTTCAAATTGTCTCTCTGCAAATAAATGTTTTCGTCTTTAACTTTAATTAATTCCGACTCTTTTAACTCAATCCACATTCGCCGCTCCTCACTCTTCGACGCCGCCCTGCTTAATTGATCAGTCAGGTTAGAATTGGTGACTCGAGTTTGAGTTAGGCTACTATCTAAATGAGAAATTCTTGTATTGATATTTTTTAGTTCTTTCTCGTAAGAGGATGGTGGTACTTTAAATGAAATAAAAGCAGATTGTACCTTCTTTATCAGTTCATCGAGTTCATTGAACTGCTGGCTGAGTGGTTTAGCCGTAAAGCACATATCCTCCTGCACCTTCGGTCCATTGCTTCCTCCGTCGGTGTTGTATCCCCTCATTTGAGACACCTCAGTCACCATGAAACATTTTCCACCACTGCTTTCCTCCTTAGCCACATATGCCTTTCCATGAGTAGGCTTTCTCGCTTCTTCGTCTTCTGAGTCAGTAGACCAAACTTCAGTGCTACCGAACTCATCGTCATTGACCGAACCCTGCACAATAAGAGCATTAATAGAAGGGTTAGCGGTAGACTTCTTCTTTCTTACCTCATCCAATCTCTTCTGCAGCACAGCTTCCTCATCATTTCCATTGTCCTTTTCAGCCATCTTCTTAAGAACACAGTCCTTAGCGTAGTGGTTTTTGCCACCACAATAGAAACAGCTTACTCCGGAATCGCCATCTGCTTTCGGTTCCTTTTTGGGCTCCTCAGCTTTCGGTTCATTGTTTGCTTTTTCTGAGCTGTAACTCCCCTGCCAGTTTCGGTTTTTGTTGCTGGGGAATCTCTTCTTTATGAACCTCTTAGGATTGGATACCATCATGGCATAATCCTCAGTCGAGAGGTCATATTCATCCAAGTTGAGCTCTTCATCCTCCACCACAGCTTTACTTTTAGATAGGAGGGCCAACGAACCAAGACTAGAGACAACATTCTTCTCTTGAACCACATTCTTCTCTTGGGACTTTAGAATACCTACCAGTTTTGCCAAAGAATATGATTTAAACTGTTCATGGGCTTTGACTGTGGAAACAACTGCTCTCCATTCAGATCGCAGTCCATTCAAGAAAGTAACCTTTTGTTCGATAAGCTTCCTTTCAATGTCGTGTTTGATCATCTTGCTGAGAAGATGATTGAAGCGATCAAACGTCTGGGTCACAGTTTCTTCGGCCCCTTGCCTGAATTCACCAAATTCAGATAGAAGTAAGGTTTGGATGGAATGTTCAAGATCTTCGTCTGTGGAATACAGTTCGCGAAGTCTATCCCACACTTCCTTTGCCGTAGTGCATGAGCTGACCAGCCTGAATGTGTCGGACTGAAGGGCGAATCTGATCAACCTAAGTGCCTTAATATTGCACTGGAGTTTGTCTTTTTCATCTTGCGCGATATTCGTCACGTCCTTGAGCAGATCATTGTACTCTTTTTGCGTCTTAATGATTCTGGACGACGTAGAATGAGAAAACGGTCCACTAATGATGGCTTCCCATATGAGATAACCATTGTCCTCCGATCCAATCACATAATCTTCGAAATGATGCGCCCATACTTCATAGTCATGGGTGTACAAGATTGGAATCTTTGTCGTCGAACCGATGCTGTTGGAAATATTAATAGGGTTTGATTGCGTTGCGTCCATAATGATCGTAAAAACCTGTTCAAAGATCAGACTTGTAATAAAGCAGATTAGGGCAAAACAATAAATACTAAGATACGTCAATTAAGATGACGGCTCAATAAATATCGATGATTGCGGAAAACCCTATTGGAAATCTTTTTCACAGAAAAGATGTGTATCGATTACACAGCCTCCTGCTCTGATACCAATTGATGGGATTAAAACAACTTTTAATCTAAGAAGATCGATTAGATCTTGAACAAGTATATGAATATAAAACAGTTAACAACGCAATAATATGAACAAACAGCTTGAATCAAACGTGTCGAATGATTAAATAAAATCCTTAGAAGAGCTCGATTAAGAACATCAACTGTAAAGGATTAGAAGATTACAAGAACGATTACAGAAAAATATAATACTCTTGATCAATCGCTGTATCGATAATCTCTAGAATCTTAACCTAATATGCATGCAAGCATTTAACTTATATACAATACATAAAAGGCTCTCGGTTGGACAGGCCCAAACCGGAGAATAAAAGGCTAATCTAACGAGCCCAAAAGACGCAACATCAAAACTCTTTTCAGCCCAACATATAGTTTGGGGAAAACTCATTACCGATTTCACAGATACATACCACACCTGGCTGCTAGCTACAGTCGGACCAACAGGTCTACGGGTGACAAATGTCATAAATGATATCGACATCCGATTTCTGTCGTATCAAGTTTAAGTATGGTCATAAAACTCGCGAATCGTACGACATCTTTTACGTAATAATATACATTTTACAAACAATTGCTTTAACAACATAAGTGTGATACTTATGCCTTACAGTTTCGGAAACATTAAAGTAACAAACACACGTATACCAGGGAAAATAAGGGATTTTCCCAGTCAAACAGAACCTACTACATACATACTGGTGGTAACCAGGGTTTTCAAAAACAGAGTTCTTTTCACACACCGGTGGTAATCGGGATTTTCGATACAAACGATATTTACATATAATGAAAATGAATTAATTATACAAATTCAGTGACTAGTTTTCATTATAAAAATCATGCTTATGAACTCACCAGCTTTATGCTAATACACTTTCAAAACTGCTTGTATTTTCATTATAAAAATAATGCTTATGAACTCACCAGCTATAAGTGTCAGGACTAAAATCGTGCGAAAAATCAAGTTTTTCTTCGAAAATCAGCCAAGTCTCGTTCATCCCGGTGTTTACGGCCGTAAACCGTTCTTGGCCTGGGGACCCCACCTCCGACCGTGAACCCAACCTATATATATATATATATATATATATATATATATATATATATATATATATATATATATACTCTAGGTTGTTTTCGTCTCTTACGATATAAAAGGGTGATCGCAAGACGATAATATCATATAGTCTTAAAACCTAGATATATGGTTTGTTATTTGCCGATTGATTGTACATTGATAATGCGAAAACGCATTGGTAACTCAATGTTATAAAACACATTGTTGTGTATAGTTGATTATTGAATAAGTAAATGCATATAAGTCGAAGTTTATCTGTAACTTTTATCTAAGAAGGTGAAAGCGATATCTCGGCCGCTCGATGATTTGATTTGAATTATGTGTCGGGCCCGGTCAGAACTGAATTGATGTGTTCGATTAAGTTCTATGTCGAATAAATCAGAGATCGAGAAACCTAAATGCTTGACTAACCATTCCATAGGATTGTCAGCATGATATCTAACAGAGGACTGTACGATCCCTTATCTGAAGGACAAGATTGATTAGATCAGAGTTTGACAGCGTCTTTGAGAGCTACGATTGCAAACCGAATTGTACTTGTGCATATAGTTACTAGACTTATCCAAGTGGGAGACTGTTGGAATAGTGTCTAAGGCTGCAACTATATTAGGCAAGTAATTGACCCGGTTGTGCATGGTCCTTTTGGGTTGCCTTCACCATAGCAACTTGATAGGATGATTTATAAAGAGAGAGTAAATATTATTAGAATAATATAAAGAATAATATATTATTATTTGATTAATATAAGTCATAGAATTAATTGGAATTAATTTGGTGACTTAAAGAGATTAATTAAATAAGAGGGTATAAACTGTCAATTGTTTGATAGTTAAACTTTAGAATGTAAATCCATATAGATATAGATTGGACGGATTCTAGAAGCTAAGGATAGCTTCAAATCGTCCAAGGAGTTATCTAAGGAAAGGATTTGGATAGCCTTAAGAGAAGATTATCCAATTAGGGTTTAGGTTGTAACCCTTAAGGAGTCTACAAGTATAAATAGACCATATGGCTAAGGGAAATCAGTACTTCATCTAAAGTAAGAGAACCCTGGCCGATTTCCTCCCCTCTCCTCTCTCCCAAATCATCCTCCTTGCTAGTTGGTGTTTGTAAGCCATTAGAGGAGTGACAATTGTGACTCTAGAAGCTCCAAGACAACAAGATAAACAAGGAATTCAAAGGTATGATTCTAGATCTATTTTAACATTGTTCTTATTCCTAAATAGTCATTAGAAGTCTTGGATTCAAAGCATGTTTAATTAGAAAGCCTAGATCCAAGCATTAGGGTTTTGCATGCGCACATAGGAAAGTTCTAATGGCTAAAACCCATCAGTGGTATCAGAGACTAGCTTGGTTTTCATTAAATTGCTGCTTAATTCTCTGAAACTAAACTGCAAAATTCGATTTTTGTGTTTCTGAGTCATGGACTCGGCGAGTTCCATAGTGGACTCGGCGAGTTCGCCTGACTTGGCGAGTCCCTTGGTGCACTCGGCGAGTCCAAGCGTCAGGAATGGCCAGATTCGGGATTTCTTCATGATTATCTTATGGAAACTTACCTTAATCATATTAGATCAACCCTAATCCGATTTTTTGATATATATGACTATTATCTTAATCTAATTAAAGATATTTATCAACTAATAAAATATTTAATTTCCTTATATGATAATTAATTAATTATTTTGATTATTTTGGTAATTATCCTGCAAGAAATCTTAAATAAATCAAATATAGATAATTAGGAAATTAATTGTTAATTGAAATTATTTGTTATTTGATGCTCCATGTTTTAAATGTTTAAAACTTGTCCTCAAGTTTTGAAATTTATATTTTGTAATTAAAAGTTTTAATTTAGACAATTTAAATTTAAAACCCTTGATTTTAAAATGTTTAAAATACAACCCTATACTAATATAATATTACAAGATTAATATATATATATATATATTATATATATATATATATATATATATATATATATATATAACTAAAGTGCTAGTCTTACCGTTAGTAGGCCTCATTCACGAAGCCGATCTATAAGGTGGGTATAAGGTTGCGGCCTATAAAATGGCGCTTAATGGGTGTACACTCACACCCACCGCTTGCTTGATCGGTGGAGGGTCATTAGCCGAACGGGTAGGATAGGGCAACCTCATCCTCTCATTAAAAGTATAATAGGTAATACAAAGTAACTACACATATTTTAAAATTTCCAAATCTTAGTTACTTTAGGAAAAGTGAATTGATGCAATCCCATGAAATTACACTTTGCACCCTTGCTAAGAAGTTAGTGGAGCGTGTTTGGTTTACCGGCACACTAATTGGTTCTAAGAAAAGGTGGCAAAGGGTGATTCATTGTTTATCATAGTTCGATGGAGTGTGTGTGGTTTACCGGCACATCGAATAGGTGATCGTTACAATGAAGGAACCATGTGAATTTGCATGGTAATTCACACCCACTTTGTGATCCTCGGTATCACAGTCACAAACTAGAGGGGCATATTGAGATTTAAACATGCCATTGAATAGTTTCAATGAATCTCATCCGAACCTAGGAATTCTCAATACATTTAGGACTAATAGTTAGGTTTTATGGTGGAGAATTAGTGAATCGTCATTCACTTACCTTCAATTTATTTGCATGTTAGATTACGGCATCCCTTTTCTAATATGTAAATGTTGTTGTTGGATCCTAGCCCTAATTTTTCTTGTTGGGTGATAATTAGGGATTCATATTCTAATCTATCTTTGTCCTTTCTATTTGTAGATGTCGAACGCAAACAACGCTGCTGCTAGTTCTTTCACGTTGATGAGCCTTTGCCAAAAGGTCACCTTCGATGGAACGAACTTTAGCGAATGGATAAGATACATTCGCACCATTGCTCGCTATAAGGATAAGGATTATGTCCTCGATGAGAAGCTCGAGAAAATCAACCCTGAAATCGCTACTCTGGCTGAAATTACCGCTTTTGAAACTCATGAGTGAGATGCAACGAAGGTACATTGCATCATGATAGCCACCATGAACTCCGAATTCCAAAAGTCCTACGAGGACATGTACCCGTACGAAATGCATCAAGACTTATTGGAGAGATACCACCAAAACGCGAGACAAGAGCGTTATGAGATTTTCACTAACATGATTTCCGCTAAGATGGGTCATGGAGAATCTCTTACCGTGCACCTGCAAAAGATGCAAAGGTATGTCGACTGCCTTCGCAAGTTAAATGTTGACTTTGGGGAAGACTTGGCGATCGACATGGTGCTTCACTCTTTGCCTCCGATGTACAATCAATTTAGGATGACCTACCACATGAACAAAGAGGAGGTCACCCTAAGTAAACTCCAAGGTCTCTTGAGGGTCGCTGAGAGCAACTTCAAAGACAAGTCTGTTGCACCAACTCCCAATCCACCTGTTGCTCCTGTCTTGGCTATTGGTCAAGGAAAGGGAAATATGAGGAAGGCTTCGTCTAAGAACTATCGCAAGGTTAAAGCCCGAGATGGTGCCTCTTCTAGTGGGACCAAAGTTGATCCCGCTAAGCCCTGCCCTAACCCTAAGGAGGCAGAGTGCCACCACTGCCACAAGATAGGACATTGGAAGAGAAGCTGCCCAGAGTACCTGCAAGCTATCAAGGAAGGAAAGATCAAGCCATCTTTCGCAGGTATATATACAATTAAATCTAAAGATTCTAATCATGCTATTTCTTGGGTTCTTGATACCGGTTGTGGTTACCACATTTGTTCTAATGTGCAGGGACTAAGAAGAAGTATGGATGTGGAGCAAGGAAGGATCAATCTAATCATGGGGAACAGAAGATCGTCGCCTGTGACCAAGATTAGAGTGTATTCTTTAGTGCTTAGGAATAATTTATGTTTAGATTTGAACAATTGTTGCTACTCGCCAAAAATGGCTAGAAACATCATTTCATTTCATGGTTTATATAGACAAGGTTTTAGATTTTTTTTTTAATAATGAGAATGGTTCTATTTTGGCTTATCTAAATGGTGTCTTTTACTTTGAAGCTATACCATGTAATGGAATTTATGAAACTGTTATGATTGTTGATAACTTAGGAAATGATGTTTTGAATATAGATTCTTCCACTAGTATGGATAAAGCATCCTTGTGGCATTGTCGTCTTGGACATGTCAACAAGAAACGCATGGCCCAACTCCAAAAGGATGGAGTGTTGGAGTCATTCGACCTTAGGGAAGATGACACATGCGAGTATTGTTTACTTGGAAAGATGACTAAGTCACCCTTCACGAGTACGTGTGAAAGGGGTGAGGGTCTATTGGACTTAATACACACCGATGTATGTGGACCGTTTAGATCAACCACGAAGGATGGGAACCGCTTCTACGTGATTTTTACCGATGATTATAGTAGATATGGGTATATCTATTTAATCAAGCAAAAGTCAGAAACTTTTGAAAGGTTCAAAGAGTTCAAGAATGAAGTGGAGAATCAATTGGGCAGGAAAATCAAGATGCTTCGATCCGATCGAGGAGGAGAGTACCTAAGTCTTGAATTCCACGATTATCTCAAGGAGTGTGGAATAGTTTCGCAATTGACGCCTCCTAGGACACCGCAGTTGAATGGTGTGGAAGAAAGGCGTAATCGAACCTTATTGGATATGGTTCGCTCTATGATGAGTCGTGCTTCACTACCTATCTCTTTTTGGGGGTATGCCTTAGAGACTGCCGCCCATATCCTTAACTGAGTCCCTACTAAGAAGGTTGCCAAAACACCTCACGAGATGTGGACAGGGAAAGCTCCCTCGTTGGCACAAATCAAGGTTTGGGGTTGCGAGGCTTTCGTAAGACGAGATACTCACGACAAGCTCGAACCCCGAAGTGAGCGATGTATTTTCATCGGCTACCCGCAGTCATCCTTTGGATATCTCTTCTATAGACCGAAGGACAATGTTGTCTTTGCTGCGAGGAGAGGAGTTTTCCGAGAGCGAGAACTCATAGGCCAAGGAGACAGTGGGAGGCAAATCGAGCTTGAAGAGATTCAAGAGTCGATAGATGAAGGAACCTCTACCGCTAGCACTCAACCCGAGGAGGAAACTCTGGTTGAACCGATTGACGAATCCTTACCTCTTAGACGTTCCGATAGAGTTAGAGTTCTACCCCAGTTTTATGGTTTTCATATTACTACCGAAGGGGACACGTATATTAGTGATGGTACACTAATAAATCTTGATGAACCTAATAGCTATAAGGAAGCCATGGCAGGCCCAGAGTCTGCAAAATGGAAAGAGGCAATGGATAGCGAGATCTAATCCATGTATGATAACCAAGTTTGGAATTTGGTTGATTATGTGCCCGGACGTAAGACCGTTGGGTGCAAATGGATCTTCAAGAAGAAGACCGACGTGGATGGAAATGTACACACATATAAAGCGCGATTGGTTGCGAAGGGCTTTACTCAAACTCCCGGAGTTGACTATGATGAGACCTTCTCACCAGTTGCGAAGATAAAATCTATTAGAGTGATGCTAGCGATTGCCGCATTTCATGATTATGAGATTTGGCAAATGGATGTCAAGACCGCTTTCCTTAATGGAAAGTTGGATGAGGATGTTTACATGGCTCAGCCAGAGGGGTTTGTGGATCCGAAGCATCCGAATAGAGTGTGTAAACTTGAGAAGTCCATTTATGGACTTAAGCAAGCATCTCGCAGATGGAATTTTTGCTTCGATGAGAAAGTCAAAGAGTTTGGATTTGTACGAAGCGAAGATGAGTCTTGTGTATATGTCAAAGCCAGTGGGAGTATAGTAAGCTTCCTCGTTCTATATGTCGATGACATATTACTCATAGGAAACGACATCCCGACTCTGCAGGAGGTTAAGTCCTGGCTCGGGAAGTGCTTCGCTATGAAGGACCTCGGAGAGGCTTCTTACATTTTGGGAATAAGGATAGTAAGAGAAAGAAGTAAGAGACTAATTGGACTTAGTCAGAACACTTACTTGGAGAAGGTACTAAAATGTTTTAGTATGGAAAACTCAAAGAAGGGAGAATTACCGATACAAAGTAATGCCAAGTTGAGTAATACTCAAAGTCCGAGTACCGAAGCTGAGATAGCAGAAATGAGTCGAGTTCCATACACTTCCGCAATTGGCTCAATCATGTATGCTATGACTTGTACTCGCCCTGATGTAGCTTTTTCTTTGAGCATGGTTAGCAGATATCAAGGGAATCCTGGCATAGCACATTGGATTGCGGTGAAGAATATCCTTAAGTACCTTCGGAGGACAAAGGAATGGTTCTTAGTCCTCGGAGGGAGTGATGACTTGAAGGTGCGAGGGTATAGTGATGCCAGCTTTCAAACCGACAGGGACAACTACCGTTCGCAGTCGGGCTGGGTCTTTACCCTGAATGGAGGAGCAGTGACATGGAAAAGTTCCAAGCAGGAAACCGTAGCTGATTCAACGTGAGAATCAGAGTACATTGCAGCGAGCGAAGCGTCGAAGGAGGCAATATGGCTGAAGAACTTCATCGGTGATCTTGGAGTTGTACCTGCCATAAAGGAGCCCATGGAGATTTTCTGTGATAACGAAGGAGCGGTTACCTTGACCAAGGAACTGAGGGATCATGGTAGATCACGACATATCGACAGAAAATATCACTTCATTAGACATCGTGTAGAAGAAGGACAACTCGTAGTGAAGAGGATATCATCAGAAGATAACCCAGCAGATCCGCTTACGAAGGGACTGAGTAGGGTTAAGCACTTGCAGCATGTTAGGAGTATTGGGCTGAAGGATGATATTAGCATAGATTAGATAGTATTAGAAACGTGTAATAGATAAATGTAATTAACATTTGATGATTAAATAAAGGAGTTTTATTTATGAGTAATGTTACTATCTTATGTTAATTGTTTAGCTATTGTTTCACTTTGCATGTTTTGACTTCCAGAATAATTGAGTTTATTAGGAATAATCGAATTGTTCAAATTGTCCACAATCGTTCATATGTTGGAAGTAGATATGAATGAAGATTGTCATGAATCGGTGCGTAGATTGTCTAAATGGTATTAGACATAGCAAAGGGTTGCTGCGACATTCATGAGTGCTTATGAACTGGTTTTGAGCATTGGAATAAACCCGCGCTTGCTGGAATCACCTTATGGAATATGATATAAAAGGGTGATCGCAAGACGATAATATCATATAGTCTTAAAACCTAGATATATGGTTTGTTATTTGCTGATTGATTGTACATTGATAATGCGAAAACGCATTGGTAATCAATGTTATAAAATGCATTGTTGTGTATAGTTGATTATTGAATAAGTAAATGCATATAAGTCGAAGTTTATCTGTAACTTTTATCTAAGAAGGTGAAAGCGATATCTCGGCCGCTCGATGATTTGATTTGACTTATGTGCCGGGCCCAGTCAGAACTGAATTGATGTGTTCGATTAAGTTATATGTCGAATAAATCAGAGATCGAGAAACCTAAATGCTTGACTAACCATTCGATAGGATTGTCAGCATGATATCTAACAGATGACTGTACGATCCCTTATCTGAAGGACAAGATTGATTAGATTAGAGTTTGACAGTGTCTTTGAGAGCTATGATTGCAAACCGAATTTTACTTGTGCATATAGTTACTAGACTTATCCAAGTGGGAGACTATTGGAATAGTGTCTAAGGATGCAACTATATTAGGCAAGTAATTGACCCGGTTGTGCATGGTCCTTTTGGGTTGCCTTCACCATAGCAACTTGATAGGATGATTTATTAAGAGAGAGTAAATATTATTAGAATAATATAAAGAATAATATATTATTATTTGATTAATATAAGTCATAGAATTAATTGGAATTAATTTGGTGACTTAAAGAGATTAATTAAATAAGAGGGTATAAACTGTCAATTTTTTGATAGTTAAACTTTAGACTGTAAATCCATATAGATATGGATTGGACGAATTCTAGAAGCTAAGGATAGCTTCAAATCGTCCAAGGAGTTATCTAAGGAAAGGATTTGGATAGCCTTAAGAGAAGATTATCCAATTAGGGTTTAGGTTGTAACCCTTAAGGAGTCTACAAGTATAAATAGACCCTATGGCTAAGGGAAATCGGTACTTCATCTAAAGTAAGATAACCCTGGCCGATTTCCTCCCCTCTCCTCTCTCCCAAATCATCCTCCTTGCTAGTTGGTGTTTGTAAGCCATTAGAGGAGTGACAATTGTGACTCTAGAAGCTCCAAGACAACAAGATCAACAAGGAATTCAAAGGTATGATTCTAGATCTATTTTAACATTGTTCTTATTCCTAAATAGTCATTAGAAGTCTTGGATTCAAAGCATGTTTAATTAGAAAGCCTAGATCCAAGCATTAGGGTTTTGCATGCGCACATAGGAAAGTTCTTATGGCTAAAACCCATCAGATACATCTTATCTGAACCTAGGTGAATGGAGTATCAAGTCATGTGAGCTTCGCTCATGAAAACCTCTCTATAACCCCCAAACTTTAGGGTCCAGATCCAGTTCATAAAATAGTAGACTCTGTCTCCCTTGATCTCTATGTTCATTTCCATTCCCCTCAAATCTTCATCCGACATGTTCTTTGGTTTTAAGGCTTCCAGCTGAGCCTCTTTGATTTGAGCAGATAGATGACAATGGATGGTCATAGTCAGCGCCTTCACTCTGCGACCTGAGTACTCTTCCCGGCTGGGGGCATCTGCTACCAAATTGGCCTTGCCTGGATGATAGTGTATTTCACACTCATAATCATTGAGTAGCTCTACCCACTGCCGTTGCCTCATGTTCAACTCTTTCTGATTGAAAATGTGTTGTAGGCTCTTATATTCGGTGAAGACAGTGCACTTGGTTCCGTGGGGATAATGTCTCCAAATCTTTAATGCAAAGACCACTACTCCCGACTCCAGGTCGTGAGTTGTATAATTGACTTCGTGTGCCTTCAGCTGTCTCGAGGCATAGGCAATAACCTTTCCTCACTGCATGAGCATACAGCCTAGGCCTTGATTGGATGCATCGCAGTAGACAACGAAGTCCTCCGTCCCTTCTGGCAGAGACAAGATAGGTGTGCTGCATAAGGCCTGCTTCAATGTTTGGAACGCAGTGTCTTGCTTTTCTCCCCAACTAAAGGCTACACCTTTCTGAGTCAGGGTGGTTAGAGGCTTAGCAATCCTGGAGAATTTTTGGATAAACATGCGATAGTAGCCAACAAGACCCAAGAATTGACGAATTTATGTGGGCGTCTTTGGTGCTGACCAATTCTCGATCGCCTTGATTTTGGAAGGGTCCATGTGTATGTCTTCCTTGCTAACAACGTGACCGAGGAAAGTCACCTTTCTGATCTAGAATTTGCACTTAGAGAATTTCAGATATAGTTTCTCTGCCCTTAAAGTTTCTAGCACTAGCCTCAAGTGTTGTTTGTGATCTTCCTCACTTCGAGAATAGACAAGTATATCATCAATGAATATTATTACAAACTTGTCTAGGAAGGGGCGGCACACCCGATTCATCAGATCCATGAATATCGTCAGTGCGTTGGTTAGACCATACGTCATCCCTACAAACTCGTAGTGACCATACCGAGTCTGATATGTTGTCTTAGGAATATCCCCCTCATGGACTCGCAATTGATGGTACCCTGATCTTAGGTCTATCTTTGAGAAGTAGCTAGCTCCTTGAAGTTGATCGAAGAGGTCATCAATTCGGGGAAGAGGGTAACAGTTTTTTATGGTAAGCTTGTTCAGTTCGTGATAATCTATGCACATTCGAAAGGACCCATCCTTCTTTTTCACAAATAAGATTGGGGCTCCCTAAGGTGAGGAACTTGGTCTGATGAATCCCTTGTTGAGTAGTTCATTGAGTTGGATGGATAACTCTTGCATTTCTATCGGTGCTAAACGGTAAGGGTATTTAGCTACGAGGGTAGCTCCTGGGATTAAGTCGTTCCGGAACTCGACTTAGCGCTCAGGAGGAATTTCGAGAATATCTTAGGGGAAAATATCAGGAAATTTGCAAACTTCAGGGATGCTCTCGAGATCTTTAACTTCTTTTTTCTCGTTAACGACATGGGCTAGGAATACATGACGCTCCTTTCACACATATTTCTAGGATTTGATGCACGAAATCATACGATGGTGTGAGCTGAGTTTATCACCATAGATGATGAGGGCTTCGCCATTAGCTAGATTGAGGTGAATGGCTTTCTCGAATAAAAGGATATCAGCACGATGAAGACTTAACCAGTCCATGCCGATAATGACATCGAAGCTCTTAATGGAGACCGGCATAAGATCGATGGGAAAGGAATAATCGTTCAGGGTAAGGGTACAGCCTATGAATACGTCGTCAGTGCTCTCTTTTTTACCATTAGCCATCTTGACAGTAAATGTTTCGGTTAAAGGTTGGGATTTATGCTTAGGTAGATGTTTAAATGCATGACTAACAAAACTCCTCTCGACACCACTATCAAAAAGAATGCATGCATAAGAGTTGTCAAGGAGGAACCTACCCGTAACTATGGTGGGATCAGTGACTTCTTCCTCCAGGCCCATGGCTAGCACTCTCCCTGTGTTGCCAGCTGTTGCTTTTGTGCAATTTCTCTTGAAGTGTACGGTCTCACCACATCCATAACAGGCTTGGCTCACTCCAGCTCCAGGAGCCTGATTAGTTGGTTGGACTTGGGTCTTGCAAAAACGAGTTGTGTGCCCTTTTTGCCACAGTTATTGCACAACATCTCACGGCACTGTCCATGATGATGGAAGTTACACTTGTCGCACCTTGGGAGGGTTCCATCATATCTACTGGAAGGTTATTGAGCTATAGGGGCAGCGACAGAAGTAGTAGCGACATGAACTGCCACTATTTGTTGCTTCTTGGAGGGCTCCTTTGAAGACTTGCCATTGCGCTTATTCCATAACTTTTTCTTTCCACCGCTCTCCTTGGGTGGTTTGTGGGCTGCTGGCACAGGATCCTGGCGATCCTCATGATCAATCAAAGTTTGCACCAACCATTTGTCACCATCAAACATGAGGGGTTTAGCAGCTAAAACATTCCCCTGAGTTGGGGGGCGTCAATCCCGATATGAATCTTTCCATTTTCTTGCTCTCCGGGGTGACCAGTCTCGGATAGAGAAGAGCAAGATCATTGAATCTCTTAGAGTAAGGAGCAATGTTGGAGCCTTTCATCTTTAAATTCCAGAGCTCATGCTCTAGTTTCTGCATCTTACCGCTTGGGCAGTACTCAGCGAGCATCAGTTCTTTCTGATCCTTCCAACTCATGGCATTAGCCACCGGAAGAGTTAGGGATTTGACTTGGCCATTTCACCAAGTTAGTTCTCTGTTGAGGAAGGTGCACGCTGCAAACTTCACCTTGTTGGATTCGAGGAAAGCACATATCTCAAATATCGACTCTGTCTTCTCGAACCATCGTGTTAGGGCAATGAAACCTCTAGTGCCATCGAAAGATCGCGGCTTAGCATTTGAAAAATCTTTGTATGTACACTCCCTTGTGTGACCATGACTGTCACTGAGGTTAGACGTTGAGGCACCACTACCCGCCCCACTTATACCATTGGCATTGATTTGGGACATTGTAGCAGCCACGACGGCTGTCACAACTGCTTGGAAGACAGTTGGGTCGTACTGAGGAGGTGGAGGCGATGGATCTGTCGGGGGATTGTTGTTCTTTCTATTGGGTCTCTTCTTAGGAGTCATCTTTCTCTAAAATATATAAGGGGAAAATGACAATGAGCCTTCTATGATGATCATTAGTCAGATATTTTCGAACAAGATATATCTTAATCCTATAGGCATAGTATCTTGATCCTACAACATTAACAGAGATCTACAATAAAGGTTTACTAACATAAATAAGGAATTGCAGGTCCTTCATTTGTGGGGATTTGTACTACTTGTAACAATTCTGTGTAGTTTTATAGAGTTATAAAATACTCCTATAGTATTTTAACTATGTGCTTCATTAGTATCGGATTTTGTGAGTTTTAGACTTGTCGCAACACCACAGTCACTCCCAAATACATGTTGGTAATATCTCGGATGAATATCGTTGATCATGTGATATTGGCCCCAAATATGATTACATAACTATTCAGGTTTAACCAAAGTGCCCAACTCGTCCTAAATACTTTTATATAGTTCTTATTATGATACAACTTATAGTATGTATGTATACTTGTATACTTTTTGTAAAATACTTAAATTTTAAAAGTAAACTTTTAGTTTCAGAGCACTTTGTCCCATTTTAGTGTTTATAGTTGTATACCATGTAAGGTTCGGTATACTTAGTTCACTATAAACAATAGCTCTGATACCAATCTGTCACACCCCTAAACCAAAACGGCGGAAATGTTCGGGGGGTGGAGGACGTCATGTACAGTATCGCAACAATTGCATCATAGTAATCAAAGTAAACACAACCATTACATTGAAAATATAGGTATTTACATCTGTTAGATACATAGTTTCTATACACCAAATGTATAACAAAATATAAAAGGCGTGATTCTATACGCTCCATCTTCTCAAAAGATTGTGGGAGTACCTGTCTACTGATTTCCTGAGAATACAAGCAATTTTGAAAGAGTGTCAGCATTAAGCCGGTAAGTTCATAAGCACGTTTTTGTAATGAAAACTTGTTGATGAATCTGCGAAATGTTTGTATGTTTCCAAGAAAATCCAATATTTTCTTTAGTAAAAAAGTAGTCTCAAACCCTAAGACCAATTGTAAGTTCGTTATTGAATTCTGTTTTTGTGTATGAAAGTACTTGTATGAAATCCCTGGCTACCACCGGTAATGTAAGTAATGCATTGTATGAAAAACCTGGCTATCACCAGTAATGTATATTAATTTTTTTACTTAAAATAAAACTATTGAAGAATGAAATCCCGTAAATGAAAAGTTAATTTATATTGTTGTGAGTTCGTATAACCATGTTTGATATGACCTAGTGACCTCTACGACGTTCTTTAGGCGTTGGACGTTATGACATTTGTCACCCCAGGCATGCCTGTGTAACTGTAGCTAGCCGTTTAGGTGTGGGATAGTCAATCCCGAATAGATCTATTCACAAATCTCATGCTTTCCCTCCAGGAGACTCTAGTTATACTATGATAGGATTTAGCCCGCACCTCGAAGGGTACAATTGAAGTGATCTCTCACAACCCTGTATTAACTAGTTTACGTGTAATGTAATGTCCACTTGTACTTGAATCTATACGTATGCCTTGTAGAGTAAAAATAATTATACTTAAATAATTATTTAGTATGGTACTCTTGTTCAAAAAGTAGTAATGTATACCATAAACTATATCTGGCATAGTTTATATGATTGTTAATGTATAATCCCGAGATGGTAAAACCATGTATTGAAATCCCAAACTATACCTATTATAGTTTGCATATGTGTTAAGTACTCAGTTCGTGTATTGTTCTGAAAACCATGCAATTATAGTTGTGAGTTGAAAACTTCCCTTATGCTCAACATGTTACAAAAGGGATAAAATATCTAAATACTTTATAAAATGTGGTGATCTTTCGGTTGTATCAATTGCATAACTTTTAATCTTGTTGAAATTCTGTGTATAAAGTTCATAAAAACTATTTGTTTTTGGCTTGTATTCCCCCTGAAAACGTTAAAATAGTAAAAGCGTAGGGGTATGAACTCATTTTTGGTTGCGGGAAGGTGTCGGACAGTGAAACTGAAATGAGGACCCTTGAGTTGTTGTTCGCAGAATTAACGGAATCCTAATAATAATTAAACACAAATATGTATCTTATTAGCGAAATCATTAATTATACTATTGGGAAAACACTTGCTTTTGGTTAGGAATGTTACCGAGACTTCATTGGATCGGAAAAAGTAGGTTTTCAACTAAGTTCCACGATTTAGGGTTGATTGCGGCCGTGAACTGTTCTCGGCCATGAACTATTCTTGGTGGTGAACTAATTTTGACCCTTGAATGGTTTACGGCCCTTGAATGGTTTACGGCCGTGAACTGATTTCAGCCTTTGAAGATTTGAAGATTTAAAGGTTCACGACCGTGAACTCAAGAACGAAGAGTGCTTGATTTGATGAAATGATGATTGCTTGGTGCTCCAAAACAAGTTCCAAAGTGGATTGGATTGTTTTCGGAGGATAGATGAGAGAAATCTTGAGTTTTCGGTTGGTGGTTTTGTTGGATTAGTGTCTAAGTCCATAACTATTTTGGTATGTACTTGACCCGATGGTGCATGGTCCTTTTAGGTTGTCTTCACCAAAGCAACTTGATAGGATGAATTATGGAGAGAAAGGATTAAATATGATTTATTAATATATTATGAGAATAATATATTAAAGGAGAAATCATATTGTTTAATTAATATTAGTCAAGAATTAATTGGTAATTAGTTTTGTGACTAAAAGAGATTAATTAAACTTAAGGGACTGGAATTGTAATTATAAGATAATTGCAATTGGGCCATGGATTGGACGAATTCTATGGGGAAACCCATAAGGAAATCGTCCAAGGCCTTAAGGAAAGGGATCCATGGGTTGCTTAGGGCTTAAGCATCCAAATTAGGGTTTCCTTATTAGATAACCCTAGTAGCCTCACTATATATAGAGCCCTTAAGGCTCAAAAACGTGGGGGAACTTCTCTTCTAGGGTTAGAACACATTTTGGGCAGCTTCCATCCTCTCTCCTCCTCATCCTCTTGCTCTTGGTGTTTGTGAACCATTAGAGGAGTGACATTTGTGACTCTAAGCTTTCTAAAGTCAATACAAGGAGGAATTGGGATTGTTATTGCTATATAACAATCAAGGTATGATCTAAACCCTAATTATATGTTATACTGGTTATCATATTCTAGATCCAGGGTTTATGGTTATGGATAACTTGCATGTACAATAGAGAAACCTAGATCAAAGCATTAGGGTTTGTATGAGCACATAGGATGTTCTTATGGCCAAAACCCATCAGTGGTATCAAAGACTTGATTGGTTTCTATTGTATTGATGCATTATGTGTTTATTCAAGCTGCAAATTCAATTTTGGCCAACCTGCCTGATGAACTCGGCGAGTCCCATTGTAGACTCGGCGAGTAGGCCCCTACTCGGCGAGTCCATATGGGTACTCGGTGAGTTCGAGCGTCAGAAAGAGGGGATTTCGGGATTTCTTGCTGTTTTACTCATGGATACTTGCCTTATCTGTTTTAGATCATTAAAATCCGATTTTATTCATATTTTTGAGTATATCCTTGATTAAACAAAAGATAATTACCACTTGATTAGATAATAACTTCCTTATATGATAAAGATTGGATTATTTGTATTAATTGGGTAACTTATTTTGCAAGAAATTGAAATTAGGTCAAATATAGATAATGATGAAATTAATTGTTTAATTTATATTATTTGTTATTTGATCCTTGTATTATGAAAAGTTTAAATTTTCCCCTTTAGGTTTTATAGTTTAAATTTGAACTCAAAAGTTTAGTTTTGAAATTTAAATAGTTGAAACCCTAATGTTTTGAAATGTTTCAAAACTTTCCCTCAAGTTTTGGAATTTAAAAGTTGATTAAAGTTTTAATTAGGAATGTTAAATTCTAAAACCCTAGTATTGTTTCGAAAAAGTTCAAATCACACCCTTATGGTTTTATTAATTAATTAAGGTGTATAATTAAAAGAGGTTTAATAAATCCATAAAAGTTTTGGCTTACAATTTAATTGAATTAAATGTATAATTATTAAATTTGACCACCTAGTATTTTAAAAGTGTAAAATACACCCTATACTATGTATAACATTAAAATTCTAACATTATATATATATATGAGTAAAGGTCAGTCTTACCGTTAGTAGGCCTCATTCACGAAGCTAGTCTATAAGGGGTGTTTAAGGAAATTGCCTATAAAATGGCGATTGAATGGGTATCCACTCTTACCCACCGCACTCTTGACTAGTGGAAGGTCGTTAGCCGAACGGGTAGGATAGGACGAAACCTTCCATTATAAGTATAATGAAGTACTAAAGTAACTAAATGTTTTTTTTTCAAATACCCAATCTTAGTTACTTAGGCAAAAGTGAATTGATGCAATTCCATGAAATTACACTTTGTGCCCTTGCAAAGACGTTAGTGGAGCGTGTGTGGTTTACCGGCACACTAAATGGTTCTAAGCAAAGGTAGCAAAGGGTGACTCAATGTTTGTCATACTTCGGTGGAGCGTGTGTGGTTTACCGGCACATCGAATAGGTGACTGTAACATGTGAGGGCACCATGTAAGTTTGCATGGTTATTCACACCCGCTTTGTGATCCTCGGCATCCCAGTCACAAACAAGAGGGGCATATCGAGATTTAAACATGCCATTAAAATGTTCAATGAATCTCAAAGGATCTAGGAGTTTTCATAGATTTAAAACTTAAATTTCTTTTTCGTTTTTCATGGTGGAGATTAGTGAATCGTCATTCACTTACCTTCAAATGTTCTGCAATTTGGGTTACGGCATCCCTCTCCCGAGTTGTAGAATATTGTGTTGGGTCCTAGCCTTAGTATCTCATTTGGGTGATTTACTAAGGACTCAATCAATCAACTAACTTGAATTCGTTTTCTCCCATTTTGTAGATGTCAAAGTTCGACAACTATGGTCTTCCCAAATCCCATGGAACAAGCATTCCGCATGAAGATGGTATTCCACGATTCGATCGAGGAACAAGAAATCATGCTTTACTTCCTCCACCTCCTCCAATTGTTCTCCCTAACCCACAAGATCGAAGAATTGAAAGGTTCAATATCACTAAAGCCCTATTGGAAATGAAACATGAAGATGGTAAACCCGTGTGTGCCCACGTTCTAGGAATGAAATCACACATTGATAGGTTGATAATGTTGGGTGTGTCCTTCCCGGAAGAGTTGGCTGTGAATTGGGTTTTGCAGTCACTTCCTGAATCATATAATGAGTTCAAAAGAAAGTATTATATGATGGATCATGACGACAACCTCATTGACCTAACTTACATGCTCATTGCTGCTGAATCAGAAATGATTTGGCGAAGCAATGGAGCGTATTTGTTGGTAAAGTCAACCGACCATGCTTCCAAGGACGTTCTAGGAGAACCGACCTGCGTTTGCTACCAAGAGAAAGGGCGTTGGATACAAGTCTGCCCAAGGAGCCTGAAGAGTCCAGAAGATGGGAGAGTCAAAGAGTATGGCTGCGCTTCAGGTAAAATCCTCTATCTAACTCCGTCAAGTTCCTATTCATTGATTCTTGATACATGATGTGATAAGATTGCATTTGAATGTTTTGCAGGATTGGTGAAAAGAAAGGAAGCTTGGTAAGAGAGAAAGAAGAATCTAATCACAAAGAAATGGATCTAGATCGCATGGACTTGAAGATTAGATTTTGAGTTTAGATAGTTATGATAGAGTTGTTAGGAATTTTCTTTTTGAATACATAGTTTTCATTTGATTTTGCATTGTAAGGACAAATGTTTTCCACTGCTTTTATAAATAAAATAAATTTTGGTTTGACTTATTTATTTGTTTTTTTATTTCCTTGCAATGAAATCGTTATGAAAATTGATGTTTGCATATTTCTACAACAAGTGGATATGATTCTTGTTTATGATGTTTATGGAAAGTCAAGAATTTACCAAATAGGGAGAGTTTCTCATCGCCCAAGTTTCAATTGGACAGAAACTTAGAATCATGCAACTTGGTTGTACGATGAATGAGAAATTTCATATTTGGAAATTCGACTAATTCATTGACAAAGTGTCAAGTGAAGGACTAGGAGATCGAGTACACAAAGCTGCGTGTTGATCAAGTCCACCATAAGAATAACAAAAATATTCATCATAATTTACTAAAGGTTTAGTAAATATGATTATACTTATAAGTTTAAGTGTAATTCGGAATTGATTAAAAAGGTTTAAATCAATGGCAAAACGAATAAGAAGAATCATGTAGGCAGAAAGATAAAAGTTTCTCCATTCTAAGAAGAAGGGAGAGTAGCTTTTATGCTTTATGATAGGTCTTAATGGTTAAGAACCATATCTCAATTGATCCTCTAAATGAGTCTTAGTACAATTGTATGTTTAAGAAGAGGAATTAAGGAGTGAAGAAATGGTTAAATCAAGAAGTCAATCATACTTTGTTACAAAACAAGTCTTAAAGTTAAGATTGTGATATTGAGTGACAAGAATTAAGAAGGTTTATAACATTCGTCAAATGTAGAATATAAAAAGGTTTTCTTATTCTCGCACATTTGAAATTGGTAAGCTGTGATGTCTTGGATAAGACAAAGACCAACTAGGACCAATTTATGAAGTGTTTTGATAAAAGCTACACTAACTCTTGAATATTTGTTTGTTAAGAAATGGTTATTAACGAGAGAATCGTATATGTCAAGGAGTCAGTGGGAGTCTTAATGGTCTTGAAAGGTTTCAAGAACAAATCAAAATAAACCTTATTGACTATCACTAGCACACGAGTTGAGGTTTACAACCTATCGTGTTGACACTATATTGTTTCTGTGCCATTCCAATTGAGTTAATTATGCATGTGAGTTCTCGTTTAAATGCATAAAAGGCAAGGACCTTGATCAATGGAAAGTACATTGATAAGAAAAAGATGAGCTGCTTGACTACGTGGAAGACATGGTGGGCAGTTGTGCTACCATAAGGCAAGAAATCAAGATTAAGAAAGTTCGATCCATATGAGTTTGAATTTGTTGTAAACCTTGGTTTTGACAAATTCACATGGATAGGAACACATACACCATTAAAATCTAAGTGTCATAAGATTCCCTCCTTCATGAAAATGACTGTGAGGAAATGCTTTCACTAAGAAAGATTTTAAAAAGATAGTGATTGTGAAATTGTATTCTCGAATTCGATTATGGTTACGGTATCCCTTTCCATGATTTGAATTGTGAGATTTGACAATTTGTCTGAATTGTTTAAGATATGCATATAAACTTTCTAAGGCAAAGGTGTATGAGTTTAAGAAGCCTTGATAAAGGATTATCAAAAGCACTAAGTATTAGAAACATGAACTTATGAAAATCAATAAGTATTGCTTTCTGGAAGTTAAGTTGATTTCTGAATACATGTCAAAGCTAGTGGGAGTATAAGTGTTATGTTTATAATAATCATCATGATAGTGGGAGCATAAAAGTTATGATTGTATGATTATTATGGCAAGTATTGCAAGTTAGCAATATTAATTATAGAAAACAAGAGTCATTCTTTGCAAAGTTGTAAGGATGGAATAGTTGTTTTGCTATAATTAAGGGAGAGAATATTATGCTTCATTTCAAATCTAAAGGCTTAGGTTGTGGAATGTTAATAAATTTATTAAAAGGCATATATTGTGTTCTGAAAATTTCGATTATGATTACGGCATTCCCCTTCACAATTTGAATTTTGAGAACATAGCAAATAAAATATTATGGCAGAAGATTGATGAAGTATCAAATCTTTATGTAAGACATTATGCATTGTGTCCCATACGCTTCGGGTATAGGATCGATTGCAAATGCTAGAATATTTGACCATTCTAAAATTTTTCCAAATGTCTAGAGCATTTAGAGGGAAAAAGGACAAGAATCGGTTTTGACTAAGATAATTAAACAACTATCAAAGGACAATCCAAAGTTCGTCGAGGATTGGTCGCTTGTGAGTAGTTGGAAGTATAGTATTGAAAAATATGGAAATGTTTCCATATTGGATGGACCATATCGACATTATTATGAATAGATAAGATTTTATTAAGAATGAGTTGTCATATGGAAAATATGGAAACGTGTCCATATTGGGAATTGAATATTGAAAATCTATGTCTAGATTAGAAACTTTTATGCTAAAGGATGTTCAAAGGAAAGTACTTTGAGTGAGAGACATCATATCTAAGGAATTGTATTGTAACAATATCCGATAGAGGACTTTGTAATATAATTGGCAATAGTCTTTGTGACTTTTGTGCTATGACATTACGAAAGGATCATTGCATAAAATGTTAGAATCTAGCATATTCCATAAGTGGCAAGAATTTGATATTCTTTCACTTATGAAAAAGGATTTGGAGTTGTGAAATGAGTATGATTGGAAATGTGTTCAATGTGATCTATTTCACAAAGTAAGAACCATAGGTAAACATTGTGTGCATGCTAGGAGCATGGGACAAGTGTTGTAATTTAAATAAGAAGTTGATTACCCGAAACAACAAATAATGAGTAATCAATATGGTGATAAATAAAAGGTGTTTTATTTATACTCAAAGGTTTGAGGCCATATGGAATTAGTATTATCCTTGTGTTTCACTTTGCATGTTTTGACTTCCTGAATAATTTAATTGGTTTAGAACAGTCAAATTATTCAAACGGGCCACAGTCGTTCATATGTTGGAAGTAGGTATGAATGAAGACTGTCGTGAATTGGTGTGTGGATTGTCTAAAGAGTATTAGACATAAGCAAATGTTTGCTGCAACGTTCATGAGTGCTTATGAATATGATTTGAGCATTGGATTAAACCCACGCTCACTTGGATCACTCCATGAAATTGTATCACGAGTGATTGGTGAGACGATAACATCTTATATTCTTGAAACCAAGATGTGTGAGTTGTATCTTGCAAATCGGTTGCAGATTGATAATATGTAAACGCACTAGTAACTTGGTGTTATAAAACATATTGTTGTGTGTAATTCGGTGAGTGAGTGCAAGAAAGCATTGAATCAAAGTTTATCCGTTCCTTTTATCCAAAGTAGGATAAAAGCGATATTTTTGGGCCCCTCGATGATTTAGTGATGACAAACGTAAATGCTCGGCCAGGCTAGGGCTAATTTGATTTGTTCAATTAGTTAGTCGTCATAAATCATAAGTCGAGAAATAGTACAAAGAGAATGATTTGAAATCATGTCTCATACGATATCTAGAATGGAGGAATATATGATCCCTTATCTAAAGGACATGTGTATCTGATAGGATCAGAGTTGACAGCGGCTTTGGAAAGCTATGATTGCAGATCAGGATCTGAAGTCATATGCATAATAGTTATTAGACTTATCCAAGTGGGAGACTGTTGGATTAGTGTCTAAGTCCATAACTATTTTGGTATGTACTTGACCCGATGGTGCATGGTCCTTTTGGGTTGCCTTCACCAAAGCAACTTGATAGGATGAATTATGGAGAGAAAGGATTAAATATGATTTATTAATATATTATGAGAATAATATTAAAAGAGAAATCATATTGTTTAATTAATATTAGTCAAGAATTAATTGGTAATTAGTTTTGTGACTAAAAGAGATTAATTAAACTAAAGGAACTGGAATTGTAATTATAAGATAATTGCAATTCGGCCATGGATTGGACGAATTCTATGGGGAAACCCATAAGGAAATCGTCCAAGGCCTTAAGGAAAGGGGTCCATGGGTTGCTTAGGGCTTAAGCATGCAAATTAGGGTTTCCTTATTAGATAACCCTAATAGCCTCACTATATATAGAACCCTTAAGGCTCAAAAACGTGGGGGAACTTCTCTTCTAGGGTTAGAACACGTTTTGGGAAGCCTCCATCCTCTCTCCTCCTCATCCTCTTGCTCTTGGTGTTTGTGAACCATTAGAGGAGTGACGTTTGTGACTCTAAGCTTTCTAAAGTCAATACAAGGAGGAATTGAGATTGTTATTGCTATATAACAATCAAGGTGTGATCTAAACCCTAATTATATGTTATATTGGTTATCATATTCTAGATCTAGGGTTTATAGTCTTGGATAACTTGCATGTACAATAGAGAAACCTAGATCCAAGCATTAGGGTTTGTATGAACACATAGGATGTTCTTATGGCTAAAACCCATCAGGTTTTAGAGAGAGAAAGTAGTGTTTGCGGCCAGCATTGTAGAAATGAAGGTAAGTATATATATATATATATATATATATATATATATATATATATATATATATAGGCTGGGTTCACAGTCGGAGGTGGGGTCCCCAGGCCATGAACGGTTTACGACCGTAAACACTAGGATGAACCAGACTTAGCTGATTTTCGAAGAAAAGCTTGATTTTTTGCACTATTTTAGTCCCGACACTTATATATATATATATATATATATATATATATATATATATATATATATATATATATA
Organism: Lactuca serriola; assembly: GCF_051521515.1. Classification (NCBI taxonomy): domain Eukaryota; kingdom Viridiplantae; phylum Streptophyta; class Magnoliopsida; order Asterales; family Asteraceae; genus Lactuca; species Lactuca serriola. Next base: position 316,309,970 of record NC_136412.1, read on the forward strand.
TATAATTCTTATACTCTAGGTTGTTTTCGTCTCTTACGAGCTTGACAAAATTGACAAAATAAATAAAATTCGAAATTTTTATTTAACGTGTCTTGACTTTCGTTGACTGAAAAAAGGTTCGGGTTGTCACAAAATTGTATATATATATATATATATATATATATATATATATATATAATTTTATCGAGGCCCTAAATCCATAATAATGTATTAGTGTTAGTTTTAGGAGCTAAATGTTATAAGTTCGGGAATTTACAGTCTAAATTATATCATTTAGACTTTTATTGAATAGATTATTGGGAGCAGGGGCTAAAGGGCTAAAATTTGGAACTATATTGTAAAGATTTCCGAAGACAAGGGCTGTTTGGTAAGTTTGAGAGTTGAGATGAAAAAGAATTTTTGGGGAGGGGCTGAAATTTGAAAAGAGCATAAGTTTGAAAGGAGGCACGGGATTTAGACCCGACACTCATTCCCTCTCGTCAACCCTAAACCTAATTCGCTATATCACAAGCCGCCACCATCATGGAACCTCTCAGTCGCCGCCTTGTTGAGAACGATCGAATGCCTCTTCTCCATCGAATCCCACCACCACTGTCATACGTCGTGAACAGCCGGTTACTCGTTTCCGATCAGCCTAAGCCTCCGAGCAACCACCGATTCTCAGCTAACTGCCACCTCCCCCGCCGTAATCACTCCTCCTTCTTCTTATGTTCGTCGTCGCTTTGTCGGTGCTACGTCCAAGCTCCTTTGGCGTCGTCGTCGTCGTAGTGTTGTTCGGCTGCCATTCGTCGTCACTCCACTATCGCCATCCTCCATGAATCAAATGTAGCAGCTCGGTGTGTGTTCTCACTTGTGTGTATGTGTGTTTTGGTGTTGTTGTACGAGTGTAGATGTGATCATTGGCAAGAAACCCAAATGGTTAATTAGGTTTTGTTTTGATGTTGACAGTTCGGGGATCTATCAGCCAGCAACCATAGATTTATTCACAGGACTTCAGCAGTGCAAGGTGAGTTTTCCTCCAGTAGGAATGGGTCGAAGGCACCAATGTCGATCCTTTTATGTATGTTAGCATATTCCGGACCAAGGTCTGATGACGGGTAGTGCGTGATGTAGTTGTATATGTGTTTATGGACTTCGGTCTGATGTCGGGGAAAGCTCGAGGAATGTTTGTATGCTTGATGTCTTTGTGATTCTTGCATGCGCTTTTTTTATGTGTTTTCAGACTTCAGTCCGATGCCGGGGAAGCCTGAGGAATGTTATATGTTTCCGGATTTTGGTCGGATCGCCCGATGAATGTTTATATGTTTATGTTATGTGTTTACTTATGTGTATTTGTTGATATGTTATATGTATACCGAGCTTTGCTCGATGCAGGGCGGGGCCCGATGCCGGATTTCGGTACGATGCTGAGCGGGGCCCGATATAACGTGCGAGGCCCATGTTATGTTATTTTGTGATTATATGTATTGTATGTGGTAGTTTGGGGAGACTCACTAAGCTTCGTGCTTACAGTTTTCAGTTTTGGTTTCAGGTACTTCCTGTAGTAATGGGAAGAGCTTTGGATGGCTGCAGTGCACACACCATGATTTTAGCTTGGGATGTTTTACTATGATATGTCAATATGTGTTTTGATATGATACCCTGATTTGATATAATGACTTATGATTTTGATAGCTATGGTTTTATTTATGATTTAAAAATGAAATTTTTGGACTGTATTTTTGATGGGTTTTATACAAACAATCTTATGCGTGCATGCAACCCTAGTTTTGGATCTATGTTTTCTCTATTAGACATACAAAAAATGAACACAAAAGAAAACTTAGCATGCATCTACTGTTTTTGAAAAATTGCAAATCAAAGATTAGAATACATATCTTTGTTGCTATATAGTAATAACAACTATTTTCTTGAATTTCCTTTGCTCTTGAGAACAAGTACCACAAATGTAGTACCTCTAATGGCTCACAAACACACTTGAGTGAGAGGATGAATATGAGAGAGAGAGAGAGAGAAAAGAGGGTAGCTTGCTCCAAAAATTGACACTTCTAGGGTTTCTCCAAGGTTTGGACGAAATCTAGAGCCTAGGGCTTATTTATACTTGAGGCTAGCTAGGGTTTTAGGATGGAAACCCTAATTCCTTAGCTTAAGGCCTAAGCAAGTCCATGCACCTCCTTTCCTTATGCCTCGGACGAAAACTCCTAGATCCTTGTAGGATTTTCGGTCTATCCCTAATAAGGGTGATCCAATGGCCCAAAGCCTCAAATATCAAATAATTACAAAACAGCCCCTGTACTTTTAATAGTTCCTTTAATCCTAAAATTAATTCCAAATTAATTTTTGATTAAATACTAATTAATAATATGATTTCTAATTAATATATTATTATTATAATATATTAATAAATCATATTTATGCCCTAATTTATTATTCTTAATAATAAATCAGCCTCTTTCCTTAATAGTCAGCATGTCTAGTCACCAGTGTGAAGGCAACCCAAAAGGCACATGCTACCATCGGGTCAAGTACATCCCAAACATAGTTATGGGCTTAGACACCTAATACAACAATTTTTGGGATGTTACACACACACACACACACTATCCAACGAAGGTATATAAGCTTAAGAAGTCTAGTTGGAGACTTAATGAAGCATCGCGTAATAGAGATCTGCAATTATGTAAGAAAGTCAAAGGGTATTGATTTCAAGAAGTCCAGTTGATTTCTAAGTACATGTCATTGCTAGTGGGAGCATAATTGTTATGCTAGTATTTCATGTTGACAATACTATTCGTAGGGAACAATATCTCCAATTTACAGATTGTAAAGTTTGGGAATTGTTTCGCTATAATCGACTTAAGGGAGAGGGCATTCATACTTTATTTCGAGTCTAAAGGTTTAGATCATACGGTTCAATAGAACTTAGTCAAAGATATATGAATATCATGTTGAAATGTTTTAACACAGGATATTCGTTATATGGAATTTAATGGGTTTTGATACAAAATATAAGAGTGTTTTTCATAAAAACCAGGAAACGGAAGCTAAAAAATAGCAATATTATTTTCAAGTTTATAACAAAACCAAACCACCAAGGATCCATTTATAGAGGTTAGAATGATATTAAAACCAATAATAGGGTGTTTTAGAATGACAATCTTTGGAGCTTTTGAACCCACTTGGTTTTGGGGTGTTGATGAAGATATAAATATCAAAGAATATGATATTCTCTAGTTCAAAATCTTGTATATTGAGTTTCTTAAACATTTAAGTGTTTATCACAAATAAAAAGCACCAACACTTTGCAAGAACTTCAAAAGAAAAGAAATAAGTGTAGCATTTTGAGATGCTTACGGTTTTAAGAGGGGAAAGAAGGAGAGCAAAAAAAAAACTAGTCACAAATGCAAGCCTTATGCATTCTTTTATATCCCATGCAAGTGAAAAAGGTGCCCCATATTATAATCTAAAGTAATGACCTTACTTTAAGGGAACGGGGAACCAATGAGGGAGGTTGACAAGCAAACTCTCATGTCACATAAAGATTTCGGCCATGCATGGTGTAAGAGACAAAATTATGACTTAGTTTCTTTAAATAAATAAAGATAACCAAGTAGTTATGTCTAAGTTAACCAAATTGTCTAAAACTTTGTACATGACTTATTAAATCATAAAATATGATTAAATAACTAGTTATATTCTCTTTAATTATTATTTGACAATAAATAATAATTATTACCTAGCTAAATACAAGAGTTGATATTATTTATTAATAATCATATTAATAAATATTCATAATGGGCCAACTTGATAAAGGTGTGACCATATAAGATCATATGTTATTAATAATATCACTCAATAATGATTCTTGAGTATATAGATCCAACAGAAATATTATAGCAAGAGATTGAATAGATATCAAGTCTTTATGTAGGACACAATGAATCGAGTCTCATATGCTTCAGATATAGGATCGATCACATGTGCTATAATATTCGCTTATTCTAAAATTTTCAAATGTCTTTAGTATTGTGAGAAAAGGATTAGAATTTTATGTGACTAAAGTTGTTAAACAACTATCAAGAACATTCTAAGGTTTTACCAAAGACTGGTTGCTTGTGGACAGTTAGAAGTATGATATTATTGGGAAGGACCATAGTGACATATTTTGGATTGATATGATTCTTGGTTAGAATTGATGGTCATATGGGAATATGGAAATATTTTCATAATGGGAGATGCTTGTAGAACCTATATGTGAGTTAGGAACTTTAATGCTTGAGAAGTGTTCAAGGAGTGTACCTTGAATTTGAGACTCCATAACCATGGAAGTGTTTCTAGTAACAAGTTCCAGTGGAACGTTTTGTAATACCACAGGCTTAGTCTTTATGACTTTAGAACCTTGATATCATAAAAGGTCAATGCATGTAAATATGGAATCACACTACATCTTAGATAACGATAAGAACTTGGAATTGTGAAATGAGCATCATTTGAGTAATGTTCAATCGTAACTGGGTGTTATAAAGTGTAATTTCATGCATGATTTGGTGAGTAAAATGGATGATTATACAGTCGAAGTTTATTTGTTCCTTTTACGTTAACAGGAAAAATGATATATGTAGGCACCTCGACGATTTAAGTTTATCTATAAGAACTATGCCTAGTCTGGACTGAATTAATGTGTTTAATTTTATAGTCTGAAATTTGATCACAAATCGGGAAATCAGGAAACAAACAAATGAACATGGGGTTGATCATTCAATCTACGATATCTTGTAGAACAAATGAATAGTTAATCACTTATCTTAGGTTCAACGTTTGGTTTAAATCAAAGTTCGGTAGTGGCTTTGGAAAGCACTCTTTGCTGTTTAGTTCAAGTTTATCCTTTAGGTTGCATGTGTCCTTAAGCATTAAGTGAATTTCCACAAGCACATAGTTCGGTAACCTATAAAACCCATCGAGTTACAAGGTTTTTCTGTGCATGCTACCCAAGATAAATGATGACATGATGTTGATTTAGTAAAAGGAAATGGATTGTCAGATTCTTCGAAGACGTTGGTAACTCCAAAGAAGGAGAAAATGTAGGTTGATTCAATATGCCACTAATGAATACGTTTGATTGTAGCATTTTAGAAGAGTTGATAATTTATTATTATAAATTTCAATATAAATGCTTATTTATTTAAAGCTACTCCTTGGCCCTTGCACCAAATATATGTTTGTTATCGGTATTTGCAATGTTATTCTTACTTGATTAGAATAATGAAATCTTTGAAACCTCTTTAGGAATTTTTTTTCAAGAAACTTTAATTATTTTGTTGGTATAATGGTAGACTTAGCTTAGTTACATGCTTGAAGTTTTTTATTGCATACGTCATATATGTTTAATTAGAATTTTTAATGTCCTTTTAAACACACGGAATGTTACATTTTGAAGTAAATTAATTGCACACAATATTGAATATAATTGTTTAGAGCATTCAACATTGTTAATGATCTTTATGTTTAATAGAATGTTGTAAGTGACTTTATTTGCACCAAATATATTCTGATGTGAATATAAAATATGCATGTATAAATTATCATTTATTTGTATTTCATCATAGTAAGGAATTGGTTGAGACAATAAATGTCATTAATTATGTAATAAATGCATTCGTTACAATTACAGAATTCAAAGTAAAATATAATTGTTTAGAGAATTCAACATTGTTAATGATCTTTATGTTCAGTAGAATGTTGCAAGTGACTTTATTTGCACCAATATATATTCTGATGTGAATATGAAATATACATGTATAAATTATCATTTATTTGTATTTCACCGAAAATATGTTATAAATTAATTTGGTAGAGGTCTCCTTTTATAGTTGAATACGTAATATTCGATATTAAGGAATTGGTTGAGACAATAAATGTCATTAATTACGTAAAAAATGCATTAAATAATTCAAAATAAAATATAGTTGTTTAGAGCATTCAACATTGTTAATGATCTTTGTGTGTAAGTAGAATGTTGCAAATGACTTTATTTGCATCAAATATATTCTGATGTGAATATGAAATATGCATGTATAAATTATCATTTATTTGTATTTCACCGAATATATGTTATAAATTCATTTTGGTAGAGATCTCCTTTTATAGTTGAATATGTAATGGAAACAAATCAATTCGATATTAAGGAATTGATTAAGATAATAAATGTCATTAATTACGTAATTAATGCATCGGTTACAGAATTCAAAATTATGAGCAAACCTGTCAAATTTAGCAAAAACTAAAATCCAATCTTTTTGGAGAAGGTCTCCTTTTATATTAGGAATTGTAGTATAACCATAAATACAAGTTTGTAAGTGTTTTCATGCATTCAAGCTTATAAACCTTGTTGAGTTTGATCTTTCTACCAATGTGGGACTCATTCCCACATTCATCTCTTTTGTTAAATTTATTCTCAAATATCCATCTTTTGAGTATGGATATCTCATTTATATATACTTCAATTATAATTACAACATATGTATATATTTATATATGTCCAAAGTTAGTAAAAATGTAAATATTTATACTAAATTTTCCATAAGTATTAGGGTGGTCAAGTAGGCTAGGATCTATTTATGCTATAGTAGTTTGCGTAGTATGTAACATCCTGTACAATCCTTCATGTATTTGTCTAACCCTATTGTAAGACTTTCTTCTGCTATATATGTTGCAAATTTTTTATATTCATTTGCTTTCCTCTTCGATGACCTGATGTTCTTTTGCATACATGTTGGTATCTGTCATATGTTGAAGGTCTCTATGCGAAACAACTGTTCTTCATTCCAAGAGGTGTGACTGATAATATCCACCTCTTGGTTATTCTATTTGAATGGGATCATGGATGTATTGTTGTTTTCGTTATTTTTGTCGTTAAAAAAATAAAAATAAATAATTACCGAACCGAACAATGTAAATACCTTTTGTTCCAAATTTAAATAAAACACAGTTATTCTCCATAATCTACCCTTAATAAAATAAAATGATTGGTGTTGATCTGCTGAGATTCCGGTTGGCATTGAAAGCTAGCTAAGGTCCACCCAAAAGTACGAATGAATTAGATGACTTCCCTGCTTACGTAAGTTTGCATAAAGACATGCCGAACCAAAAAACATCTATATCATAAACAAATAAATATATATTTGAAATTCAATTTAATCATGAGACTTTTATTCCAAAATATAAAAGACAAAACGATTTTTTTCTTAACCCAATTCAATCATATACCAATTTTAATTACAATCAAAGACCAGAACAGTGCGATTCTGCTTATTGGATCCAACGTATGTGACTTTTTCGTCAAATATGACTACTATATGTTGAATACGTGGACTTAAATATTCCAAGACTATATATATACTAAATGTCATCCATCACTCGTTAATCGTAAACTTAAACTCGAAATAGATTTATGGTGGTTGTTCATTTTTTTTAATTAAAATAGTTTCATCTAAAATCATTTTCATTTATAAAACAATATTCATTTTGTTCTTCAAAATATCTATAGAACAATTAAAGATATGTTTAAAATAGTTTCATATAAAATTATTTTCATTTATAAAACAATATTCATTTTGTTCTTCAAAATATCTATAGAACAATTAAAGATATGCTTGATATAAAAGAAAGTATTAAACAGTTGGATAACAAGATGGTGCGCATGCGGGGTATGTCGGCTATCAAGCCCGTGACCAGATGTCTCTCTATTTTCCGATCAATATTCAGCCCACCATTTTCTGTTTGTCATCTACCTTCAATTTCACATGTTAATTACAATAAGGTAAAATGAATCAAATCACTACTCAACATCTCACATATAGATAAACCCACTATCCAATAATTTGAAGTAATACTTCTCGCATAAATTAGTATATAATTACTTAGACCGAGGGTATTTCACATTTCATTTTTTTTTTGTATGTTGTATGAGTATATTAGCGTATCACATTTTGTTTTTTCTTTGTCCCTTGTTTTATTCTACTCTTCAAAACTCAGAGAATGATAATTAATATTTCCCTTCATCTTAACTTTTTTTTAAATTACTATAACTTAAAAAAGTATAACTTAATAAATATATATATTTAATTAAAAAATAGTTAATAAAATAGAAAAAAATGAATAATTGAAAAAAAAAACCATGAAAGTAAAAACATAACACGAATTAAAGGAACAAAGTAAAACATTATACGAAAACAAGTCTATCCGGGATAATTTTTTCTAATATTCGCATTCAACATTAAAATCATTTGGAGTTCGTCTTGGGAAAGATAGAAGATGATGTGAGATTAAAATTTAATTAAAAAATGGTTAATAAACTAGGAAAAATGCATAATTGAAAAAAAACATGGAAGTAAAAAGATGATAAAAGAACAAAATAAAACATAATACGAAAACAAGTCTATCTAAGATAATTTTTTCTAATATCCGCATTCAATATTAAAATCATTTGGAGTTTGTTGCGGGAAGATAGAAGATGGTGTGAGATTAAAAGTTAAATATGATTGGTATTTATAGAGTGGTTATATATATATATATATATATATATATATATATATATATATATATATATATATATATATATATATATATATATATATATATATATATATATATATATATGGAAAATGACGTATAGGCCCTATAATGTTTCTAGGGTTGACCCATTTAGCCATTTAACTTATTTTGTGGCTTAATAAGGGAACAAATTACTCTTTGTCGGGTCGATTAAGTCATTATTTCAATTTTGAAGGGGTTAGCCGGTCATTTTAAGTCCACCTCCTTCTACTGACACCACATAGGATGCTAACTGTGACTTTCGTCTTATGTCATGTCATTAATTGGTCGCCTCATTCTTAATGTCGATATATGCTTCATAAAAGAACCCTTTTACATCCACTGTTCAACACTTCATCGGTAAACCCTTTTTTGTGAGTTGCTTCTGAATCCACAAGCATGGAACCCGTATTCGTACAAGTAGATGTCCACTTCCAAGGAATGTTCGCCAGAAACCCCATACGCTACATCGGTGGAATTATTCAGAGGTTTTCGGACATCGATTTCACAGGAATGGACAAGGATGGGTGTGTTACGTTCATCGAAAGGTTTACTGGGAAAAAATGTGAGAAGCTCTATTACTGCCAACTTGATATTGATTTTCCAAAAGGTTTGACTCTAATTTGCAATCACCCCGATTATTACGACTTCATAGCAATTGCATATGAATGTGGTGTTATACTCCCTATGTATGTAGACCATTTTGGGAATAGTAACATACACGAATGGTTGGATGAACACAAAGACAAGTTTGTTGGTAATGTTGAGGAAGAAGTACTTGATGGTGCAGGACTCGTTAAGGAAGTTGCACCAGGGCATCAGGATGTGGGTGACACAAACGATGAGGAAGAGAATGGCGACGATGATGACGACGATGATGAGGACGTCGATGACGCTGAGGATGACCATCAGAAGCCTCATTTTTTTATAAAGGGTAATGAGATTCAGGTAGAGATGGGTGAGAAAGCAGGTGCAGGTGAGTTTTTCGAGGAAGACATGGGTGACAATGAAGATGTTTATCCCGAATTGCCAAACATTTTCAATGATAAGCTTAATTGGAAGGAGCAGGAACATGTTTTAGGTATGAGGTTTGAGAGTGTAACGCCCGCGTTTTGGGGCTAAGCATTTTAGATGATGTAATAGTCTAGGTCAACTATTGTAAATCTTTTTGAATTAATAAAGATGAATTATTTGAATATTATGTGAATGTATATGCTTATTACTTATTTATAAATGTGTAATAAATAAAGAATAAAAATAAGCGTCAAAATTAAAGTGTGAGATAATCCCGATGTCTTAACATAAAGTTGTAATGGTCGAAACAAGGATTCCAGGGATATAAAGAATGCTGAAATCCGAGTTATAACGAAGAAGTTATGGTTCGTCGAAGTTTTACGGCAAAACCGACACGGCACCGGGAAGCGTAAATAGTGAATTTACGATAGATGACTTTTTAGCCTTATTTATCTAAACAAAAGTTCTAGTATATGTTAAACGGTGAACATACAAAAAAAGAACGCCCAAATCTGACTTCGTATGAGGAAGTTATGAATTTTCTAAGATTTGGCATAGCAGTGCACAACCCGAAACTCGAATTTTTGTTCGAGCGGTTTTTGGCCTACGCGACCTAAATGAGAATTGAAGATCTCATTAATAGTAACTCAACGGTAAAAAGACAGAAGAAAACAAAGTTCGTATGTAGAAGTTATGAATTTTACGCGGACATTTAACAATATAATCTTCTCGTACTGTTAAATTTAAGATCGGTCGAGAATTAGCCAACGGAGTCAAAATGAAAGTTGTAGATCTTATTTTTACCTACGCATTGATATAATGAATGTCAAAAACGGACCTCGTATGTGAAAGTTATGGATTTTAGAAGTCGGAAGTGTGCTGTGCGAAAATGGGTGATGTGGCACAATCTTGGCCATTGCTTTCTCCCCAAGTTTTGCCACTAGATGGTGACATGTGGCACCAAGTTCAACCATTTTCACCCTATAAATAGAACAACTTCCACCCTCATTTTCTTCACACATTTCCCATTCTTTCTTCTCTTTACTCTCTCTTTCTAGAACCTCTCTCTAGCCCCGAAACCCCCCGAAAAGCCTAGGGAACCTCCCTAGCACGAGGCGGAAGCCCCGGAGTGCTCGACGGCTCCGAGAAGAAGAGATTTTCAGCTCGGGAACGCTGCTCCAAAGCACGGTATTCTATAAAACCCTCTGTAAGTGAGCTACGTCTACACTATTTTTAATATAACTTTTATTTAATTATAGTAATGTTATTAGAAACTTATAATAAGTACTTGGGCTACTATAATGGGTTATATAAGTATTGTTTAACGCTTATATAATAGTAATAATAGCTAGACTATTAATTAGTATCGGCGAATAATAAACTAAACTCTAGTGGTAATAATACTAGGTTTCGTCGAAGGAAATTATTTTTAAGAAGTGAAGCGCTGTCTGAGTTCGGAATCACCACCTTTTCAAGTGAGTGCATAGTTACTTTCAACTTACACATAGATATGAATTATTTTATATAAATTACGTGCTTTGTGTGCATATTATTTATAGACTTGTTATCTATGCTGAATGAACAATTTTATACATGTTTTAAATGATTTAAACTGTATATGTATTTTATATCTACAAAATGTGTTGGGTAAAACATGGGTAGATGTAATAGTTGTTGTGTGACAAAATAAAATGATGAGAGGTCTCGATATAGATGTTATTGATGATCCAGTCATCTAGCGGAGTATAGATGACGACCACGGACTATTCTAGACAGTCCAGTGGAACGCTAGCAGGCTTGCAGCCTGTAGGTGTTTATTTGAACTGTGTGCTCACCAGCAGTAATCCATCCCCCACATGGTTGCCTTATTTGAAATGAATTGTTGAGGAACCTCCGAAGCATGTGTTGTCACCCCGAAGGAAGTCCTTAGACTAGGTCCCTTGTGTTAATGTTTTAGGGACGTAAAGTGAGGATAATGGGAATAGGTAATCGGGTTTGTTTGGTTTGATAAAGTTAATAAACTTATTTATTGTGGGTTGAAAACCCTATGTACTCACCAGGTTTTCCAACCTGACCCACTCAGTTTATTTATATCACAGGTGTTGATATGAAGTCACATTACACTGATAGATTAAGGAGATATAAATCACTAGTGATAATGAATGTAAGTTCTGTTTATGCTTATGATTCTGTATTGAGGATGACATCCCAAATGTTTTGAAATGAATAAAAATACTTTTCTTCGGAAATGCTTTGATAACGTATTTATCATGTTTTACTGGGAACAAATTCCGCAACATTTTTATTAAAAGAGGTACTCTGATTTTTATAAAGCATAAACAAAATCGGTCTTTTCTGGCCGTGAAAATGGAGATGTCACAGAGAGTCCTAAGAAATTGAAACACATGCTTTGTAACTATGATGTCGCGAATGGTTATCAATTATGTTTTGTGAAGAATGATACTAGATGATTACTTGTCAAATGTTGTGATGGCAAATGTACTTTTAGGCTTTGGGGTTCTTGGATGAGTGAAGATAAGTCTTTCCAGATAAAATCTCTTATCGGTGAGCATAATTGTGCAAAGAATTTCAAATTCGGATCAATTGTGACTTACAAATGGGTAGGGACCCACTTTAAGCACCAATTTTATAACAATCAAAAGATGAGCGTCCGAATGCTTAGAGAGGAGCTAAACACCGATTTTGGGATTAATGTGAGTATGAGTCAGTGTAGGAGAGCCAATAAGTATGCATTGATTCTAGTTGAAGGCACAATAGCTAAGAATTATGCAAGATTATGGTCATATGGTGAGGAGATTAGAAGATCAAATCCTGGATCCACAATTAAAATTTGTGTTGATTCAATGCCTGATAGTAGGAATTATTTCAGCAAAAAATACATATGTTTTGCTTCAGTAAAAGAGGGATGGAGGGGAGGATGTAGGAGGATCATTAACCTGGATGCTTGTTTTCTGAAAAAAAATTGTCAAGGGGAGTTGCTTTGTGTTGTGGGTAGAGATGCTAACAATGGAATATTCCCGATTGCTTGGGCAATTGTTTCTGTGGAAAACAAAGAGAATTGGAAATGGTTCTTAGAAACTCTTTTAGAAAATTTGCAATGTTGGAATGATGGTAATGGTTTGGTTCTAATTTCAGATCAACACAAGGTATGTTTCAAAACTACTGCATGTTCTAAATTTAGTTATTGCTATTCTAATTTCAAACATTAATGTGACTTATGTAGGGTTTGATTGAGGCGGTAAAGGAAGTATTTCCAGCAGCTGAACATAGGCAGTGTGCTAGACATATCTATGCAAATTTTAGAAAGAGATTTATTGGATCCAAGTTTGAAAATCTATTTTGGAAAGCGAGCAAGGCAACAATTGAAGCACAATTTAATGTAATAGAGATCCAAAGACTTGTTCTTTGGCTTTTTTAAAGTTCATAATTCTTGTGATTCAATAGAGAATGGTTTCTCAAAGAGTTTTAATAGTGTGATTTTGGATGCCCAGAAGAAACCAATAATAAGCATGTTAGAGGACATTCGTATATATGTGATGCAAAGGATGGTTACTATGAATCTAACCGGACAAGGATGGAATCGTTATTCTGTTTGTCCAAATATCAGAATATGGTTGAATATGCTCCAAACTGAGCAAAGGTTTGTACATTTATCCAATTACATTAGTACTTTACTCTTCACATCTCATGATATTGCGGTGTTCATCTATATATGTAGGCATTGGCATGTCATTTCTTGTGGGGGGGATGAAGTTTGAGGCAAGGAAAATGGACGAGGCGTTTACTGTGGATGTTGAAAAAAAGGAATGCAGCTGCAAGCTATGGCAACTTAATGGATATGGTTGCGTACACTCAGTTGCCACCTTAGCCTACTTAAATATGACACCCGATGGTCCATATGTAGATCCGATGTACCTGGCTACATTATACCATAATACTTCCAAAAAAGGTTTGCAGACAAGCAGATATGCTTCAATCGTGTACAAAGGTATTTTTTGTCCCCTTTCCCAAACTGCACCATTTGTGGTCCTTGTCTATGCGCATAAAGAAGCTATATTCATTTTGCTTTGGCTTGTGGTCCCGTCCCAGTTGATGAAACATATATAATACCCAAATGTTTCTTTCTTTCATGCACACATACAAATACAGGTGTAAGACAAAAAAAATTTAATAACATATTAAAACACATTTCAGCCATGGGTTTGTTTACATCGCTTTCTGGTATTCAATAATGTGACAACCCGATATTTCAACTCTTTCTAATGACCTAAAAAGTCAAGTATTGTAACCACTTTTGAGTTAATGAAATTAACTTTGAAAATAAAATGTCCAAAGGTTTCTATTTTAATTACCTACTATGTTTGATGTCATTAAACCGTGATCGTACGTAAAAAGAACGCCCAAATCCGACTTCGTATATTGAAGTTATGATTTTTCCAAGTTCGGCTTAGCAGCAGACAGCTAAAAACTCGAATCGGAGATCGAACGACTTTTGGCCGGAATGACCTAAACGAGAATCGAAGGTCTCGACAATGGTAATTCAGCGGTAAAAAGTCTGGCAAAAACTGACGTCAGATAAAGAAGTTATGAATTTCTAACGAAATTCTCTTAAACGCGACATTTTAAAAATAAATAATAAAAACAAATTCAAAATTTGCCGACGGAATCTAAACGAAAGTTGTAGAGCGTAGTCTCACCTACGCGTGGATATAAAGAACATCGAAAACGGAGTTCGTATGAATAAGATATGAATTTTAGAAGTTTATTAATTAAATAAAATATAAATTTAATTATTAATCCTTGGTATTATCCGAAGGGGAGTCAGCAAGCCTATCCGAGTTAAGCCCAGCATACAGGCGTACGCCCCGCGTACTCAAGGGCTAGGCTTCAGATTGTCCACGTCTCGCCCTATGCGAAGCTAGTCGCCCGTCCCATCCGAGTCCGAGGCAGTCGAGGATCCGGTCATGCGTGACGCACGCGTACGCCTAGCATACCGCGGCGGTTCCCAGCCCCTATAAAAGGGATGCGAGAGTTCCGAAGAAAATTTCCTTTCTCTCTCATTTCTCTTGCGTTGTTGCCTCGTTTTCCGTGCCCGTGCTAACCCGAAGCCCCGGTCATTTTGCTCAAGTCCCGAAGGTCGTTTGTGCTCCCGAGATTCCCGAGAAGAAATTATGCCCGGTTTTCATCTCGCCTTTCTTCTATATTTCAAGTGAGTTCATACCCCTTAATTAACCCTTTTAAATATTCTAAATGCTTTTATATGCTTTCAAGGGGGGGGGGGGGGGGGAGGGAATACAAGTAAAACACACGATTATTATCGGGTGTTATATATAAAGTTTTATTATACACTTTTATTAAATAGAATCATATGTGATTTATAAACTTTATAGGGAACTCTCGTATATAAAATATATTACAATAGCATTCTATCTTTTGAAATATAAATCGTTGTCATGCATGTATAAACTAAACATTTTGCTTAGATTATATGTATACATGTCTATCTAAGACACTATAAAAAAATCTATACTTTCATATCAAGTGATTCATTTTCTAAGGATTTCTAAACAAATGAGACACACTTTTAGAAAGCTATAATAGGTATAGTTTTACGAGAATATTGCTAACTTTTACATACTAGAAACAAAATTTTCAAGAAGTCACTTTCATATACAAGAACAAACGAACATTTTAACACGTAAATCTGTTTTTATACTAAGATATGTGAGACATTAACTTCACGTACGTTCGAGTACACATTTCAAGTCCTATATTATATACCAGAATCCCTTGGAGGGGGAGCATGGTGTTTGTGTATAGATCTATACGGGCTTGACAACCCGCGCCTTGATTGTTAGCTACAGTCCACCATTTGGGATGACAAACGTCATAACATTCCAACGCCTGAAGAACGTTGTGTATAGGCATTCCGAGTCAATAGTATGGTTATAAAACTCACATGAGGTATTAAAAATACATTGATTTACGAGGTTTTCAAACATATTGGTTATTTTACACTTACATACATTTTCTAGAAACAAACATTTGTCTTGTTAGAAGGCTACATTTATGTTAGTAGAAAATATGAGATTTTCTAGAAACAAACAAACAAAAACAAAACATTTCATTTTCATACAAACATTGTCATTTAATACTTATGAAACTCACTAGCTTAAATGTTGATCTACTCTTTCAAAACTACTTGTATGTCCCAGGGATTCAGTAATTATAGGTATCAAAACAGCTTTTGAAAAGGGACGCTGCATCGTCAGTTTAAATTCATATTTTGGCATCATATTGTAATTGGTTTTGAACATGTACTTTTAACAATGTAAACTTTCAATTATATATATGATGTTTGTATTGCTTTCTTTACTATGTATTTATTTGTTATGCTACCACATGAAGTCATCCGCCCCCGAATGTTTCCGCCGTTCCGGTTTGGGGGTGTGACAGATTGGTATCAGAGCAATGTTTATAGTGAACTAAGTATATCGAACCACATAAGATATACAAACTATAAATGCTTAAGGGGCTAATACTCTCTGATAAAAACATTTTTTTACGCCTAAGTCGCGTTTCATTTAACTTTTAATGTTAGTTCATTCAAATACAAATACATGCATACAACACACATGTTTTCATGGTTATAACTATACAAGAAGTATTTAGACAAGCTGGACACTACGATTAAGACTCGATATATGTAATCGGATTTGGGACAAATATAGCATGATCAACTATATTTGTCCGAGATCGGACCAATATATATTGAGGATTTCTCGTAGTAGGCAACAAGTCAAAACTTACCAAAACATCACGGGAATCAAACACACGAATTTAAATACTATAGGAGTATTTATTACTTAGGATAGATTAACATACATGTTTAGTCTTACATGTTCCAAACATTATTCGATTCTTATAACTTTATTCTCGTACAGTCAAATGGTTGGATTTCACCACCCCGGCGACCCCTACTATCCTAACCAAGGCAACGGGGGATGGATCGAAGATGATCCCGAGGAGGACGAAGAACCCATAGAATTGGATGATGACTCCGGTACCGACTCAGAGCCAGAAGTGATCAATCCACCTCCCGCACAACCTCCCGTCTTCGTAAGGAACTTTCAAGGACCGACTCCCGTCTGGGGAAGTCACCTCCACCATTGGAGCCAACAACAAAACCTACGCCCTCCCTACGACATGTTCCGAGACTTCTACGATGTCCGAGGCGGAGGTTCGGCTGATCGGCCACTCCCAGTAATGGTTGGCAAACTAGCCAATCAGTCCTACCAATCCGGAGTTCAAGCTAGCCGGATTCGGGATGTCAACGTAGAAGTACAGTTTCACACTTCTGACATCTGTAGGCTGGACAGAATTCAGGACAATGCCCAACTCCAAACCGAGGCATTTCATGCACAAATGATTGCAGCCCTCGCGGAATTGAGGGAACAACAAGCCGCCTTTGATAGGCATCTAATGGAATCGAAGCAATCGGATGCGGAGTCAAGCTCCAAGCACAACCTACGTCGCAAGTAGTGCTCGCCAAAATCTCAAATTTTGTTATAAGTTAGGACCTCGGCTAAAAGTTTTTAATTTTTCTTAAACTTTGTAACCGGAGACCCTTATAGGGGTCAAATTTTCGTGATTATTGTATCAACTATTATATTAATATAAGTGGCACTATTATTACTACGTGGAGTATTTCATTCAGTCCTTAAAAAGTTATGGAAAAACCAAATGCTTGTGTCATATTTTCAGTCTTGCAAATAAATTTCATTCTCCTATTTTTGGACTCGTACTATCATCTGTTGTTGGGCTATAGCAATTTAGTTCATGAGACACATACAATTTCTATGCTATGGAATTCTTATCTTTATCTTTTCAACCTATAGTTGAAGGATGCCTCCGCGTAGGAACCCAAGGCAAAACAACGGTGGGGAAGCACCTATACCACCACCACCTCCACCTCCTCAATTTGATGCTGTCATGTTCCAAGCAGCAGTCAC
Source organism: Lactuca serriola (assembly GCF_051521515.1). NCBI lineage: Eukaryota > Viridiplantae > Streptophyta > Magnoliopsida > Asterales > Asteraceae > Lactuca > Lactuca serriola. The sequence continues at coordinate 316,327,609 of NC_136412.1, forward strand.
CGCAGCTGTAGCAGCTACCATGTCACAGATCAATAACTCGAGTACTACTGGCTCGGGAACTGGCACACACCTATCCAACCATGGCGAGAGTCATGGGCAACCCCGAGAATGCACCTATAAGGACTTTACTAATGCCAAACCCCGGATGTTTTATGGAACTGGTGGTGTGATGGCTCTGAGGCAGTGGATCGAAAGGATAGAATCAGTCTTTGAAATCTGCTCCTGTCCCGAGCACAACAAAGTCAAGTTTGCAACTTTCACCCTTATTGATAGAGCTTTAACTTGGTGGAATGGCCACGTTAAGGTACTTACCCTGATAGTAACAAACTCCATAAGCTGGGAGAGCTTAAAAATCATGCTGATGAGAGAATACTGTCCACGAGGGGAGATTCAAAAACTCGAGCATGAACTCTGGACTCTTGGAATGATTGGTACCGACATAGCAACTTATACCAATAGATTCTGCGATCTGGCAATCCTTTGTCCAGATATGATTGCTCCTGAGAGCAAGAAAATAGAGAGATACATTTGGGGACTGTCGCCCCAAATTCGATCAAGCGTGTTAGCTTCAAAACCTGACACTTTTGAAAGTGCCAAGGAACTGGCACAATCTCTTGTTGATTACGGAGGTCATCAGAACTCCACAGTTGCTACACCAGAAAACCACAAAAGGGAAACAACAACAACAATAACAGGAAGAGAGTATGGAAAAAAGGGAAGGGTGTGTCTTCCCAAGAATCCGTGAAGAAACAAAAACTGGTTTCAGTGAATGCTGCTACTGTACCTACTACCGTTCCTACGAATCCCTACCCAACAAAGCCTTATGGGGGTAACCTTCCAAAGTGCACGAAATGCACTTATCACCATCATGGACCTTATCGGGAAATGCAGTGTTCCAACTGCAACAGAAAGGGACACACTGTCCGTTTCTACAAGGATCCCGCAAAGCCGATCACTCAAGTTCCCAGCGCGGGTGTAGGCCAAAATTGCTACGGTTGTGGCGAGGTGGGCCACTACAAGAGAAACTGTCCAAAGGCAGCAAATACCGGCGGGGTGGGACGAGTTTTGGCTATAGGCCACGATGAAGCCGTAGCTGATCCGACTATAGTTGCTGGTACGTTCCTTCTCGATAATTCATATGCATGCATATTATTCGATAGTGGAGCGGAGAGAAGCTTTGTGAGTCAAAACTTTATTCACTTACTTAAACATAAACCTAGCAAGTTAGAAAAATCATTCACTGTAGAGATGGCCAATGGAAAAACGGAAAACACTAACTGCATATACATGGACTGTATGTTAACTTTAGATGGTCATTCTTTCCCAATCAACCTCATGCCGGTCCAAATTAAAAGTTTCGACGTCATAGTCGGCATGGATTGGTTATGTCTTTTTCGCGCCAACATCCTGTGCTTTGAAAAAGCAGTTCGTCTTAGCCTTCCTAACGACGAAACATTAGTGATTTACGGTGACAAATCAAGTAAAAACATTCGCATCATTTCGTGCATCCAAGCTCGAAAGTGTTTGCGAAATAATTATCATGCATTTCTTGCGCACATCGTTGATACGAGTCAGGAATTAAGAGACATCAATAGCAATCCTAAAGTATGCGACTTTCCCGATATCTTTCCAGAAGAACTACCGGGATTACCAGCACAACGCCAAGTCGAGTTTAGAATCGACTTAGTTCCAGGGGCTACCCCAGTAGCGAAGTCGCCTTATCGCCTAGCACCAGCAGAGATGCAAGAACTTTTCAGTCAGCTTAACGAACTCCTTCAAAAAGGATTCATTAGACCAAGTTTCTCACCTTGGGGAGCACCGGTCCTGTTTGTAAAGAAGAAAGAAGGATCGTTCCGCATGTGCATCGACTACAGAGAACTGAACAAACTTACTGTCAAAAATTGCTATCCTCTACCCCGTATTGACGACCTATTTGATCAACTTCAAGGAGCAAACTACTTCTCGAAGATAGATCTACGATCCGGATATCACCAATTATGAGTGCTAGAAGGGGATATTCCCAAGACAGCTTTCCGAACTCGTTATGGACACTACGAATTTGTAGTGATGCCGTTCGGATTAACCAACGCATCAGCAGTATTTATGGACCTAATGAATAGGGTGTGTCGTCCTTACTTAGATCAGTTCGTCATCGTCTTCATCGATGATATACTTATCTACTCCCGAAGTAAGGAAGAGCATAGTCAGCACTTACGAAAAGTCTTAGAAACATTGCGATAAGAGAAGCTCTATGCGAAGTTCTCTAAATGCGAATTTTGGATTCGAAGAGTCGAATTTTTGGGCCACGTTGTTAGCAAGAAGGGGATACACGTGGACCCCTCTAAAATTAAGGCCATTGAGAACTGGTCGGCACCAAAGACACCTACAGAGATTCGTCAATTTCTAGGTCTCGCTGGCTACTATCGCAGATTCATAAAGAACTTCTCTAGCATTGCGAAACCTCTTACTACATTAACCCAGAAAGGCGTGGCCTTTGACTGGGAAGCGAAACAAGAGAAGGCGTTCCAAACACTGAAACGGGCCTTGTGCATCGCACCGATACTATCCCTTCCCGAAGGAATAGAAGATTTTGTAGTGTATTGTGATGCATCAAACCAAGGACTTGGTTGTGTTCTTATGCAGAGAGGGAAGGTTATCGCTTATGCCTCCCTCCAGCTTAAGACACACGTAGTGAACTATACGACACACGATCTTGAGTTAGGAGCAGTGGTATTTTCTCTGAAGATCTGGAGACACTACTTATACGGAACAAAGAGTACTATTTTCACCGATCACAAGAGCCTTCAACACATTTTTTATCAGAAGGAACTCAACATGCGACAACGACGATGGGTCGAGTTACTCAGTGACTACGAATATGAAATTCGTTATCATCCTGGTAAGGCCAACGTGGTAGCTGACGCTCTCAGCCGAAAAGAATACACTAGGCGGAGAGTCAAATCTCTGTCTATGACTATCCATTCCCACTTATCCACACAAATTAAGGAGGCTCAACTGGAAGCGTTACAACCTGAAAATGTGGCGGGTGAATCCCTGAGAGGAATGGAAAAGAATCTAGAAATCAAGGGTGGCGGAGCGTATTATCTCATGGATCGAATCCGGACACCGAAACATGGTGGTTTCAGAGACGTAGTCATGACCGAAGCACACAACACGAGATATTCCATTCACCCAGGTTCATATAAAATGTATCTGGATCTTAAGAAACTGTACTGGTGGCCTAACATGAAAGCAAAAATTGCTACCTTCGTAAGTAAATGCCTTACTTGCGCTAAGGTTAAGGTCGAGTATCAGAAACCGTCAGGATTACTGCAACAGCCGGAGATACCAGAATGGAAATGGGAACGGATTACTATGGACTTCATAACCAAGTTGCCCAAGGTGACGGGTGGACTCGATACCATATGGGTCGTCGTCGACAGATTGACTAAATCCGCGCATTTCCTACCAATCAAGGAGACTGACAAGATGGAAAAGCTTACTAGAACTTACATAAGGGAAATAGTGTGACTGCATGGTGTTCCGATATCCATTATCTCTGATAGAGATAGTAGATTCACTTCAAGATTCTGGCAGTCACTACAAAGTTCCCTGGGGACTAGGCTAGACATGAGTACAGCCTACCACCCACAAACAGACGGGCAAAGTGAGAGAACAATACAAACTTTGGAAGATATGCTGAGAGCCTGTGTGATTGACTTCGGAAAGGCATGGGACATCCATTTACCCCTTGTCGACTTTTCATACAACAATAGTTATCATACAAGCATAAAGGCTGCTCTGTTTGAAGCCCTCTATGGTCGAAAGTGCAGATCCCCTCTGTGCTGGACTGAAGTTGGCGACACCCAGTTAGCTAGAGGATGAGTTCTTGAAAGCACTCTCACCGGTCCGGAAATCATACGGGAAACGATAAAGAAGATCGTTCAAATTCGTGAACGGTTGAAAGCCTCTAGACACCGACAGAAAAGCTACGATGACCAAAGGAGGAAACCTTTGGAATTCCAGGTAGGAGACCACGTTTTATTGAAGGTCTCACCATGGAAGGGTTTAATACACTTTGGAAAGCATGGGAAACTAAATCCAAGATACATAGGGCCTTTCGAGATTCTTGCTAGAATCGGCCATGTGGCTTACAAGCTTAATCTACCGCGTGAACTTAGTAACATACATCCAACCTTCCATGTCTAGAACTTGAAGAAGTGTATGTCCGATGAGACTCTTGTTATTCCTCTCGACGAGATCGAGATCAACGAGAGCCTCAACTTTGTGGAAGAACTGGTAGAAATTATGGACCGAGAGGTCAAACAAACGAAACAAAGTCGCATACCCATTGTGAAGGTTCGCTGGAATGCCAAGTGGGGGCCAGAATTCACATGGGAACGCGAAGATCAGATGAAACAAAAGTACCCTCATCTTTTTCATATTCACTAGTATCTTTACTACTTTAAATTTCGGGACGAAATTCCCTCTAACAGGGGGATGATGTGACAACCCGATATTTCAACTCTTTGTAATAACCTAAAAACTCAAGTATTGTAACCACTTTTGAGTTAATGAAATTAACTTTGAAAATAAAATGTCCAAAAAGCTTCTATTTTAATTACCTACTATGTTTGATGTCATTAAACCGTGATCGTACGTAAAAAGAACGCCCAAATCCGACTTCGTGTATTGAAGTTATGATTTTTCCAAGTTCGGCTTAGCAGCAGACAGCTAAAAACTCGAATCGGAGATCAAGCGACTTTTGGCAGGAATGACCTAAACGAGAATCGAAGGTCTCGACAATGGTAATTCAGTGGTAAAAAGTCTGGCAAAAACTGACGTCAGATAAAGAAGTTATGAATTTCTAACGAAATTCTCTTAAACGCGACATTTTAAAAATAAATAATAAAAATAATTTCAAAATTTGCCGACGGAATCTAAACGAAAGTTGTAGAGCGTAGTCTCACCTACGCGTGGATATAAAGAACATCGAAAACGGAGTTCGTATGAATAAGATATGAATTTTAGAAGTTTATTAATTAAATAAAATATAAATTTAATTATTAATCCTTGGTATTATCCGAAGGGGAGTCAGCAAGCCTATCCGAGTTACGCCCCACGTACTCAAGGGCTAGGCTTCAGATCGTCCACGTCTCGCCCTATGCAAAGCTAGTCGCCCGTCCCATCCGAGTCCGAGGCAGTCAAGGATCCGGTCATGCGTGACGCATGCGTACGCCCAGCGTACCGAGGCGGTTCCCAGCCCTTATAAAAGGGATGCGAGGGTTCCGAAGAAAATTTCCTTTCTCTCTCGTTTCTCTTGCGTTGTTGCCTCATTTTCCGTGCCCGTGCTAACCCGAAGCCCCGGTCATTTTGCTCAAGTCCCGAAGGTCGTTTGTGCTCCCGAGATTCCCGAGAATCCCGAGAAAATCCGTTTTCCCGAGAAGAAATTATGCCTGGTTTTCATCTCGCCTTTCTTCGATCTTTCAAGTGAGTTCATACCCCTTAATTAACCCTTTTAAATATTCTAAATGCTTTTATATGCTTTCAAGGGGAGGGGGGGGGGAATACAAGTAAAACACACGATTATTATCGGGTGTTATATATAAAGTTTTATTATACACTTTTATTAAATAGAATCATATGTGATTTATAAACTTTATAGGGAACTCTCGTATATAAAATATATTACAATAGCATTCTATCTTTTGAAATATAAATTGTTGTCATGCATGTATAAACAAAACATTTTGCTTAGATTATATGTATACGTGTCTATCTTAGACACTATAAAAAAAATCTATATTTTCATATCAAGTGATTCATTTTCTAGGGATTTCTAAACAAATGAGACACACTTTTAGAAAGCTATAATAGGTATAGTTTTATGAGAATATTGCTAACTTTTACATACTAGAAACAAAATTTTCAAGAAGTCACTTTCATATACAAGAACAAACGAACATTTTAACACGTAAATCTGTTTTTATACTAAGATATGTGAGACATTACACGTACGTTCAAGTACACATTTCAAGTCCTATATTATATACCAGAATCCCTTGTAGGGGGAGCATGGTGTTTGTGTATAGATCTATACGGGCTTGACAACCCGCGCCTTGACTGTTAGCTACAGTCCACCATTTGGGGTGACAAACGTCCTAACATTCCAACGCCTAAAGAACATTGTGTATAGGCATTCCGAGTCAATAGTATGGTTATAAAACTCACATGAGGTATTAAAAATACATTGATTTACGAGGTTTTCAAATATATTGGTTATTTTACACGTACATACATTTTCTAGAAACAAACATTTGTCTTGTTAGAAGGCTACATTTATGTTAGTAGAAACTATGGGATTTTCTAGAAACAAACAAACAAAAACAAAACATTTCATTTTCATACAAACATTGTCATTTAATACTTATGAAACTCACTAGCTTAAATGTTGATCTACTCTTTCAAAACTACTTGTATGTCCCAGGGATTCAGTAATTACAGGTATCAAAACAGCTTTTGAAGAAGGGACGCTGTGTCGTCAGTTTAAATTCATATTTTGGCATCATATTGTAATTGGTTTTTAACATGTACTTTTAACAATGTAAACTTTCAATTATATATATGATGGTTGTATTGCTTTCTTTACTATGTATTCATTTGTTATGCTACCACATGAAGTCATCCGCCCCCGAACGTTTCCGTCGTTCCGGTTTGGGGGTGTGACAAATAACCTATTACAGAGATCATCGACAAAAAACTTCATCAAAAAACGATGACCATCAGCAGCCCAGGCAACACCACCACCAAATCTACACGCCAACATCACAAACTAATACCAGCAACCCACACAAAATCTATTACTAATATTGACACTAAACAACATAAATAACACACCAAAACACAAACCCAGGACTGAAATGCTTCAACCTACACAACATTTTTTTACTTAAACACCAAATACGTCACCACAGACGGAGTAACAACACCAACAATCCTAACACAATACATCAGCTTCTTACGTTTGTTGTGCTTGAAGACCATCTTCACATATGCTCCTTACAGAGAAACGGAATGATTTTTAAGATCAGCAACGACATTTGAGATATCTAACTGACCAGCACGAACGTCATCGACCTCACGATTCATGGCATCTAAGTCTCAATCAACTATCCGACGGAGCTCACGCAACTGGTCTTGGAAGTCCTCCCGTATAAGAGACAGTTCCAGCTGGGTTTGCAGTAGATTGATGGTTATGTCTTTGTTGGTTACACCATTTGAATGATTATCATCCATGTGATGGCGGTAGTTTGGAGACCAGTTGTGTTCTGCATGTCCGATCGAAGCCATTTTGGAGTAAACTTAGAGACGAGATTGGGGTAATGAAGTTTGCAGATGTGCCGTTTTAGGTCAAGGAAGTCTTGATTTTATATGGAGGCGCTTGAACAGTCGATCCTTACTCCTTACGATTCGCCTTCAATACGACGCCGTTGCGATTGTTCGACGCTTTAAATTCTTGTCATGTCATCGCTTACGTGTTAGGCTAGGTTTATGTGGCAACGTTAACCGGCTACAATAGGTAAAAGGGATTATATTGTTAGGTAACAAATACTTCATTCCCTTATTAAGCAACAAAATAAGTTAAGTGCCTAAATGGGTTAACCCTAGGGACATTATAGGTCCTATACGTCATTTTCCCTATATATATATATATATATATATATATATATATATATATATATATATATATATATATATATATATATATATATAGATCCAGTAAAGGTCCCGGATCCCAAAGGATCGAGTTTGGACCTTAAGGAATAAGGTTATCGGGCTTGGTATTAAGGCTTTGGGTATAGAGTGTAACACTCGGAAACAAGAAGGCTAATTAAGGAAAGATAATAAGCAAATTGAAGGTCTACTCGTCAAGTCCAAGGGGGACAACTCGACGAGTAGAAATAAGTTTTTGGATGCGGGTTGAGAAACCTACTCGATGAGTTGGGGAGGACCAACTCGACGACTTAGTCTGAGTTTGGGAAACCGTAAATTCGGGGTTTTGCACCCTATTTATGCATCTTAATCCCCACTTTATGGCCTCATTTCCAGCCTCCATTGTCCAAACCCTAGATCTCGAAACCCTAATGCTTGTAAGCCATTTTTGAGTGAACCTTGTGTGATTTGAAGCTTGTAGAAGAAGAAGAAGCTAGAGGATTCCAAGAGAAGATTGTAGATCCAGAAGCAACATTTCACCTTCTTCATTTTCTGCTAATCAAGCCTCTAACTTGCCTAGTAGTCTCTTAGATCTCCTTATTTTCACTTTATGAGGATTTTGGTCCAAGAAGCTTAGTCCTTGGGAAAGGGACGTCCCAAGTGACTTACCTTTCAGATTCGGGGTCTAGAAGGGGTTTCATGGCATAAAGTTGCAAACTTTATGACCATGGAATCCTCATGCAAGCTTTAAGGTGTTATTATGGCCTTTTAATCCCTAAAATGCCATGCATGGAAGGAACGTCCGAGACTTTACGTGTTCATTTGGTGTCTTGGACCTAGATCTCGGTTTTCATGCTTTGGTTTAGAGTATTATGGCTTTTGGATAAGGATCCATGTCCTAAAGAACTAGGGCTTGAGCTAAACCCATTAGGAAGGACTATTAACAGGTAAAGTTGGAAACTTTACCTTTAGGAGGGCTCTTTCAATATGTAGAACAAGTATGTAGTTTTGATCTGGAGAGTAGAGGCTTAATCTGTTAAGATGACCCAAACAGACTACAAGACTCATCGAGTCCATAGAGGAACTCGACGATTTGAGTCGCGATGCCCCAATCCAGTTTAAGGTAGAACTCGCTGAGTCTATGAAGGGACTCGACGAGTTAACTCGTTTTATCACGGCTAAGAGTAGCAAGGGAACTCGGTGAGTCAGGGGGATGACTCGGCGAGTTGGATCGCGATTTCAGGGTTCTGATTTATAGAACTCGGCGAGTTGATTCAATTTGGGGTGCTGACTTTGACTTTGACTTTAACCAAGTTTGACCCAAGAAGGGGTCTTGAGAAAGGAATGATCTTTAAGGGATTATTGGACCTTGATTAAGTATTATATTGGTAATCATAGCTCGAGGAGTCGATAGATCAGCAGTTCAGGGATCTGCCAGCTAGCAGCGAGAGGTCTATTCGTGGGATTCTGCAGTCAGCTAGTGAGGTGAGTTTTATCTAGTAGGAACGGGTCGAAGGCACCAATGTCGGCCCGTTTGTGTATGTTAGAGTATGTCGGATTTAGATTTGATGTCGGGGTTAGCCTGATGTAGCTCATATGTTTCTGGATTTCAGTCCGATGTCGGGCGAGGCCCGAGGGAGGTTTATATGTATGTTTCCGAACTATGGTTCGATGTCGGGTGGTACCCGAGGAAGGAATGCATGTTTAGTTATACTTGTTGTCTTTGTGATACTTGTATGTGCCTGGTAGGGAGGTGAGTGTGGGTGGGGTCCCGTATTTCATCACTAGTTGAGTGTGGACGGGGTTCTATATCTCATTATTAGCATAGTAGGGTAGGGCCTTGAAACTAGCAGTTATAGTGTTGTTTTTGGCTTTTATTACTAGCATAATTATATGTTATTGCATGCGTATAGCGGTCAGGGCATAGAGACAGACGGGGCCTGGTAGAAACAGATATGTATACCGAGCGGGGCTCGATGCCAGGCGGGGCCTGAAGCTGGATTCATCCGATGTCGGGCGGGGCTCGCTGTAGCGGGCTAGGCCCAATGTATGTTGTTATGTGATTATGTGTATGGTATGTGGTAGTTTGGGGTGACTCACTAAGCTTCATGCTTATAGTTTCAGTTTTGGTTTCAGGTACTTCCAGTAGCAAAGGGAAGAGCTTGGGATGACTACAGTGCACACACCATTGATCTAGCCTAGGATGTTTTTACTCAGATATTTTGACACATGATTTTGAAACAGTATTTTGTTACGATGATTTGAAATACATGAATCATGATCTTTATTGTGATGATTGATGAAGTATGGTTTACTTAAATGATTTTAAAATGAATTTTTTTGGATCATATTTTTGGGATGTTTGATAGAGTGATGTTGGGCTGAAAACGGATTTTGGGTTGCTGGCCTAGGTGTAACACGGTATGGTCAGCTGATGACCATGACGTGGTACATTGTGTTAGAAGGAATGCATTTAATTGGTGGTCACGAGGTGGCAATAGGTTAGAATGAATGCATTTAATTGGTGGCCATGACGTGGCAAGAGGATGGCCACGACGTGGTGAACGTTGTAGACCAAAACCATGAAATTTAGGGGTTCTTCCATATTTAAAGGCTTAAACTCATGGATTAGGTTATCCTCTTCATCCTCCAACCTTCCAACATGAAACCCTGTACCTCATGCATTATTGAGAGCCTTTTTCTTAATTGAGAGTTTGTTCTTTAGATTTTGGTGAAGCTTGAGGAAGAAGGAACGCCATGATGGTGCAAGGAAACAAGGAGCTAGCTTGGATCCATCATCTTCTTTAGGTTTATAAGATTTAAGGTATAAAGTTCATACCTTGATTTTATTCTTCTAGATGCAAGTTTGATCTCATTTTAGATGATTTTGGTCCCATTCATGGATGCTATTGGAATTTGAGGAATTCTAGGGCTTGCTATGATACTCTAATGGTCATTATGCTTCTGAGGAGTAAGAAATGGAGTCATGTTTGGAGTTAAATTGAGTCCATGAACAAGGACGTGACATTTGGAAGAATTAATGGACCTAGGCTTGTAGATCTTGCTTGGTGGTGATGTCCTAATAGATAAATTTGGAAACTTTATCCATTAAGACGTTGGGAAAAATCAGATTTGAAGTTTTAAGCCTTTATCTAAAAGGATTAAGTGCTTAAGGAAGAAAATGGCTCCTGACTCAAAACCACGATGTGACAAGAGCTTGCCACGATGTGGTGGCTTACTTCATTCGACCATTTTTTCTTGACGTAGCCAAGAGCTTGCCACGACGTGGTGGTTGCTGACCTGCTGACTGTTAAATTTTGACCAGTTTAACCTTAGCTCAAACTTGAAGGATTTGGGTTGTTGATTGAGGGTTGATCTTTGGTTAATGTTAGTCGGCTCGCGGTTCTGGTCAGTACGAGGAGTTGAGAGTGTTGTTGTGCTTCTTTGGGTCTTTGATTCATATGAGTTTCCTTCAAATCCCTGAAACCAAGGTTCTGATACCAACTTGTAACATCCCATTTTCACAACAAATTTTTTCATTTTTAATTGAGATAAACGTCATTGTCTTAAACACCCTAGTCAAGAAAACTCAAAGAGGTCGTCGCAGCCGCTGCAGCTGTCACCACTGTCAAGGAGTCTACTGAGATCCTAAATACAATTCCAGAGATGTTTGGGACTATAAAGACCATGATGATCACCATGTTCAACGAGTGATATGCCTCCTTTAGTGAGGTTGCACCATCCGCTGCAGCTTTCACCGCCATCGGACTTCGGGGTGATGAATCCATGCAGTATTAGGAGTTCGATAACACGAAGCCCCCAGAGTGTAATGGAGTCAGGAAACCGATTGATTATTTGAGGTGGGTATCTGACGTGGAGGGAGGTTTCTACACATGTTCTTGTCCATAGAACCCAAAGGTTCCATTTTCTTTGAACCTGATTTGCTTGGGAGAAAAAGTATGTTGGAAGTTTACGACTCATACATTTTCTTCTGCAGAGTGAGCTGGAGTGACTTGTGAGTAGTTATTTGAGATGTTCTTCACTAAGTAAGTTCTACTTGTGGAGAGAGAGCAGCTGGCATAGGAATACTTATCTCTCAAGCAAATGATTGAGTATGTGACTGAGATCACCAGGATGTTTCATAAGAGGGCTCTATTTTTTCGGAGTATGCATCCTCAGATTAGGTGCAGATGGATTTTTGTAAAGAATAATTAATGAGATCGAAAGATTCTATAATAAAGGAGTGAATTAAAGAAAAGAACAATGAAGATCAAACGTGTGTTGAATGCTTTGATTAAACAGCTCTAGAAGCGTTCTCAAGAACTTCTATGTAAGAGCATACGACAATTAGGGTTACAAAACCTTAACCCTAAAGTTACATGCGTGCATTATATATATAGGCTAAGATTAGAAAGACCAAAATGAGAATGGACAGGCCCATCTTAGAATAAATAAACCTATATAAGACATATTTGACACAGCACCAATAACCCAAAAATCTCCCCCTTTGTGTCAAATTCCGAATGAGAGTCTTCCCTGTTGCCTTCTCTCCGCGTTGAAAAGTTTGGGAATCAAATTCAGAAGTACGCTTTGGACACTGAGATAACAACTGATTATATCCGAAAAGCACTTCAGATCCGTAGCAGAGTTCGCCTTCCAAGTTTCAACCATTGCATTAATAGTCTTCAGAGCAGTGGTTGAGTAGAGATGTTTGTCTCTCAGAAAGAACACACTTTTCTCAACCTTTTCACCAGATTTATGTGTATATGCAACCCTCCAGTGCTCTTTATGAATAACCTCCATTTTCATCTTCTTAACGTCTTGAGGCTGCTCTTCTGGTTCCAAAATAGGCCTTGTCTGCAACACCAACGCTACTTTCACATCCATCGTCGTAGTCTCTAAGACATAGCAGATGAGGATCTTTTTCAGATGGGCAACGATGGGTTGATATTTCTTCTCATCCTTCATGACAATGTTGAACAATGAGATCCAGTCTTATGGATTCATAAACAGCAGGTCTACCAAAGTAAATTCATCCAATACTTTATCAGTTCCCCGAAACCCCTTGAACCTTATGTTCGTAAAATCCTTAGTAGACATAGCCGAGCAAACCTTCAACCCCATAATCCTCTCTAGGCTCCAAGACTGATACTGAGGTTTGGCATACTTCAAGTAGAAGTTGAAGAGTTTCAGATTCACCTCATTGTCAGAAATCAGAGACTTTTCTATCTTCTCAAAACACCGAAAAAAAACCCTAGGTGTAATGGGAAAATCAAATTGTGAATCTGCTTCGTTATTCAGCTCAAAAGATAATGCAGGCTCAAGCCAATAAACACTTGGATTATCAATAGATTCCTTTGAATTCTTTTAATCGGCCAAAGAGGGAAGAGTGACTTCTGAGTTTCAAGCGTCACTTTTGCAATTTTAGCCTCTGCTTCTTATGCTTCCATCTCTTTACGATTTTTCAGAAGTTCATCCAACTCTTTGTCTCTCTTTTTCCGAATGAGCTTCTCGAATTTAGAAATCTCTTATTCTTCTTCTTCATCATCTTCATCGATGAGTTTCTCTTTGCCTTTATTTGATGTAGAAGCTTCATTACTCTTCTGATCATTAGCCTTCGGTTTATGTTCATGTTCATGCTCACCAGTGGTTTGCTTTGCATTGGGTTCTCCTTTAGCTTCTCCCCTTTGTTTCGAAAGAGAACCACTTCCTGAAACACCTTTTATTTGATTTAACATGGAAAACACTGGTTGAAATTTATCCAAAAGATGTTTTCGGACAGAGACAGTAAACACAGAGTCGCGAGTCTCGACAAGACGTTGCAGATACTGGTTTATTTCCGAAACATGACTCTTAACAACTGTTTTCTCATATTCCAAATTGTGCATATGCTTGTTGGCATATTGCAGCTTTACCAAAAGGACCTTGGCCTTCTGTGTCTTTTTAGCCAATTGATCCATGATCTTTTTTCTGTAGTCAATTCCTCCTGCAATTATTCAATCTTGGTGAAAACAGAGGCATTGAGTTCTGCATTGTCAGCATTTATTGTCGAACGAACAATAGAAAGAACCTCCTTCTCAGCAATGAATTTTTTCATAGATTCAGTGTTGGAGTCAGTCGTTGTTCGAAACTCCGACATAAAGTCTTTCACCTCTTGAGATAGTTCTTCAACTTTTGGCGGTCGTTTCGGAAATGGATTGTTTGGAAGCTTTAATCACCTTTGTAGAATCTTCAAGGACTTTCACATTTGCCTTTGTTAACAAATCTACAGTTTCCTTGTGGGTTGTCAGAAAATACTCCAGTTGGGTAAAGACGAAGATTTGGAAGACTCCAAGAGAGTATCCAATTTCGCATTTAGCTGCTTGAATTACCCTTTCGTCATCGGGGCATCTTCATCATTACTGTTGACATTAAATCGGAAGGGGCTAAAAATGAAATCGGTAAAGGTTTTTGGGCATTGCCAAAAAGGATGTTTGGATCATTGTCACTTAATGGAGAAGTTGTAGAGGTTCCTGGACCCATAGTAACAACAAAACTGACATTGTTGTAACGCTCGTAGATTCGGGCTAATTAATTTAGAGATAATAAGCGTCAAAACTGACTTTTTGATAGAATAGTATTTACAATAAATAATCTTAACCAAGTTATATTATATGTCACAAAGGTTCCGTGCATATAAAGAACACTGAAATTCGAGTTATAACGAAGAAGTTATGACATGTCGAAGTTTTACGGCTAAACCGGCACGGAACCGCATAACGTAAAAAGTGAATTTTTGATAAATTACTTTTTAGACTTATCGATCTAAACGAAGGTCATAGTATACGTTAAACCGAGAGCATGCATAAAAAAACGCCCAAAACTGACTTCGTATGTAGAAGTTATGATTTTTCTAAGATTTGACAAAGCAATGCACAGTCCGCATTTCAAATTTTAGATCGATCGATTTTTGGCCGATGCAACCTAAATGGGAAATAAATATCTCATTAATTGGAGTTCAACGATAAAAAGACGGACGAAAATGGAGTCCGTATGTAGAAGTTATGAATTTTTTACACGGTCATTTAACAGTGTAATTTTCTCATAGTATGATATTTAAAATCTGTCAAAAACTAGCCAATGGGGTCAAAAGAAGAGTTGTAAATCATATCAATACCTACGCGTGGATATAAATAACATCAAAAACGGAGCTCGTATGTGAAATTTACGAGGTTTAGAAGTCGGCAGGGTGCTGTTGCGAAGAGGGTGATGTGGCTGAATCTGGGCCATTGCTTTCTCCTCAAGCCTTGCCACCAGAGGGTGACATGTGGCACCAACTCGACGAGTTGGAGGCCCCAACTCAATGAGTTGAGCAGTATTTCATCCGATAAATAACTTGTGATGTTACCTTCATTTCTCACACCAAAACCCACTTCTCTCCCACTAACTTCTCTCTAAACCTCCTAAAATCCCTCTAAAGCCCTAGTAACCTCAAGGTGCTAGAGGAAAGCCCCGGAGCACCCGAAGGCTCCGAGAAAAAGATCTTTTCGGCTCATAAGTTCCACCTGTGCAAAGCCGGTTCTTCGCTAAACCTCATGTAAGATGAGTTATGCTTACCGTACTTTAAGTATAACTTATGTTTAAGTTCATTATCGTTATTATGAACTTATAAACAAGATTTATCAATGATTCCAATTCTTTATACAAATTGATCTATTTATGGGGATCATGTCTACGTTGTGATTTAGTGAGGTGTTTAAAGTGAGATTTCCAAACAGTATACTTCGTATACCAAACGACCTACCTCCGATATGATCCTACCTGATTGTTCCTTACTTGATAGATCATGAAGTAGACTTTGAGTTAATGATGAATCTAGACTAATAATTAGTCGCAATAAAGATTAGACTAAAACTTATCGATAATAATGCTAGGTTTCGTCGAAGGAAAATTATACTTCGTATACCGAATGGACCCTACCTCGTTAGAAGCGAAGCGCTGCCTAAGTTTGGAATCATCACTTTGACAAGTAAGTGCATAGTTACTTTCATCTTACATATATATATGAAGTATTTATGTTATGTTCTATGTGTGCATGTTATATGTGTTTATGACATTTATGATGTATGAACAAAATGTGCATGTTTTATTTGATTTAAACTGTATACGTATTTTATACCTATAAATTACAATGGGTAAAGATGGGTAGATGAAAGATGAGTTGGATGACGATATGAAAAGTGATATAGATCATGAGATGAGGGTGAGAAGCGAAAATGAGAGAAGCCTTTACCCAAGCGTTGGCCCCGTCATCTAGCAGAGTATATATGACAACCACAGACTATTCTAGACAGTCCAGTAGAACACTAGCATGCTCGCAACCTGTAGGTTTTGTGAACGAGACGTTCACCTGGTGTACTCTAAAAACCCATTGACACGTATTATGGGTGGACTCCTGAAAATAATATTGTCAATAAATGAGATAACTCTGACATCTATGGACTTAGCGCCCATTGGATGAACCCTGGCAACTATGGACTTAGTGTCTGTTGAATAAACCCTGGCAACGATGGACTTCGTGCCTATTCCCTAGGACAATCCTTAGGAATAAATAATGAGGAATAGATTATTCATAAGGAAGATACTTAAGAATATAAATAAAGATAATGAGGATGGGTAATTAGGTTAATTGTTTGACGTTTAAACATAATAACTATATTATTGTGGGTTGAAAACCCTATGTACTCACTAGGTTTCCCAATTTGACCCACTCAGTTTACTTGTATCACAGGTATCGATACGAAGATACATTACACTGAGAGATTAAAGAGATGTAAATCACTAGTGTAAATGAATGTAAGGTCAGTTTATGCTTGTGCTTCTGTATTGACAATGACATCCCAAAGTTTTAATATAAACAAAATACATTTCTTCGGAAATGTTTTGTTAATATATTTATCATGTTTTCTGGGAACAAATTCCGCAACATTTTTCTTTAAAAGGATACTCTGATTTCCAAAATAAATCATAAACAAATCGGTCTTTTCTGGCCATGAAAATGGGGATGTCATAGTTGGTATCATAGCATTAGCTAAAGTGAACTAGGAATTTTAGGAAAATTTCTAGACTTAAAATTAGAATGCTAAGCAATGATCAAGAGGAGTGAGTCGAATATATTTTAGGTAGTACACCTGAATAAAGACAGGCACTAGCTTAATTAGGGGAAATGCCTAAAATGCTTTTATATGCTAAATGATTTATGATATGTATTATATGATTGGATCCATGGTCTGTTGCCGACCGAATCTGGAAACTTTATGTGTTGAGATTTCTAAACGTTTAATTATAGTATTAGAACTAGCATGTAACTTTTTGGAGTGATCAGGAGATTTACACATCGATCATAAATAAAACCTTTCCTATCTTAATTCTCATCATTACACACCAAACGTTTAATTTGGCGTATAGATCGACATGGTGAGAAATCAAAGCGGATTCGGAAACGGTAACCTGCAGCCTGAGCCACAAGTGATTGAGCTTGCGCCAGAGATAGCAGCTGCACCTGAGCCACTCACAATGGCAGGAGTACAGGTAATGGTGTGAATGATGTTGGATCAACAGATGGAAAAGACAAGGCGATTATTTCAACAAAGTATGGACGAACTTACTGTGTCAGTATGCCAGGCACCTACTAATGAGGCAACCATCTGGGTTGCTAAGTCTGTCAAAGAAATAATCAACGACAGGACCACCAACAAGGTTGAAGTTGGCAAGAAGAGGAAATTTGAGGGACCTTAAAGGTCCAACAAGAACAACATGTTCTCAAGGTCTGGAGGAGGAAGAGGAAGTGAAGCAAGATGGTGCGAGAAGTGCAAAAAGAAACACTCTGGAAAATGCGGCAAGGGGATGACTTGTGTCAAGTGTGGAAGATCTGGTCATTACGCCAATGAGTGTACATTCGACAAAATGGTGTGTTACGAATATAATGAGGAAGGGCACTTCAAGCAAGACTGCCCAAAGAGGAAAGGAGCTAAAAAGCCAAATGTACCACTGGAGCACTATGGGAGATGCTACGAAGGAGTAACTTGTTTCAAGTGTGGGAAGACTAGGCATTACGTTAATGACTGTACATCCAACAAAAGCTTATGTTACGGATGTAGGGACATGGGGCATATGTCAAAAGATTTCGCGAAGAAAAACGAATCAGTAAATGTGCTAAAACCAAAGGCAAGAGCATTCCAAATGATCCTTGATGCAGCAGGTGACAATGAAAGGGATCGGGAATAAGGATCTATGAAGTAACCATGTGGATAGTATCACGTGGTGTAGCCTATTAAAGGCCTAGTATAGGTTGAACTTGAACATTTATGTAATCATTTCAGGAAATAATATAAAGCTTCGTTATGTTATTTGATGTGTTAAATGATTATGTGAAATTCTTGACTGGTGACTTGGAAAACTGTAGAACAATACTTGGGACGAGTATAAGTAGGTGTGAATGGTAGTAGAGGCCTATACTACCAGAATCACATGACTCACACTTAGATCAAGGAAAGTCACAAGGTTACCAAGAAGCTAGTAATTGATTCTGTTTTGTTCGTGTATGTTGTTACCATTGTTTCGGTAATAACTAAGAAGATGTTTGTTATTCTGACCCTAGTGGTCTTGTGAAATTGATTCTGACTAAGATAAGTATGTTACATGCTTCAAAGAACCAAGTTCGATGTAGCATTTGACTTAAGCCAGACAATTGAAGTGAAAGATAATCGAAACGATCAATAGAAGTATCACGATCGTTGTAAGAGCTTGTAGCTAGAAGTGCTACATGCTAGAATGTGAGTATATCACATTAGAGTATGAAGGAAGCTATCTTCAAGTATGGAATTTGACTCTAAAAGACCAGAGTCTAAGCGTTGCATCATATGATGAGAGGTCATTAGAACATGACCCATCGGTCTATTATGGTAATCGAAGGAAATAACTTATCTTAAGTTTGTTAAGAAGAATAATGATTCTCCAATAAGGATCGAGATTATGACTTAAAGGTCACGATTGAAAGTCCAACATGAGATAGAGAGCGGGTGCAAGATCGAGCACCGTATGTAATAAAAAGTCCAAGAGATATATATTCATTCGAAGGAACATAGAAGTTATGATTATTACCTAGGATGAAGAGATAACATATGGAGTCATTATACAAGCCCTGTTTTGTTGATGATTGCGGGACGTAATTATCCTAAGGGGGAGATAATTGTAACGCCCGTAGATTCGGGCTAGTCAATTTAGAGACAATAAGCATCAAAAATGACTTTTTGATAGAATATTAGTTAGAATAAATAATCTTAACCAAGTTATAGTATATGTCACAAGGGTTCCGTACATATAAAGAACACTAAAATCCGAGTTATAACGAAGAAGTTATGATATGTCGAAGTTTTAGGGCTAAACCGGCACGACACCGTGTAACGTAAAAAGTGATTTTTTGATAAATTACTTTTTAGACTTAGCGATCTAAATGAAAGTCGTAGTATACGTTAAACCGAGAGAGTGCATAAAAATAACGCCCAAATCTGACTTTGTATGAGGAAGTTATGATTTTTCTAAGATTTGGCACAGCAGTGCACAGCCCGGAAATCGAATTTTAAATCGATTGATTTTTGGTCGAAACAACCTAGATAAGAAATAAATATCTCATTAATATGATCTCAACAATAAAAAGACAGACGAAAAAGGAGTTCGTATGTAGAAGTTATGAATTTTACACAGTCATTTAACAATGTAATCTTCTCATACTTTGAAATTTAAAATCGGTCGAGAATTAGCCGATGGAGTAAAAAAAAAATAGTTGTAGATCTTGTCAATACCTACGCGTGGATATAAAGAACGTCAAAAATGGAGCTTGTATGCGAAAGTTACGGGGTTTAGAAGTTGGTAGGGTGCTGCCGCGAAGAGGGTGACATGGTTGAATCTGGGTCATTGCTTTCTCCCCAAGCCTTACCACCAAAGGGTGACATGTGGCACCAACTCGAAGAGTTGGAGGCCCCAACTCGACGAGTTGAGCAGTATTTCAGCCTATAAATACCTTGCAATGCTACCTTCATTTATCACACCAAAACCAACTTCTCTCTCACTCTAACTTCTCTCTAAACCTCCCAAAACCCCTCTAAAGCCTAAGTAACCTCAAGGTGCTAAAGGAAAGCCCCAGAGCACCCGAAGGCTCCAATAAAAAGAGATTTTCGACTCAGAATTTCTACCCACGCAGAGCCCGGTTCTTCGCTAAACCCCATTTAAGATGAGTTATGCTTACCGTACTTTAAGTATAACTTATGTTTAAGTTCATTATCGTTATTATGAACTTATAAACAAGATTTATCAGTGATTCCAAGTCGTTATACTAATTGATCTACTTACGGGGATGATGTCTAGGCTATGATTTAGTGAGGTGTTTAAAGTGAGATTTCCACACAGTATACGTCGTATACCAAACGGACCTTACCTCTGATATGATCCTACCTGATTGTTCCTTACTTGATAGATCATGAAAGTAGACTTTGAGTTAATGATGAATCTAGACTAATAATTAGTCGCAATAAATATTAGACTAAAACTTAGCGATAATAATGTTAGGTTTCGTCGAAGGAAAATTATACTTCGTATAACAAACGGACCCTACCTCGTTAGAAGCAAAGCGTTGCCTGAGTTTGGAATCATCACTTTTACTAGTGAGTGCATAGTTACTTTCATCTTGGACATAGATATGAAGTATTTAAATTATGTGTTATGTGTGCATATTATCTGTGTTTATGATATTTATGTTGGATGAACAAAATATAGATGTTTTATTTGATTTAAATTATATACATATTTTCTACCTATAAATTACAATGGGTAAAGATAGGTAGATGAAAGATGAGTTGGATGACGAGATGAAAGGTGATATAGATCATGAGATGAGGGGGGGGTGAAAAATGAGAGAATCCTTTACCCAAGTGTTGGCCCCATCATCTAGCAGAGTATAGATGACAACCACGGACTATTCTAGACAATCCAGTGGAACACTAGCAGGCTCGCAACATGTAGGTTTTTTCAACGAGACGTTCACCCGGTGTACTCTAAAATTCCATTGACATGTATTGCGGGTGGACTCCCGAAAATAATATTGTCTATAAATGAGAACCCTAGCAGCTATAGACTTAGCACCCGTTGGATGAACCCTGGCAACTATGGACTTAGTGCCTGTGGAATAAACCGTGACAACGATGGACTTCGTGCCTATTCCTTAGTACAATCCTTAGGAATAAATAATGAGGAATAGATTATTCATAAGGAAGAATAAATAAGATAATAGGGATGGGTAATTAGGTTATTGTTTGACATTTAAACATAATAACTATATTATTGTGGGTTGAAAACCCTATGTACTCACCAGGTTTCCCAACCTGACCCACTCGGTTTACATGTATCACATGTATTGATAAGAAGCTACATTACACTGAGAGATTAAAGGAGATGTAAATCACTAGTGTAAATAAATGTAAGGTCTGTTTATGCTTATGTTTCTGTATTGACGATGACATCCCAAAGTTTTAATATAAACAAAATACATTTCTCCGAAAATGCTTTGATAATATATTTATCATGTTTTATGGGAACAAATTCCGCAACATTTTTCTTTAAAAGGATACTCTGATTTCCAAAATAAAGCATAAACAAATCGGTCTTTTCTGGCCGTGAAAATGGGGATGTCACATCTGCCCCCATATCAGATACGTTGATATGAATGCCGGAAGTATGTACCGCCTCCAAAACAGACTTGGTGACAGTGAATTTAGGTGTACTAGTGACAGTTTTTGTTGAGGTAGCGGTTGAATTTTTAAAGAGAGGGGTAGAAAGAGGCACATATATATGTGGAAGTAAAAGTCCAACATAAATCTTTGGTGGAAGTTGAGGGATAGAGGAGATCAGAATTATGGTTGTGATAGGTGAAGATGGTGGAGTGTTCATCTGAAACTCATCTGAAAAAGGAACAAAAGAGCGAGCTTGAGTGGATACCTTCGGAATTTAGTCAGTAGGAATAGGTTCCGAAGTTGCAGCAGTATCCTCAACTTCATTCAGAACTTTGGCATGCTCCCGAATTTCCGAAATCATTTGGGATTTCGAATCCTCCTGAGCAACCGGAGATGGAGATCTCAGTTTCCTAGCCTGCTTTTTGATCTTCTTTGGAGTTTTCACTACTTCAGAAGGAGCATCGTTAACTTTTCTCTTTCCTCCCCTCTTTGGTTTGTTACCCTCCTCTGTGACCTTTCGGAATTCCTTTGTCATAGGGCGAACACCAGATTTAGGTAACTTGTGATATTCGTATACAATCACATTGTATGTAGGAACGTTTACCAACATGGCTTCTGGAATAGAACCAATAAAGTTGAACTTACTCAGATCGGAGATCATAAAAGTTGATGTTTGCAGAATCAGAATGGCAACAATTATCGAAGCATCCGTCTGTGGAACCTTGAAGTGGCTTAGGGCTCGTTTGAACACAATAGACAAAAAACGAGCACATGAGATCTCAGTGTGACGGGTGGTGGAGACTGTTCTTTGGATCAACTGAGTCCATAAGATACAACCAAAATCGAGATTTACTCCATGGTAGAGGCCATAGAGAATAGTACAGAATAGCCTGCTTGAGCTGTCAGAGCCTGCAACTCTTTCTGGGAAGCTCTTGAGGAGAAGAGTGAATAACCTATTCCACATTGTATAAAGAAAGGGCTTCCTGAATTTTGACAATAATGAGATATCTCCAATGTATTTGTAACGCCCGTAGATCCGGGCTAGTCAATTTAGAGACGATAAGCATCAAAAATAACTTTTTGATGGAAGATTATTTATAAGGATTAATCTTAAAAAAGTTGTAGTATACGTCACGAGGTTTCCGTGCATATAAAGAACGCCAAAATCCGAGTTATAACGAAGAAGTTATGACCTGTCGAAGTTTCGCGACAGAACCGACACGACCCAGCGCGACCTAGCGCGATGTAAATAGTGAATTTAAGGTAGATATATATCTATCCTTAGTGATCTAAACGATATTCGAAGATGTCTTCGATATTAGTCCAACGATAAAAAGACAGACGAAAACGGAGTTCAGATGAAGGAGTTATGAATTTCGAACGGAGTTTTCCTGTCCCGGCCTACTAAACATAATATATAAGTAATATATTTATAATATATTAAAAATAAAGTCAAAATTTTCCAATGAAGTCTAAACGAGAGTTGTAGAGCATAATCTCACCTACGCGTCGATATAAATAATGTCGAAAACGGAGTTCGTATGCGAAAGTTATGAATTTCTGAAGTTCGGGGCGCGAAACCCCAAAACTGTCAGATACCACGACGTGGCAAGCAGTGCCACGACGCGGAAAGTCTTATGACACCTCCGGGAGTCCCCCAGATGCAACTTGAGATGACGCATGCATTGACGACCAAACCCACGACGTGGAAAAAGGTGTCACGACGTGGCAAGGGCAGATTTTGCCCTATAAATAGATTTGAAGGGCCAGCCGAGTTTGGTTGCTCATTCTCTCATCTCTCTCCCATATTACATCGTTTTACGTGCAATTTTAACCCCCCGAAGCCCCGGTATCACCCCGAGACCCGAAGCAAGTCCCGAAGCCCGAAGATCCCAAGAAGAAAAGAGTTTCCGAGCCGAAGCTCTGCCCGCGAGAAACCCGGTGTGTGAAGTGATCCCGGTTTCACCGAAGAATACTACCATTGCAAGCCGTAGTGCTGTCTGATCATCTTCTGATCAAGTGAGTGTGTGGTTACTTTCTTCTAACACATAAGTATGAAGTATTTGCTACGAAATACGTGCTATGTGTTTATATATTGTTGTTTATTTGAGATATTGGTGGAATGGATGAACTATATAGGTTTTAATGAGTTAAACTGTATATGTATTTTATATCTACAAATATGTTGGGTAGGACATGGGTAGATGAGATCCGTGAGTATGGATCAGATCAAGAGATTAGTTTTAGATCCGTGAGTATGGATTAGACCAAGAGGTTAGTTTTAGATCCGGGAGTATGGATCAGGTAAAGAGATAAAACTTGTTATTAGTCTGGGAGTATGGATTAAGACTAAGTTAATTGTCCCTAGTCCAGGAGTATGGATCGGGCACAGTTATAGATCCGGGAGTATGGATCAGATCAGGATTAGGGTATAGTTAATTGTCCCTATTCCGGGAGTATGGAACGGGTACAATTATTGATCCAGGAGTATGGATCAGATCATGAGGTTGGTTTTAGATCCGTGAGTATGGATCAGGGGAAAAGGTTAGTTTTAGATTCGTGAGTATGGGTCACATGAAAAGGTTAGTTTTAGATCCGTGAGTATGGATCGGGTGAAGAGGATAGTTTTAGATCCGTGAGTAGGGATCAGGTAAAGAGGAAAATTTTAGATACGAGAGTTTAGATCGTGTCGTTGTAAGGATCGATGGGGTGGGATAAGAGTTGCCTTTATGTGGTGAAATTGTACAAGTTTGAATGTTCTATATTTATAAATATATGATATAAAACTGTGGGATGAAAACACTATATGCTCACCGGGCTCCCAAGCCTGACCCACTCAGTTTTCTTTGTATCACAGGTATCGATACGAAAACATATTTCACAGAGAGATTTAAAGGAGATATAAATCATTAGTGTAATTAAATGTAAGTTCTGTTTATGCTTATATGTCTATATCGGAACATGACATCTCGAGGTTTTATTATTAAATGAAAATACATGCTCTTTGAGAAATGTTTTGATAAGTTACTATCATATCTTGTTTTGGGAACAAATTCTGCAACGTTTTCTTTAAAAGATTACTCTGATTTTAAAAACAAAGCATAAACAAATCGGTCTTTTCTGGCTATGAAATTGGGGATGTCACAGTTGGTATCAGAGCATTAGTTTAAGCGAACTAGGAAATTGTAGGAAATTTCTAGACTTAAACTTAGAATGCTAAGTAATGATTGTGAGGAGTGTGTCTAAAATATGTTAGGTAGTACACCTAAATTGACACAAGCACTAGTTTATTTTAGGAATGATGTCTAATATGCTTTTATGTGCTAAATGTTTTGTGTGATAGCTATATTAATGCTATTATTTGTTCGGATCTATGGTCTGTTGCCGACCGGATCTGGAAACCTTATGTGTTTAGGATTCTAAGTGTATGGTTACGATATTAGAACTAGCATGTAAACGTTTCGGAGTAATAAGGATGATTTAATTATCTATCGTGATTGAGGATCTGAATTCACCTTATTTGGTGTGAAGATCAAAAATGGTAAGAACCAGAAATGGAGTTGGAAATGTGAACGAATATAGGAATCAACCACCAGTGATTGAGCAAGCACCTGTTGTAGCAGCAGCACCAAAGCCAATGACGATGGCTGGGGTGCAAGCGATGACACAGATGATGTTGGATCGCCAAATGGAGGAGACAAGGCGATTACTCCAACATAATCGTGAGGAAGTGTCACTTCAAGTGGAAGAGCCTGAAGTGAATAGAGGGCATTCGGAGGGAGGTAACTACAGTGGGACTATTGGACAAGCAGAACCCCCAGTGGTAGAAAGGAATGACCCGAAAAGGGAAATAAACAGGGATGGGCGTATGTATAAGAATTTCTTGTGTGCCAAACCCCCAAGTCTTTCCTGGAGCCCAAAGCCTGTAGAGATTATGGACTGGATCTCCAAAATGGAGATGGTGTTTGAAAGTTGCGATTGTAGCAACAAACAGAAGACTGTCTTTGCAGTTAGACATCTGAAGACTAGAGTCTTGAGCTGGTGGAAGTTACTAGTAGATATGATGCCCCAAGGGGAAGCACTAAGGATGTCATGGGAATCATTCCTGGAGCAGTTAAAGATGCAGTACTGCTCAGAGATAGATCTGATTGATCTGAACAATGAATTCCAAAACCTGAAGAAAGGTAAATTGAGCATTGATGATTATTCTACGACATTTACCGAAAAGATGAAGTTATTTCCATACTTAGTGCCAAATGAACTCTCAAAAATTGAGAGGTTCGCAAATGGACTGCCTGTCAACTTTGGCCCAACGGTCAAGATGGCAACTACTTTGAAGACAGCAGTTCGAGCAGCTAGAAATGTGGAGACCCAGTTAAAGGAAAAGGGTCTGGAGAGAATCGAGGTGGGCAAGAAAAGAAAGATTAAAGGATCTTCAAGGTCCGATTCGAAGAAGCTCGAAGAAGGAGCACAATGGTGTGACAAGTGCAAAAGGAAGCACATTGGGGAATGCTCTAAAGAAATGACCTGCTTCAAATACGGGAAGACTGGTCATTACACCAGCAAATGCCCAAACAAAAGAGAAGCCTGCTTTAAGTGTGGTGAAGAAGGAAACTTCAAACAAAACTGCCCAGGAAGGGAAGAGATTACAAAGCCAAATGTGCTTCCAAAGCCAAAGGCAAGAGCATTTCAAATGATCCTTGATGAAGCAGATGGCAATGCAAGGAATTAGGAATAAGGATTTTATATCTAAAGATCAAGTTATAAAGTAGCGATATGAAAGGTAACATGTGGTGTAGCCTATTAGAGGCATAGTATAGGGTGAGCTTGAACTTTTGTGTAATAGTTTCAAGGAATTAATATAAACCCTAGTTTTGTTATATGGTGTGTTGAATGATTGTCTGATTTTCTTGTATGGTGACTTGGTCGACTGCGGGACAATACTTGGGACGAGTATGAGTAGGTGTGAAAGGTAGTAGATGCATATACTACCGGAAGCACAGGACTCACACTAGGATCAGGGAAAGTCACAAGGTTACCAAGAAGCTAGTAATTGATTCCGTTTTGTTCAAGTGTGTCATTACCCTTGTTTCGGTAGTGACTAGTAAGATGGTTGTTATTCCGACCCTAGTGGTCATATCAAATTGAGTCCGACTACGAGGAGTTTGTTACGTGGTTCATAGAACCAATTTCGAGGTAGCATCTGACTCAAGTCAGAAGATTGAAATCAAAGCGATTGATAGTATCGCGCTCGTTAAAAAAAAAGGAGTTTTGTAGCTAGGAATGCTACATGTTAAAAATGTGATTATATTACATTAGAATATGAAGGAAGGTATATTCCATTCTGGAATTTGACTCTAAGAGACTTGAGTCTAAGCATTGCATCATACGATGAGACGTCATTAGAACATGACCCATCGATCTATTGGAATAGATGAATGAAAGAACTTATCCTAAGAAGAAGAAGGAGTCCTCAATAAGGATTTATTTTTTTACTCGGAAGTTATGATTGAAAGTACAACATAGTACGATAAGCAGATGCAAGATTGGGCATCGTCTGCGGTCAAGAAATCCATAGAGTTAAATACTCTTTCGAGGAAACATAGAAGTTACGGTTATTACCTAGGATGAATAGATAACGTGTGGAATCATTATGCAAGCCCTATTTCTTTGATGATTCCAGGACGTAATCATCCTAAGGGGGAGATAATTGTAACGCCCGTAGATCCGGGCTAGTCAATTTAGAGACGATAAGCATCAAAAATGACTTTTTGATGGAAGATTATTTAGAAGGATTAATCTTAACCAAGTTTTAGTATATGTCACAAGGTTTCCGTGCATATAAAGAACGCCAAAATCCAAGTTATAACGAAGAAGATATGACATGTCGAAGTTTCACGACAGAACCGGTACGACCCAGCACGACGTAAATAGTGAATTTAAGGTATATATATATATATATATATATATATATATATATATATATATATATATATATCCTTAGTGATATAAACGAGAGTCGAAGATGTCTTCTATAGTATTCCAACGATAAAAAGACAGACGAAAACGGAGTTCAGATGAAGGAGTTATGAATATCGAACGGAGTTTTCCTGTCCTGGCCTACTAAAGATAATATATAAGTAATATATTTATAATATATTAAAAATAAAGTCAAAATTATCCAATGGAGTCTAAACGAGATTTGTAGATCATAAGCTCACCTACGCGTCGATATAAAGAACATCGAAAACGGAGTTCGTATGCGAAAGTTATGAATTTCTGAAGTTCGGGGCGCGAAACCCCAAAACTGTCAGATACCACGACGTGGCAAATCTTCTGACACCTCCGGGAGTCCCCCAGATGAAACTTGAGATGACGCATGCAATGACGACCAAGCCCACGATGTGGAAAAAGGTGCCACGATGTGGCAAGGGCAGATTTTGCCATATAAATAGATTTGAAGGGCCAGCCGAGTTTGGTTGCTCATTCTCTCATCTCTCTCCTATATTACATCGTTTTACGTGCAATTTTAACCCCCCGAAGCCCCGGTATCACCCCGAGACCTGAAGCAAGTCCCGAAACCCGAAGATCCTGAGAAGAAAAGAGTTTCCAAGCCGAAGCTCTACCCGCGATAAACTCGGTGTGTGAAGTGATCCCGGTTTCACCGAAGAATACTACCATTGCAAGCCGTAGTGTTGTCCGATCATCTTCTGATCAAGTGAGTGTGTGGTTACTTTCTTCTAACACATAAGTATGAAGTATTTGCTACGAAATACGTGCTATGTGTTTATATATTGTTGTTTATTTGAGATATTGGTGGAATGGATGAACTATATAGGTTTTAATGAGTTAAACTGTATATGTATTTTATATCTACAAATATGTTGGGTAGGACATGGGTAGATGAGATCCGTGAGTATGGATCAGATCAAGAGATTAGTTTTAGATCCGTGAGTATGGATTAGACCAAGAGGTTAGTTTTAGATCCGGGAGTATGGATCAGGTAAAGAGATAAAACTTGTTATTAGTCCGGGAGTATGGATTAAGACTAAGTTAATTGTCCCTAGTCCGGGAGTATGGATTGGGCACAGTTATAGATCTGGGAGTATGGATCAGATCAGGATTAGGGTATAGTTAATTGTCCCTATTCCGGGAGTATGGAATGGGTACAATTATTGATCTGGGAGTATGGATCAGATCATGAGGTTAGTTTTAGATCCGTGAGTATGGATCAGGGGAAAAGGTTAGTTTTAGATCCATGAGTATGGGTCACGTGAAAAGGTTAGTTTTAGATCCGTGAGTATGGATTGTGTCACACCCCAAAACCGGAACGGCGGAAACGTTCGGGGGTGGAGGACGTCATGTCAAGTATCACGAGATATGTATATGGTAAGCAAGTAATGAACAACCATTTCATTTAGAAAGAAAGTGTTTACAATGTGTGTGTTCACAAAACATAGAAGTCATAAACAAATAACAAAACAAGACTTAAAGCTATAATGCTCCATCTTCTAAATTCCCAGCACGAGCACCTGTCTAATAGTCTCCTGAGAATACAAGTTATTTGAAAGATTCGATCATCAATTTAAGCTGGTGAGTTCATAAGATTTTAGTGATGTGAGTAAGCTATAAAATGTGGTTGAAAATGTATATGTAAAAGTGATGTAAGCTGTAAGTTCTGTTTTGAAAAGTTCGTCTGTTCCTCTAGAAAATCCTATATTTCCTACCTGAATGAAAGTTAAGTAAAATGACACTACAAGCCTTTCTATGGGTACTAAGTGGGTACAAGTTATATATACTCAGAGTAAACAAACAATCGATTGTGCGCATCTGCCCCAAGCTCACAACCCAACGGGGAACAGAAAGTAAGGCAGATAGCACACATTCCATTGGTTGTTAGATCGTTGTCATATATAACCCTTGTGTATTCACTTGTTACTCATGGAGTTATTTGTAATGGTTCCTTTATATCTAATGAAGAGTTCTTTTAAGAAAACCTATATTCCTTATAGTAAAATAATGACTACGGTGACTACTTTTATAATAGCTTTGTTTATACTGCTATATATAATATGATATCGGGTAGAAAGTTAACTGGGTGAATCTGCCCTAAGCCCACAATCCAACGGGAACAAGAAGTAAGGCGGAAAACACACATTTAACTATCTATTGGATATTAGTTTTATATATAAACATGGTGTATAAACTAAGGTGTTATAGAGTTACTCACCTAAAGTCTCTAAAACTGTATTGGCTTAATAAAATGGATTAAGCCCTTATCTGGGAAATCTCTAGTTTTGTATACCAAAAGTACTGGCTTTGAAAAGTAAGTTTTGTACTAGAAAAACCATGCGTTGACTCTGTGTCCTATGACCTGATCCATACCTGGTACCCTTATGATGACTTAATGTATACTAAGCATAGATATATATAGATTCGGGTAGATAATAGATTGGGTGACCTCATTCCAAGCCCACATCCAATGGGAACAGGAAATGAAGCGAAGAGCACACATCCTATTAGCTGTCGGAATCTATTAGTATATATGTATCCTATAGTGTATACTTTAAGGAATCATAAAGCTAGCATTATGATCCTAACCTTTAATCGTAGCCTTCTACCAAGGCATCTTCTGTTCTGTGTTAAACCCGACTGTTCCTTTGTCAAATGTAAAAGTATATTCTCCCTAGTTTATAACTATCTTGACTAGAAAATAGATCAACTTTCAAGTGGTACTAACACTTTATGAAAGTAATGGGAAAAGTAAGTACACAGGTGTCGTTTATAATGACATGCGGATGTACTAATAACCTAAAACATATTTGTTTTATTACGGTCATAATGTGAAAGCTAGAACCCCTACTAAACGCTCTCATGTAAAGAGATTAAGGGAACCAAACGCGACCCCATCAATTTCTTGCAAGCCGTGTAATTCACATTAAAGTTATATGATCATGTATACCCAATATAACTATCACTAATGCGTTAGTGATTCATTGGTATAATGAGATCCTGTTTGTGTGTTCTCATGCTATAGCAACTTAACTTGTTTGTTATGTTCTGTTCTGGTATTGTTTGATTCTCTTCACTGTTTGTTCTGTTATGGTTTTGTTTGATTCTCTTCACTGTTTGTTCTGTTATGGTATTGTTTGATTCTCTTCACGGTTTGTTCTGTTATGGTATTGATACTTTGTGTGCTTCATTGTACTAGAAGTAATGAATAGCATTCTCCTAAACTATACCTATAATAGTTTACTAATGCTCTACTTGGACTATTACTGAAAAGACTTGTTTATCTACTAAGTTATGCTTGTACTTTAAAAACGGAGTTTTGTATAACTATAAAGTAACATAAGTAACATTTTGAAAGATGTTTAACAAAAAACATTTACACAACTATCATTGTGTTCAACCTGTATTTCCCCCCCTTAAAACAGTTAAAATAGTTAAAAGATTCATTACGGGGTATGAACTCACCCGATGTAGGGGATTCAAACGGGTATGCGTGTAAGGATGAGAAGTTCCACGAATGAAGTCCCAAGACACAATAAGTCCTAAATGATATATAAGGACACATATTGACATGAATATAGTGTTTATAAACAACTATATGAAAGGAAACACCTTCCGGGACTAGGAAAGACCTTGACCAAGTGTTCGAATCACATGTGATTCAACAAAGGAAGGTAGAATGGCACTCACATGAGTTTACTACCATGGGTTTACGGCCCAAGGGAGTTTACGGCCGTAAACTCATGGCTACTCATGTGTAAGTGCAAGTTTGAAGGCTATAGATGTTTTAGGGACCTTAGCTCTACCCTAGGATGAGGAAGACCACTTTCTTTGAAGCTTTTGGGGTGTTCACGGACCTAATGAGTTTACAACCGTAAACTCAAGGCCATTTATGTTTATGAGGGTTGTTTAGGGTCCTAAAAGTCCTAGTGAAGCATCCTAACTTCAAGTCTAAGCCTTAGGAAGTATTTGTGACATCAAAACACCCCTAACTTGAGTTTTCGGCCCATGGACCATATTGGCATGTGTTTGCGGCCGTAATCACCTATGGGTGATGGTATTTTGATTGCTTTAAGTCCGAAACACATCAAGGTAAAGTGCTAGGCTAGTCTCTAGGCTCAAGGAAGGAATTTGGGGCATCTTTGCACCATAAAAGGGATTTCACGGCCCAAGAACATCCTTGGCCGTGAACTCTCTTCTAACCCTTGTTTCTTGATGTTTCTAAGGTCTAGACATGTAAAGGGTAGTTCTATGTTTGTTTCCAAGGTCTATAGGGACATAGGGCACACTTTTGGCCTCATTTTTAGTGTTCACGGTCCAAGAGGATCTTGGGCCGTGAACACCTTTTCCTTGGGATTTATGGATGATTTCCATGTTATCTAGGCATGTAATACCCTTTAATACACTCTAGGGTTGAAGTACTTACAATTAGGGGTGAACGGTTGAAGATCCGTGGGAGAGAAAAGGGAGTTTTCTCTAGTTGGAAATGTAAGACATGAACCAAAAATGGCTAAGTCTTACTTATATAGCCCTGAGGGTTTTCGGTCCCAATACCATTTTTGGACCGTAATATTCCAAACTCTTGAAGTTTTGGGCACCTATTGCTACATAATAAACCCTAGGGTATCCTCTCTCCTGATATCTTCTGAAGCACTAACTTTAAAACACTCAAACTTATCCCAAAAGCTTGAAAGTTAGCAGAAACAGATTTGACTTCAATTGCAGTGGATGGTTTTACCGAATGGAAATTTTTGGGTTGCCACAGATCGGGTGAAGAGGATAGTTTTAGATCCGTGAGTAGGGATCAGGTAAAGAGGAAAATTTTAGATATGAGAGTTTAGATCGTGTCGTTGTAAGGATCGATGGGGTGGGATAAGAGTTTCCTTTATGTGGTGAAATTGTACAAGTTTGAATGTTCTATATTTATAAATATATGATATAACATTGTGGGATGAAAACCCTATATGCTCACCAGGCTCCCAAGCCTGACCCACTCAGTTTTCTTTGTATCACAGGTATCGATACGAAGACATATTTCACAGAGAGATTTAAAGGAGATATAAATCATTAGTGTAATTAAATGTAAGTTATGTTTATGCTTATATGTTTGTATCGGAACATGACATCCCGAGGTTTTATTATTAAATAAAAATACATGTTCTTTGAGAAATGTTTTGATAAGTTATTATCATATCTTGTTTTGGGAACAAATTTCGCAACCGTTTTCTTTAAAAGATTACTCTGATTTTAAAAACAAAGCATAAACAAATCGGTCTTTTCTGGCCGTGAAATTGGGGATGTCACAGTGTCCCATATGGTAAAACATATCGATGAGTGTAGTATTAGAAATTGATTTTGGATCCACGAGTCCATCTGATGAAGCAAACCCTAAAATTCTACAAAAACGGGATTTGGAGATCGAGGTTTTCTGAGAAGTTGCCTCGAAGTGAATAACTCCCTCGGATTGACTGTAGTTGGTAGACAAATAAGCCTTAGAGAAATGGATAAAAGGAACTGATTATGCCATGGTTAAAGCTTGAGCTAGTGGCTAGAACCGTAAGCATTCGATCATCAACCTTAGGACTTCATTGTAGCGAGATGAATCAATATCGAGAATAAGATTTTAGTTTTGCTTGACATTGAGCATGATGGCCGATGCAGATTGTTCAGCGAATGAAGCAGTTTCAGATGATCATGTCATGTTGCCTTGAGGAAGACGATGAATAGTAGAGAGAAAAGGGGTTTTCTCCTTAAGAGTTTTGAATACTTTTTGAGTGGTGAGAGAAATCAAACCGTCGAAAACCATTTTATACGTCAGTGATAAGTGGTGACAGAAATCCGTCATTTCACATTCCTATATCCCGGTAAATCAGCCTTGAAAATCATGACAACTGTATGTGTCTGACAGTGCTGTAACCGACACGCATGTTGTCAGGAAATTCAAAAGCCATGCCTGTTTTGAAATCTTATCTCCAATAAACCGTCATCTCGATATTGACACATTTGGAACAATCAACCAATCCACCAGTGTTGTAACAAAGACCTGTTCTCAGATTGAAAGCAACCACTCAGAATTAGAACAAGACTTGGAAAAATCACAAAGTTTTTTGTGCAAGGGTGTGCCAAAGATAAAAAAAAATAAAGCAAATAATTTTTTTAGGGATTCTGTGATGTCAAATAAAATTGACATGAAAATTAAATGGATCCCGGGCAACGATCTCTTCCTTTTGAGTCAAGAGAGACTCAGAAGTGCTAGTGTGGTATCCTGTTGAATTACGATCACCTATTTGTTGAGAAATAGTGAAAGACTTCTTTTAAATAAGCTATAATGTGGTTTCATCTTCAATCAAATTCCGAAACTCAACATAAGTCTGAAGATTTGAGAGAAATATTTGTCTGACCAGTGTAGCCACAATAACAAGTAAGCTTCGAATATTATTTAAGTGACTAGATACAATGAAAATCTCAAGAAAAATAAAAACATTTTTCTTTTGGTATGAAATGTCTTGGGTCTAGAACATTTCATTAAGATCGTTCAAAAAGAAAAAATGAGATTTCATACTTGTAATGGTACAAACCAAAAAGGTTGTATGTGTCAATTACATGGTGAAAATATCTAGAACATTTGATTATTCACCGTTAATTCAGAAATAGGTTTCGCATTTTGGGGTCTCACTCAAAATCGTGGTTATAACGACTTCAAGATTATAAACACAAATTTTGTGTAACCATAAACCTCAATGGTAGTTGTTGAGAGTCTCAACGGTTACATTTAGGAATACGAAATTGATGGAGAAATTGTAGATTAGTTCCGAAAAAGAAAATGTACATATGCTATAAATGAATGACAAAACAGTCAACTCTTAACTCAAGGTGAAAAGAGTAAGGTAACTCGATGACCTATGTGAATAAATAGTCTAATTGGGAAGAAACGATCGGAATGAAAGTTTCATTAATTTGAACTCTCTTGACTTAATTACGAATAAGGGCATCCATATTTTTATATAGACAGGTAGTACATTTGAAAATTAATGATCGGGCTACCATGTAAAAAAAATTATAATCAACACAATAGAAAAAAAAAAAAAAAAAAAAAAAAAAAATTCATAAAACAAGGTTATCTTGGTATTAAAATATCATATAATCTTTTTTGTTGTGTCTCGAGGAAGATTAATCAACGACATAAAAAAAATAAAAAGATATACAATTTTTTCAAAACAATGTTAGCTTGCCATTAAAAAATCGTATTTTTTTTGGATGTGTTCCAAAGTCACTTTCCCGTTTATATTGTATAATAACTTTAATGGTTTCAACCCATGAAACATGTGTACTATATATTCTATGTTATGATTAATATGTTATCATGGTTATATATTCTATGTTATGATTAATATGTTATCATGGTTATACTTGTTTCGGGAATGAATACAAGTAGATTAATAAATTGATCTGGTGTAATCTGTAATTTATTTTTTGTTTAAATATGTAATCATTGGATACAATCATTCATTAAGATACTAAGGCCAGATGGAATGATGTCATTGAAACCGTTCCTTTCTATGCCACGTAGATGTCAACTTATATATATATATATATATATATATATATATATATATATATATATATATATATATATATATATATATATATAATTTGAAACCAAAAGATGAAAGTGAGAAAATAGTTAGGAGAGAAAAGAAAAGAAAAAGAAAAAAAGATAATTTGTTGAGAGAGGAGAAAGAAAACAAGTAAAAAATGAGAGAGAGAGAGAGAGAGAGAGAGAGAGAGAGAGAGAGAGAGAGAGTGCTGGAAGGCCGCAATGCGGCCTAGACCGCACCCAGGGACGATATGCATGATTATGTGGCGGGTGGAATACGGCCTAGAGCGCACCCACTCCCTCTGATCTAAAGCATCGCCGACGGAGTATGGTAGATGATATGAAAGCAGGTAAAATGGAGTGTTATGAGAATGGTAGGGAATCTAAAGACCGTAAAGTGATATAGTGGTTCCATTATCCATATATGTAGTGAGCTCATATTTTTTTATAAATATTTAAGGAAATTCATTAATAAATAAAATAAATAAAAATTTTATTATTTATTTATCTATGGATATATCATGTATGCGAAAAATAATAATTTTTTATTTATATTATAAAAATAATAGCAATAATAATGTGAAAATAAAAAATAATAAAATAAATAATCTAACCAAATAGATGACATGGTATATTAAATGAAAATTACATTACGAAAAACATAACATTTAATTAAAACAAAAGTTTAAATAATATTTAAAACTTAATAGGTAATGTTATGAAATTATCAAAATAAAAATAATTTGTAGATATCGGAGTTATTAATTATTTTAATCTTAGGTTATGTAACTTTTACGTTAGTTTTTGATGTATTTTTAATGTTTATTTTTTAATTAAGTATTAAGTATTTTTTGTTTTTGTACTCTTTTTAGTTTTTTTAGTTAATGCATTTGTAAAGGGTATTACGTCTCGTTCCTGAGTTTAACAAAAGAAAAGAAGAGAAAAGAAAAGAAAGTCGTGAGAGAAAAGAAGAGAAATGAACAGAAAATAAAATTTTCTTTTATATTCCCGAGTTGAAGAGAAGTGGAAGGAAAATGTTTCATTTTGTTCTTACTTTCTAAATCCTCCCAAATCGGAAGGAAAGTTAGAAGGAAAAGTGATCTTCCTATTTCCCTCCACTTCCTTCCACTTTCATCTTTTAATGAAACTCGGGAACACCAATGTCTTTTATTTTCTTCTCATTTCATTTCTTTTCTCTAGTTGAGTTGAACTCGGGAACGAGATGTTAGGGATCTAATCCGACAAGGAGAAGAGACGTGAGAGAAAATAAAAGTTGGAAGTTTTAATAATAGTGAAATTAGAAAATGAAAGTAAAGAGAACATAGGGGTCATGGGCAGATCCAATGTAGAGCCCGGGGTAGCCCGGGATACCCATCAAAATTTTTTTCGGTAGTGTAATTCTTTTTAGCAAAATTTCGTTTTATATAGTGTATATATATGTTTCCCTTCACTTATAAACCCAAACAAACATGTGGTCTGTTGGATAAGGCGCTAACATATTGAAGTACAGGTTTAAGGATCAAATCTCCCTCCTTACATGTTCTTTGTTTACATTTTATTTTTATTTTCCCGGTTATCCTATCTCACATCACCAAACACATGTAAATTTAGCCAATTTCGTCTATTATATTAATATGTTATCTTCATGCTTCATTTGATATCTACTTTTATTCTCACATCGATTCAAGTATCAAAAGATACTTCAACTTCATGTTTATATAACATGACTTTAGGTTATGTAAGGATTCGATTAAGGTTTAGGTTTAAAACCGAAACCGAAGTACCTCGAAAAAAAATTAGGTCATCCGAAATTTTTTTGGGATACTCCTTTACTTTGAATCTGGCTCCGCCACTGATAGGGGTAAATTTGTCTTTTTCAGACACTTAACGTCACTTTTCTAACAGAGTCCATCGTAACCAACAATGAAAAAAAAAATCAAACTAAGTGGATCATCCATATAAAAATTGTCAGAAGGGTTATTCATGGCACTTTTTGTGAGACCATTTATATAATTTTATGTAATTATTATTAACAACCGGCTAAACAATTAGTGATATAAAAAATTATATGCAAACCTATAAAAATAATTTATGTGGTTTACTAAGAGCCACAGACTGTCTGTTAATTTTTTTTTGACAAACTTAGTCTCTATGGTTTCCAAAACTTGTATGAATGATTTTTCTTGTTGACATCGTTATTGTTCATCTGTTAGTATGAGGGTATTTTAGTTTTTTCAAGCAGCAAGGACTTGGTTTGTAACTATGGATAAACCATAGGGACCATTTATGAAAAAAAAAATTATATTTTATGTTATGAGTTTGTGCCTCTTCCATCCATTTATTTTTTAAAATATCACTTTGAAATTTAAAAAAGGTTATCTTCACCCGTCTATTTTCTAAATTTTTGTGTTTATCCCCGTATTATATACAATTTGATTTTTATTAATAACTTCTGTTCGTTAACCTAAAAAAATTATTTTTATGTGTTTATTTTTATATATTTGTCGGTATAATTTAAGTTGATCAACGTGTCGACTTTAATTTAAAATTTTCTTTCGTTAATTTAAAAAAAAAAGTTACATGGTTTTTTTGTAGTTTTTTTATATGTTTTTTTGTTGAACTTTATGTACGTTTCTTACGTATGAAATGAATCATATATAATAGCTTTCATTTGTTAATTTTTTAAAAAAAAATTACATCAAAACATAGAAAAACTCGAATATAATACATTTTTTAAGCTAACGAACAAACATTATTATATGTGACCTGAATGATACGTGGAATGTACATAAAACTAAGCACAATAATGTTAAATAAATAAATAAATAAAAACATCGAAACTTAGACAAACTCAAATACAATACGTTTTTTAAAATAAACAAACAAAAGTTATTATATGTGATACATCTCATACGTTGGAAAAGCACATAAAGTTAAACACAAAAACAGGAAGAAAAAAACTACGCCGAAACGTAGACAAACTCGAATTTTAACTGTCAAGTTTATAAAAAACCATGTAATCTTTTTTGAAAAAAGTTAATGAAAGAAAGTTCTAAATTAAAATCGAAATGTTGACCATCTTGAATTATACGGACAAATATATAAAAATAAACACGTAAAAATATTTCTTTTAGGTTAACAAACAGAAGTTATAAATAAAAATCAAATTATATATAATACAAAGTTAAATGAAAATTTAGAAAATAGAAAGGTGAAAGTAATATTTTTTAAAGTTCAAAGTGAAGGGTTCAAAAGTGATATTTTAAAAACTAAAGGGGTGGAAAAGTCACAAATTCATAAGCATAAAATATTTTAAAAAAAAAATACATAAATGGTTCTTATGGTTTACCAATAACCACAAACTCACTCCCTATTACTTGAAAAGACCAAAATATTCTCACACTAACAAATAAACAGTAACTGCGTCAGCAAAAAGAGTCATTCACGCAAGTTTTGAAAACCACAATGAGCATGTTCATCAAAAAAATTTAACAAGGATTTTGTTTGTAACCTTTGATAAACCACAAGGACTATTTTTGTAGTTTTGTCAAAATTATATACTCCTTTCATCTCATATTAATAGTTCACTAGGTGTGAGACTCGAGTACTATACGGGTTTATTAAAAATAAAAGTTTGATATCATTGTATAAATATTAAATATTAAAAAAAAAATACTTTTACATAAATGTGAACGATAAAATGAATATGTAATTAATTCAATCTATCTGACCTATATTATATAGCATATCGAATTTTTCTTGAAATTTAAGATGTACATGCTTGATAACTTAATGTATAAATATGTTATGCACAAATCAATCATCTTTTCATGAACAAAAACTAATTATAGTAAAAATAATCAATGAAAATATTTAAAGAATGAACATCAATTAAATTTTGTTTCTTTTTTAATGTAAGCATGATGTTTGTCCAAAGGTTGGACATGAAATTTCTCTAACATATCAGTTATAAAATTTGTAGCCATTGAAATAGTAAAATAACATTTTCTAAAAAAATAACATTCGTCCAAAAAGTAATAATTGTCGTCGCCGCTTTGGTCGGGTGCACACCTAGTACTAATAAAAAAAACTATTAGCATATTTTAAATTAACTTTCGAAATAAATACAAACGAAATAATGAATAAGTAGTTATTGAATCTATACTCATAAAAAAAAATTATTGACATAATGTAAATAGTTGTTATGAATCAAAAATTTCAAATATTTCTTTGAAGATGGTGTTCTTTTTCATAATTATTTATAAAATTTGAATAAATAATAAATTTGTTAGAATTCAAATTAAAAGTCCAAAAAAATTAAATGTATGATTTGAATTCAAATATATCATCAAATACACGACATTAATTGTGTCATTAGAACATCCATTTGAATTCAAATATATTTGTAAATTAATAAACATTTAAATAGAATGAATACTTTACATATATAATAGTAGACTCATTAATTAGTGGAATTGATTATTGATTAATTATACATACTTATAAAACTAGCATTTTTCCTTGAACCTCATGCATTTGAAACCCCCGTAAAAATTTGCAAACACCTCATGCATTTGAAACCTCCTATTTTAATGAATATCACTCAAAATCTCTTAATAATGATTAATAATTCAAAGGTTTTATAACTTATATAATATATTTAATAAACAATTAATGGATACTCTACTATAAAAAGGTCAATCTTTTTTAGTAGACATACAAATACAAATCACATACAAAATTCACAAAGAAAACAAGTTTAAAGTTTTTTTTGTTGGTTTGAGGGATTTGAACAATTTTTCGAGCCCTGTTATTATGTTGAAGTTTTTAATTTGTAAGTTTGTTATATACTAATTATTTTTTTGTATTTTCTTGATTTAAGTATTCTTTTAAGAATATTATTGTATGTTGTGGTTGAAATTTTCATGTAAATTAGATTAGATTCATATTATCGATCATATGTTACGGAAGGTGATATATATAATATTTAATTAACTATTGTATACATGTTTGTATGTTTATTTTGATTCAAAAC
Source organism: Lactuca serriola (assembly GCF_051521515.1). Classification (NCBI taxonomy): domain Eukaryota; kingdom Viridiplantae; phylum Streptophyta; class Magnoliopsida; order Asterales; family Asteraceae; genus Lactuca; species Lactuca serriola. The sequence goes on from NC_136412.1 coordinate 316,367,732, forward strand.
AATAATTAATTAAAAAACATGGATATGTCATATTTTATCCATGTAAGCATTTTTTAAAATGCAAATTGTCTATCTTATCACTTTATAATTTTAGTATATGTTTAACATTATAATTATAATAATGAGTGTTTTTTAAAAGTTTCTTTCACTTATTAATAATAACAAGTGGTTTTAAAATTAATAAGCAATAATTATAAATAATAAAATCAAATTACATAGATATGTCATATTATCTATGCAGGTCTCTTTTGAAATATAAATTGTCTATCTTATGACTTTATTATTTAGTGTATGTTTCACATTTTAATAATAATATTAAGTGTTTCTTAAAAATCTTCTTTAACTTATTAATAATAAGTGGTTTAAAATTAATGAATAACAATTTTAAATGATAATAACATCAAATTTTAAATTACATTTAGCTATAAATAAATTGTATTATAAATGAACATCATTATTGAAATTAGAAAATAATTGCATAAGTAAAAATATATTTAATCAATAATAATAATTGTTTAAAATAATACTAAATAAATAATTATATTTAATTCTATTAATGAGGAATGTAGGTTGATATCAATGAATATTATTTTTCAAAATAATAGAGATTATATATATATATATATATATATATATATATATATATATATATATATATTAATATAAAAATATTATCTCAAAGTTAATGTCAATAACATAAACATTTTAAACATATATTTTTCAATATTTTAACAATATATTTTTAATCTTCGTTGCGCAACGCGCAGGAATTCGTCTAGTAAAAATAATAAAGATACCACATAATGACATGTGAATTTAAATAATTGTAAAATCTCATATAATGACATGTGACAAAAGCATTGAGAAAGTGACAAGTGAAAAAAAAAAAAAAAAAAAAAAAAAAAAAAACCCTTCATTTATTAGAGAGGATGTTTTCTTTTTGGGTTGTCCCAAAATAATAATCTACTTCTAAAAATAATTATGTCTTTTACCATAATACCCGTCATTATTAGTTAAATTACCATGAAATTAAATACAACTACCATGAAATTAAATACAATAAAAGTGTAAAATTGTCATTTCATTTAATAAAATTAATGATAATTAATTTTCCTTAATCTGTGTTGTTTTTTTCTGTGGACAATTATTTTAGAACGAAAGGAGTATAATTTAAACCAAGTGGATCATCCATATAAAAAATTGTCAGAATGATTATTCATAAAAAATTATTAACAACAAAATGTTTGCTTGTTAATTGTTATAAATACTTTTTGGAGTATTAAAGATACCCCAGGCCCAATTCATGGGATTCAAAAACCTTCCCTGAAAATCTGAAATGACAATTCATAATAGGGTCCCGTGTGTAACATCTATGGTATCCCTTTACAAGTTTTTTTTAGTAAGGATGGTTTTAGTCTTATTGGCAAAAAAAAAAACTTGGAACCCCAATGAAAGTTGATTCGTATACAACTTGTATGTGTGATTATGGACGTTTGCTTATTGAAATGTCGGTAAAAGAGAATTGGAAACAAGAAACAAAAATCAAAGCCATCACCACCATCCTACTCTTGGGAAAGCCAAAGAGATGTGACCAATGCATGCGGCCCCTCCTACTATTCCAAACCCGATTAAGACCTTAGTGTTGGTAACGGAACAACTAGTTTCTTTTTCTTAATTAGGTGGTGTTTGTTTTTTATAAAAAATCTCTTCAAAACATTTATCGTTCTGCGGCACAGCACTTTTTGTCCTGCAGCAGTTTGTTTTTCGGAAGTTTTCAGAGCTGAAAACCTTTGCCCGTGTGCTGATTGGGGAAACACTTGATTTAGATGTATTATTTATTTTATCTTCCTAGTCTTGATTTATCTCCCTTAACTTTAGTTTTGTTTTCCTCACTCTCATCACTTTTACTACTTTTTTTGTTTTTTATCGTACTTCCTGAGGGATGGTCCTCTTTACTGGAAAAAAAAAAAAACATTCTAACATAAATCTATTTTGTAATAAGGGGTCAAGTTATAGTGGTTTTTTTACTTCAATAATAAAAATAAAAAAATAAAAAAAAAAATAAAAAAAAAAACAGTCCGTTTAGGTATTAACCAATCTTTTCAAAATAATGGACAATTCAGGAAGTTATTGCTATGCATCCACTTAAGTCACGTTTTATAGATATAAGCAAAAAAAAATGTATATATAGAGAAAGATAGAGGAGATGTACCAAAATTATGGATCTATAAGTGTTGGTGTACTTATGCCATCAGAGCTTTAAGAATACTTCATCATTATTAGTAAAAATGTAGAATAAGAACAGATAGAGGTAGAACATAGGATGAACTAGATAATTAGACAAGTAATTTATCGTCCATAAAAACATATTAAAAAAAAAAGAATAAACAAAAGAAAAACGGGCTTATTCTACTACACTCCAAGCAAAACTTTTGAAATATTTCTCTCAATTGAAATCCTTCAATCTTCTTTTTAACACGTCCATTGACTTCATACGATTACTCTGTTTAGCACCTCTCTTAGAAAGGCTCCCAAACAAACCATCAGGTGAATCTTTATACTTCTCACAAATAATCACCAGTTTCTTGTAATCCAATGAGTTGTAATTCCTCATTCGTATCACTGGATTCATAAAGTTCTCAGGTTGACTACTCAACAAAAGATTTATCAATTGTCTCATTTCCAACAAACACCCTCTAAAACTACCTTCTTTATAAATCTCACTTAATCCAGTACTATGAAACCTCTCATCTGCAAACTCCTCCAAAGTTTTAAAATCATTATTAATCCCCATCACACAATTCGCAGTGAACCTCTTTAAAGAATCACTAAGAAGCGTGTTCACAAAACAATTGTTAATATGCTCAAGGGCCCCACTCCCAATTTTATACATAACATCCAAAGGTAAAACCTGCTGAGCTGTCGACAAAAGCGTATCAAGATACATAACAACCTCATTCATATACTCGCTTTTATGTTGCGCCACGTCATCGATAATCCAATTAACTTTCTCCATAAGCGACAAATACTCGGTCAACTTATGGTTGACCAAGTTCACAAGAGCAACATAAGATTTCTCCCTTGTATTTTTCAAAACATTTTTTGCATTTAAAGTAGTTTGAGGCCTTGCAATCATTCGAGTAGGAACCCCACATTGTTTAGCTGCAGTTTGAAGAAAATAATCACATGCTCTTTCAAGAAACGATATATTAGCAGCAATCTGCATAGCTTGAGAAACTCCAGTGTTACTACTTTTAATGGTGGAAAGTATGACATCATTCAACACATCAATCAACAACTTGTCAAGATACTTTCTTGCAAAGTCAAAGAAATTGGTTTGACCACCATACGACAAGTAATTAACCGAATCTTTTATAAAAGATCTGATTATTCGACAACAATCAGGGACCATAGATGAAAAAGGCGCCACATAAGGAAACCCTGGCATTATCTCAGATGTCTGAAGATGAAAACAAAGAACATTAGTTGAATATTCAGACTCCTTCAAAACCATTTGTTTACAATCATCATCATTAACTGCATCTTTGATCTGTTGTCGACATTCCACCAAAAGAAGTTCGTGATATTTATCACGTGAATTAGTCAAAGCATCGAGAATATACCCGACATCATAACCATATTGTCTGAGAGTTGCACCAAGAAGGGTAACATAGTCTTTTACCAAAAGAAGATGACTTGCAGTGTCCATATGAGAAAACTGATACTCCAAATTTTCAGTCACTTTCGATACAGCTGTTTCCCACATTGCTTGAACTTGACTAGGTGATAACAAATCGCCAGCTGTCCTAAGAACACGATCCTCAACGATGAAATAGCCTGCGATTTGTGCTAAATAAGTTTGGTGGGATGAAAGAAAGTGTTGTACAGATGAGACTTGAAGATCTGAATTGAGTTGCAACATTCGGTTTTTGAAATAGTATTCACGAAACTGATCACGGATTCCAAGACACACATGGATGTAATACGCGCGATATAAAGGCATAAGATTGATCTTCAAAACAGAATTATCATCAATTTCTTCAACATCTAATGAATAAGTGAAATCTCCAAGACCTAAACAGCTTTCTTCTTCTGCTTTCTTTTGTCTTGCAAGCATGTCTTCGTTTCTTTGACGTGAAGAAGAAGCAAATCCAATTGCTTTTTGACCGATTTCTTTAGAGGTCCCACGAATATGAACAAGCCATTCGTTGATTTCGCCACATACTTTTTTCTCAATGTGGTTTTTGATAACTGGGACTCGTTTTTCCACTAGGTTTTTGAGCGTTTTAACAGGGATTACCTTCATGTAATTTTCCTCTATCTGATGAATGGCTTTCAGAGCAGGGTAAAACTGTCCATCAGCTACGTATTTGTTACACTTTATACAAAGATCCAACACTTCAACGCACATTCGTGACATTTTAACAGCTTCTGTAACATTCTTTTTGATGGAATAAGATTCAAGAAGGTCTTCAAGTCTTAAAAGTAATGCACTTCCTATTTCTTGTAACCTGAAATTATCACTTGCAAGCTCGCTTTTTAACTCCTCTGCATCAACGAGGACACCACGAAGCTCATCAACTGCAACAATGAATTCTTCATAGTGGAGCTTACAGAGTTCTTCAATCTCAACTTCTTTCTTTTTCACAACGTGTTTTAGTTGGAGAACAAGAGTTTCAGGCTTTCCCATCTCAAATGAATGCCTTACCATTGGTGCTAAATCCTCACCATTGCCTATCAATGTCATGAGGATTGAATCTTCAACTGTTTCCCCATTTTCTGTAACGTTTCTTGATTTTTTTGCGTTCATTGTTACACTCAACACCCTGCAGAAATATGAACCTGTGAAAATGATGACGAAAAGAAAACCAATAATGTTAATTAACTAAAAGTAGAAGACAATGAACTAAAACTGTTAAACAGTTCGCTATATATTTAAACCAAGACACTCAAATATGGAATCAGTGACCTTTGGTACGCATGAACGTCTCAAAATGATATTCAGTCATTAATTCAAACGCTTTCCACTGTTATTGAAAGCAAATCAAGCAAAGATGGAAACCTAATACAAATACTAACTCAACAATTTTACGTCTTCAGAGATTTTCAGACGCTTCATAACGTACAAATAATAAGAAACAAAATCAGCAAATCCAATAGCAAGAACAGAACGAAATCATGAACTGAAATGAGTACGCCAGCGAATCTGATATCACCATCACAGAAGTGAGAAATTTGTAAATTTAGTAAACCTAAATGCGGTCTACATTGACGAATACGTTAAATCATTAACGGAAACCTCAAGAGACTCGAAAAGATTGATTGAAATGGAGGAACTTACCGCAAATTGTTGTGTTGATCGAGAAAAGAAAATTCGTTCGATTGAGAAACAATTTCAAACAACCAAAACCTCCTACAGGACGATGATCACAATATTCGCCCTTGGAAATGCCCGCTGTGTTTGAACCTTTACCATTTTCTGGTGTTCATTGTTTTTAGGGCAAACTACAAAAATTCCCCCTGTTTGCTTCCCTTTTTAAATAACAAATATTTGTTTAATTTTACAAAGTTTATTTTTTTTTTATTAAAATATTCAAGTTTAATTTACTTTAACCAAAAGGTTTCTAGTCTAATAGTATTCGGTGTTGTCATTTCCGAACGGAATAATTTAGAAGTAGTTTAATATTAATATTTTTCATTTAAAATAAAAAAAGTTTAATTTACTTTACAAAAGTTTATAAATTTTTTCATTAACTTTTATTCAACAAAAAGTTATTATCATCCAACTTTTTCTTATCCAACATATTCTAGAAATTTGAAAAACTTCATCTATAAAATTAGTAATATGGGTTCCACTTTTACTTTTATTTTAGGGGTCTTGTATGGTAATGAATTATCATTTTTATATATATTTAGCATATTTTTTTGATAAAATTTACCATTAAACTCATATTTATTGTTTAAGAAATATCATTTTGACCAACTATTGTAGATCAAGTCGGTTTATCTATTTAATAAAAATCATTAAAATCATTTTTTTTTAAAACATTATTAAACTCACAGTTTTGTACATGTTTTATCATTAAACTAACTTTTGTACACATTTATTCACTTTTAACTTTTCCGATCATCATCAATTTTCAGTTATTTTCTTTGGCCAACACGACAAGATATACATACACCCAGACATTTATCATCATAAAACATAAAACATTGTCGGAGAACCCTAAATAGACCACAATGAAGCTTCACAATCATACTTACCTCTGGTATGTTTGGTGGAAACTACCAGAGACACCAACATTAGAGACAACAACACTGTTTCTCTCTCACTATTAGTCATGTTTTTTATATGCATCACACATAAAATATTCAAGAGTCTACCTTTTACAGAGTTCATTGAGATCCATAGAAGAATTAGATTGAGATTCAATCACTCTCTGATTCACTGTGTACCGACGAACCCAATAGGAAAACCAATCATTGCAAAAACACAACTTGATTGTTCTTTGTCGGATAATAGGAGAAGATGTTTGTTGTTGGAGGTGGATAACGGTGGTGAGAGTGGATGGTGGTGGCCGAAGATGATGATCGATGCATAGTTGAATATTGTTGATCCTATAGTCATTTGGTTCGCTATTAAAAGAAAAGGCATGCATCTACTCCCTCTATTAATATCTCTCCACAAGAACGATTTGATCGAGTCTCGAGAGAAACAGACACAACTTAACTAAAACGTTCATCTGGCCATCCTTCCGCATCATCATATGACGACGAGAGGGATGATACGAGGATATCCTGATCGATTGAGGAAGATTTGTACATTGTATAAAAAATAGAGTAAATTGTACATAAAAAAAAAATAACCTGTAATATTCGATGGACGATGATAATAATAGATTCTAAAGAACTCGCAAAAATTTAATGATAAGTTATATACGAAATAAATAATTAAATATATACAAAAAAAATAATACTTACTAACCTAAAAAGTCGTTCTCCTTTTATTTTTACAAAAACTTCAAATAAAAAACTTTGTATTTTGCCTAAATTTTCAATCCCAATAATACGAACGGGTGGCGGTCCAGAGAACGACCATTAAAAAACCTCATCCAAAACCTGATTAAAGCGGGAGACCTCTCTCTCGATCTCTCTTCAACCATGGCTTCCGCTTCGGTTTCATCACTATCCTCCATTTTCTCTTCTTCAAAACCTATTTCTTCTAACAAACCTACACTCATAGACTCTCCATCATTTCATCAATATCCTGCGAGAAGACAATTCCTCAAAGGATTGTCTCTGTTAGTACCATTAACCACCATAATCCCGTTGCATTCACCTTCACCTTCTCAGGCCAAAACCAAAGAGATAGAGGTTGGCACCTATCTACCGCAGTCGACTTCTGATCCTAATTTCGTTCTCTTTCAAGCCTCTTCTAAAGACACTCCAGCTCTTCGTGCAGGTAAAATTTCAGTTCTTGATTGCGATTTTAACCTTATCAATCTCTAATCTGAATGAAAATGTATATATTAAATCCAATCTTCGAAATATTTATGATCAGATACCTTTACATGTAGTAGTTATCATTTTTTAGTTGTTGATTTTCTATTTAAGATAACCAATTAGACGCCCCTATTTTTGGGACTAGAATGTATAATAAGAATCATCTTGAATGTTATCTACTATAATCTTTATTTTAAGATTTGTAGCTTCTGCATTTCTATTATAGTAAAATTTTGATTTTAGTTGTGCGCAGGAAATGTTCAGCCATACCAGTTTGTCCTTCCACCAACTTGGAAACAATTGCGAATTGCTAACATACTTTCTGGAAACTACTGTCAACCCAAATGTGCAGAACCTTGGATAGAGGTGAAATTTGAAAACGAAAAACAGGGTAAAGTTCAAGTAGTGGCTTCACCTTTGGTGCGTTTGACCAATAAACCAAATGCAACAATTGAAGATATTGGGAGCCCTGAAAGAGTTATTGCCTCTCTTGGCCAGTTTGTTACTGGAAATAGTTATGACTCAGATGAACTACTTGAAACTTCTATTGAGAAGATCGGAGATCAAACGGTACAATCTGTTCTGTCATGTTCTGTACTGTCATGTTTTGTACTGTCTTGTTCTGTCATCTTCTGTACTGTCTTGTTTTGTTCTGTCTGTGTAACACTGTTGTTATATTTGCAGTATTATAGGTATGTGTTGGAGACTCCATTTGCATTGACTGGTTCACACAACATTGCAAAGGCTACAGCAAAGGGAAACACTGTGATCTTATTTGTGGCTAGTGCTAGTGATAAACAGTGGCCAACTTCTCAAAAGACTTTGAAAGCTATAGTAGATTCCTTCCATGTCTAATCCTTTTTCTACATGTAATTATATCCTAATATCCATCTGGTCTTCCTTGATTCTTTTGTTTACATGGTATAACCATAGACTTTTTTGTATAAAAAACATTTTGTGTGCTTAATTAATAGAGCCAAATAATGGGAGCAAGTTGTTGCCTGAAATTGTTTTGTGAATGTTTGTGTGGATTCTAAGCTTTGCTACTCGAATCTAAGTTTAGTATTGTAAGCTATGTATGCGTGTTTCTTTTTTTGACTTAATGCAGAAAGAACGATTCAGTAAAGAGAGATGTGAATTAATGGAGTTTGTTCAGTCATCCACTTGGAAGAAAAAGAAGAAGACAACTAATTAGAGTGCAATAGAAATTTGAAAGACATTAAATAATTAATCAAGTAATAAACTTATATATAGGTTACAAAAATAATATTGTATTAAGATACAATACCAAAGAAATGGTATCTTGTCAAAACATTTAATTCTTTCTTGTGAAAACAACATGGCTTCTACTTCTTGGAAAGTTAACACGATTAATTTTGAAATCATCACTTCCACCAAATTGACAACCTTCATCTTCATCAATCTTCCCCATAATACCAACGCTCCGACTATGCAACCCGTTATTCATTCGGGTCGACCCATGATCTAACCCTTTTTGCCTTAAGAACTCAGACTCGACCTTTTTAGCCAAACCCCTTTGTGAGGCAATTCTCATTAACTCTACGAGATCCTTATCACCACTACTCAATCTACTTGAGCTCACACTAAAGCTTCTAGGCAAAGTGGCGACATTGACTCCCATTGACTCTAATTGGTTGGCCCATTTAGACATCATTTTCACATAAAAATCTCCAATTTTGTTAAAAAATCTCAATGGGGAACAAGACCATTGTCTATTCTTGTTTTCTTTGCTAATGGTCACCTTCATCTTAGAGGGGAAGTGTTGTGAATATTGAAGTTGTGTAGGATGATGAATGCTTAAAATGAAATAATATATATATATATATATATATATATATATATATATATATATATATATATATATATATATATATATATATATATATTGTGTTTTTTCTTAGAGTGCTGCCCTTTGTTTTGTGTAAATGCTGTATTGGGCATCTTGGACTCGATTAATAGATCCGTTTGGAAACTAAAAAAACATAGTCCTAATGAATCTAATCTAAGATCTTTAAATTGTCGTCTATTAATGACTTAAAACAAGGCAAAATTGAAGTTTAGTTGATTCTTGTGTTGTATTTACTTATTTGTGCCTATATGACTTATGCAGGCCATTTCTTCTATGTCTTTTACTCTTTGGCCCATTGCCACATCATAACAAAGTTGGTTAGTTAAGGGTATGTATTGTAGTCTGTAGGATAAAATAATAATAGATCATCAGTGGATGACCAATTAATATTTAACCGACTTTTAAGTTTCATTGTTATAGCTTACAGGTTCAACTTTCAAGGCCCCTTTTCTTTATTTTTATTTGTTTTTCTTTTCATTAAGTCCATAATTGATAAAATACACTGAATTTATAATGATATGTGTATGAATAAAATATTATACGTGGATAAAATGTTATATACAGAGAAACTATTGTACGCGGATAAAACGTTATATACAGAAAAAATATTTATTTTTAAACCTATGTAAGTCTGAACATTAATAAATGATTATTTTATTTTTCTATTTAGAAGAATCAAATAACAAATGACTGTTTGTTTAGTAATTAGGATAAAGTAGAAATTTGTATATGACCGTATCAATAAATGTTTCGAAAGTTTTTTTTTTTTTTAAAGAAAAAAAATGGGATGAGTAGTAAATTAAATTGAATATAATATTAAAGTAAATTCAGATGATATTATAGAATACGAATATTCGTTACAATCGATTAGCAATTTCATGATGCACAACCTATAAGTCACTTATGAAATTATGTACTATAAGTTCTACAAAACAAGTAATGACCATATTATTTTCCAATGAAAATGGACAATGAGACATTTGCTTTAATATTTAAAATATTGTTGTCAAGACACTTTGAACTCCTTCAATACCATTTCTTAGTTGTGCATGTACGTGATTGGATTTTTCTTCTTTAGTTAGAGCATGTCGATGTCGAAATTGACTAACCAATACTTGATGTTTGATGTTACAGCACTTGATGTTACGATACTGAGATAAAATCCACAATATGCAACACCAAAAATATAACATTTATATGCAATCTATGAGTGTTGGTATATTACAGTATTATTAAATATACAAATCAAAAAATCAAAATAAAGCTTGAAAACAATACATACTCGGGAGAGGAAACAAAAAGCCTAAACATGGATTAGGCTGCACGGTTTCGTAACCCAATTACCGGCGGTATCCAACGTGACATAATTCACCGTCGGCGGACGGCGGGCCATGAGCTCATTTTTACCACCGATGAAATATCGGCGGTGGGTTTCTACGGGTGCGAAGATTTGAATTTTTGACCGTTTGGGGGAAAGGAACGATGCCAAACGGTTGACAACAGCTATTTGGCAAATTTTCCCTTTTTTTTTAAAAAAAAAATCTACTATATACACAATTCATTTTTCCAAAATTTAACCACACTATATATTCTCTACAAAAAAATTTCTTTGAAAATGTCTTCCAACAATCCAAACTCTTCCAAGCAGAATGCTTCAAACCAAAATGTTAACAACTCTTTCGTACTTTTTGGCTACGATCCATCATCACCACCACCTTACCGACCACAAATGGGTGGTGTTCCTAACTATTATTCATAATTCCAAATGCCCCAACAATTCCAAATCCAATCTCAACCACAAACCCAACCATCTCAAACCCAATTTCTATCCCAACCGCCTTTCACACCTTCAACCGAAATTGTTTCTGATTCCGAACAACAACAAGAACAACCTCAACAACAAAAGAAAGGGAAGGCCGATCCGAGAAGATGGGCACAAAAAGAAGAAGTTGAGTTAGCAAAGGCATGGGTTGACATATCAGAAGATGGTGGCACGGGAAATGGTCAAAATCGTGATCAATTTTGGTTACGTATCACGAAGCGATTTTGTAAGGGAATGGGTCGAAATCCAGATTATCGGACCTTCGACCAATGTAACTCGAAACAGAATCTTATGAACAAACTTGTCACACATTGGAATGAAATTTACACAAACTTTGAAAAGCAATGGGCTAGCGGAGAAAATGAAGCGGGTTTGTTGAAAAAAACACATGATGCATTCCAAGATGATATGTTAAAGCCTTTTAAGTTTATTCATGTGTAGGAAGTTGTCAAAAGAAGCATTAGGTAGAGGGAACTTGCAACACATGAAGAAATTGCTAATCAGCCAAAAAGAAGTCGGACATCTTCATATTCGAGCTCACAACAAGTTTCATCGGATAGTCACGTAGATGTTAATCTTAAAGATGATAACGACGGCATCGAAGAAATATGCTCGCCTCCTCCTCCAATGGGAAGGGACAAAACAAAAGCTCGAGCAAAAGGAAAAGAGAAAGCGACATCTTCAAATTCGTCAGTCAGAACCGAGCAGTCAGCTAGATCAGAAGAAATGATGACACAAATGGCACAATTGAATTCAACTTTGGAGAGACATATGGCTGAAACCGTCCGACTCACAGAATATTCGTTGCTAATACAAGATGTGAAACACCTCGACACCAAAGATCAAGAGGTGGCTAAAACGTTGAAGCAGTTGATTCGCGAAAAGTAGAAGTTAAACCACAAATGAAATTCCGATGTTATGTCTTTTTCTAGTTTTTTTATATTTTTAATTTTTCACTTCATTTTTTTAGGTTTTTAATATAACTTTTAATTTCATGTAAAAAAAATAATAATAATAAAAAAATAAAAAAATAAAAAATAAAAAAAAACCCTCATAGGTAAACCATTTACCACTCCAATCCGTAGGTGAAAATTGTAAAAACTGTGAAAGTCGACTAGATGACATCTTTTTACTATTGGTAAAAAAGACACCACACCCCTTAGCCCTAAGTACGACTTTCATTAGTATTTTATAATCGATCAAAAGTAAATATCATTATAAAATCACACATCCCAAAACATTTTCATAGCATTGGCCACCTTATTATCCTCAATAAACTGTTTGTTCATTATATGAGAAGCTGGGCAGCACTTATGCACGAGAGTTCCGTCCAAGGCAATATTGCTCCTTTATTTAAAGTATTGAAGTATAAAAAAAAATCTCGTTAAAATGCTAGTAACTACAAACTATATGAATCAACAATGCCAAAAATATTTATCTCAAATGTTTTGGTGGTCATACATATTTTGGATTGCATCAAGTGATGGCCCTACAACTCCTTTTGAGATTTCCATTATTCTGGGTAAAACTTCATGAAACAATTATATATATACGGTTTTTGTTGAATGTTAAAACCTCCGTTTCACCATCTTTTCCTCGACGGTTATATGCATACTCTCTTGGCTCTTGCAACTAGTTTTTTTTGTTTGAAATGGTTGCATAATAAAACTCATGCATCACGAGAGAAACATGTCTGATTAATTCTTGAAAATACATCAATTTAATGAAATGGATCCAACTTCTTCAAACAAATAAGAGAATGATGATACATTCTTGATACATACTATTTCAGTGGTATGCAAGGGGGCATAAATACTATAACCCTTAGACCTATTTGGGTAACGCACAAAGTAACAATGTATATATATATATATATATATATATATATATATATATATATATATATATATATATATATATATATATATATATGGTTGTATACATTGGCTTCATTGAGAGAACAATAAAGTCTTAAATATAATCAAGTTTGCATTTCCTACCCACCCACAATTCATACAAAGTTTTAAGGATAGACTTTGAGGGAACACAATTTAAGATGTGTACGACTGTTTCTAGGCGTCGGTCCATAGGAATTCTAGAAGAGTTAGATTTACAATAATGCTACGTGAAAACATCACTCACATGGGTTGTTTTAAAAAGCTTTATAAAATCATTGGATTATAAAAAAAAAATGGGTTTCAAGTTTAGAAGTGTGGAAATATGCTCTCAAAACAAATTTATTTAGTTCAAAAGACTAGGTAGCATCAATTACTATCATAAGATAGTCAATATGAAACCACAACAAGGTCGTGTCCTTATAAAAGTCTCCATGATCTCTAATTCTCTCCTATTGTGTCTTTAATCCGGACACATGTCAAAGTATCAGTTAGACATGGAAAGCCTAGTGAGAATATTCAGAGATTGACGTTTCTACAGTAAGTAATGATGACAATCACTTCCGCTTAAATCAAACCTCTAAAATGAATTCAAAACAATCAAAGTTCCAAAATTTTCAATAGTTCAAAGTGTAAGGTGCTATAAATCCATAATCCAAAATCAAAAGGTATATAAACCCATAATCCAAAGTCAAAAGATATATGAATCTATAATTCTAAGTCAAAGGTATATGAAGCCATAATCCAAAGTAAAGTTCCAAGATAATCAAATAATTCAACAAATGGTTAGCTAAGTAAGCCAACAAAAGGTTACAATTGTTTAATGCATGATAATACTATTTTAAAAATGATAGTATTTTGTAAAAACAAAAAAAAAATGTTACTCATTTATAGTATTAACGAGACTATTTTTAAAGAGTAGGGATGAATATGGTTTGGTTTTGTTTAAAACCGAAAAAATGGTGTCCTACTCCAAAAATTATTTTCTTCGATTATTTTCAGTTTTGATTTATGGGTTTGCTTTTGGTTTTCCGATTTTCAGTTGCATGGACTTGTTAGAATTCAAATTCATGAAATTGGAGTGCAATGAAACTCAAAAGAAACCACTAATAATTAATTAAGTAATAAATTTTTATATGATACAAAAATAATATCGTATTAAGATTCAATATCATTCTCGTATTAAGATACAATATGATTTGGTTTCAAAACCAAAAACGAACTACCAAACCTAAAATCTTGTTTTCAACTTTTCATAAAACATAAAAACCAAAACATGTGTTTTAAGTTAAGATTTTTCGTTTTTTTTTTTTTCCATTTTGTCTGGTTTACATTTTTTTTTTTTTGCACACCCTACCAAATAAATTGTGTTCACACGTATTATCCATGTTGTTTGTCATATCTAGGGGGTGTTTGGCTTAGCTTTTCAAACACCAAAAGTCCTTTTTGAAAAAGTTACAAAAAGTCTGGATTTCTTGACTTTTCCAAAAAGTTCATTTTCCTTATGTAAAAACTTCAAAAGTAGCTTCTAAAAGTAGTTTGTCAAACATCTTTTGCTTTTTTTTCTTTTCCAAAAAGGACTTTTGGCTTTGAAAAGCTAAGCCAAACACTCCCCTAGAACATCCCATTATTTCGTGTTAAAACAATTTGGCTTCTACTTCTTGCAAAATTAACACCGTTAATTTTAAAATGATTGCCCCCACCAAAATCAAAACTTTCATCTTCCTCGATCTTCCCCATAACACCAACACTTCGACTATGCAACCCATCATTCATTCGGGTCGACCCATGTGCTAACCCTTTTCGCCTTAAAAACTCACACTCGACCTTTTTAGTCAGACCCCTTCGTGAGACAATTCTCATTAACTCTACTAGATCCTGGTCACCACTACTCAATCTACTTGAGCTCACACTAAAGCTTCTGGGCAAAGTGGTGACATTGACTCCCGTTGACTCTAATTGGCTGGCCCATTTTGACATGATTTTCACATAAAAATCTCCAAATTTGTTAAAAAATCTCATCGGGGAAGAAAAGCATCTCTTGTTTTTGTTCTTGCTTTCTTTGCTAACTGTCACCTTCATCTTACAAATGCGAATCGTTTTTTTTTAAGTTGGAGGGGAAGTGTGTTGTGAAGATTGAAGTTGTGTAGGATGATGAATGGTTAAAATGAGATTATATATTGTGTGTTTTTTTAACGAGTGTGGTTGACCTAAAACAAGCAACATCTAGCATCTTTGACTATATTGGTCATCTGTTATTGACTTAAAGAAGACAAAATTGTAGTTTAGTTGATTCTTGTGGTGTATTTACTATTTTACTTATTTGCATTTAATCATTTATATGACTCATGCAGACCATTTTCATGTCCTTTTACGCTTTTGCCCAACATAGAAAAGTTGGTTAACGGTATCTAGCTACCAGAGAGGAATAATAGATTATTTTCAAATGGCTTAAAAACCCAACTAAGAATATATTTTTGACAAATTTTTACATAAAAGAAAAACAACAGTTTTTGGTTCCAAATAAAAGTTACAGTCAACAGCTTACAATTATCAGTATCAACTAATTTTTCAGACATACTTGTATTATGTCGTTTTTCTAAATATTACAACAATGACATTGTCCTTTTTGGACCCGTTCATTTTTCTATGAGTAGTTAAGATTACTTCTCAACTTTTTTTGTGTGGTTATGATTTGAACCTCTCTTCACTGTCAAATATAATCAATTGGGTTTTAGTAATGACAATGATTAAAATATATTACTTTAAGTTTTTAACACAAGTATCATAAAGGAAATTGTAAGCTTTTAAGATACGATTAAGATTAATTTATAGGGATAACGTAATACGCAAGATGTAACCAGAATGGTGAGACATTTTAATGATACATCGATCGCACAAACTCTGTAATAATTATACTTTAGATATATATAAAAAATGGAAATGCAAGTTTATCTCACAAAACTTCATTTACTTTATTGATATTATAGAATGAAATTGATTTTTACTGTTGGCTGTACAATGTACTAATTAATTATAACTTTTATGAATCTCTATGTTAATAAATTGGTGAAGTATTTAAATAATAATAATTTACAAATGATGAACAACAACTTCATAATTTTTTTGTTCATTAAGTTAACAGTTATAATAGGTGTGGTGTTTAAGAATATAGAAGAGCTTTTAATAAATAATAATAATAATAATAATAATAATAATAATAATAATAATAATAATAATAATAATAATAATAATAATAATTGATTTTCTTAAAAAAACTGTTATGAATCGTTAGTTTAACTAAAATTAAAAAATAAACTTTAATAAATATAAAAATAAGACTTTTCTTAGCATCTATCGATAATATTGGCTTTTATGGAATTTTCTCCTTGATTTTATTTTAATATTATAAAACGTTTTCGGGTAAACACAATATATAATCACAAAAATTAAGTTTGATTTTTATAGCCCAGCCCCCTTCACGACTAAAAAACAGTTAGATTATGACTTTAAGTGATTAAAATTATTAATTTATTATTATTATATAAATATATTAAACAATAGTTATTAGTTATTACGACTATATGGTAGCTCAAACTCGAGCTCGAGATCCAGATCTTTTGTAAGACCTTACTTTAATTTGAAAATAAAATATTAAACGAGTCGCCCTATTGCATTGCATGATTTATTATTTTATATATTTTTATTATAGAAAGCAAAAAAGGAGAATGCTATTGATGGGGTGAGGTGGTGGCCTTGCTTTGGTAGGAAGCTAATTAGCTAAATGCTCACTTCAAATTTCAAACCTGACGTGAAGCAAGGGGCTGTTGAAAGTTTCTAAAGATAATACATTTGTTTGATTTACTACAAAAGTCTAACAATAAAATAAAAAGAGTAAATTACACAAATGTTCATTGTAGTCTGGGCATCTACACGTTTAGTTCATAATTGTTTTGTTTCGTTCAGACAGTCCATAGCGTTATACTTATGTTATGGTATTGTTTTTTACATATTTAAAATGACTATTTTACCCTTATCACATTTTTGTTTTTATTATTATACTACCATTAAATAGAAATGACACTTAATACTCATCGTCCATTCCTTTTAACGGTTTAACCCCACACCATCTATTCACAACTCTTATCACGCTCCCTGACTCATTGTCACCGTCTTTGCCACCTTCCTTGTCAGCTATCCGTCTTCCTTGTTGGGTTGTAAACCTTTACATATAAATAAAAAACGACATTAGGGCTTTGAAGATTTTTAGTTCGTCTTTATATATTTGATTTTCATTTTTGGATATGTAGGTTTTTATTTTTGTATATGGGTTTCTATTTGTTTGATGGGTGTCATTTCTATTTAATGGTAGTATAATAATTACAATAAAAATATTAATTAAATTATTGAAAAATATCATTAAAAGTTTATTTTCAGTATGAAAGACGAAAATCACAATATAATAAAGAAAATAGTGATTGTCCGAATATATATATATATATATATATATATATATATATATATATATATATATATATAGAGAGAGAGAGAGAGAGAGAGTTAAGTTCAAATGTTTTCACTATCTATTGTGTGCATGTATAATTGATTCTGGACCAATCATTTTAGTTATTTTAAGAAAAAAAAGTAATTAATACATATTAAATGTTGAATATGTAATTAATATTCATTATATCTTCAGCATATAATATTCATTAATTACTTTCTTAAAATAACTAAAATGATTGGTCCAGAATCAATCATACATGCAGACAATAGATAGTGAAAACAAAATAAACTAACCCTATATATATATATATATATATATATATATATATATATATATATATATATATATATATATATATATATATATATAAACTAAATACACAGATTGTCCAAACTATGAGGACCATTCGTGTAATTTACGAAATTATAGAGAAAGATTCTAATCGGGAATGCACATACATATATATATATATATATATATATATATATATATATATATATATATATATATATATATATATATATATATATATATATATATATAACTTTTAATTTCTTTTTGTTGGAGGAAGTTTCTCGACATACACGTTTTTCTTCGTTGATTCTATCCGCAGAAAAAGAAAAAATAGAAATAGAAAATATGAAGACCAAAGCGTAGTCCACCTGCTGCAAGTCTGCAACTACTCGCCACCTGCCAATATATATATATATATATATGTTAATTTGAGACCATGCTAATTTTGTGAGACCAAATATAAAAATAATTTTATAATATAAAATAAAAGGAAAAATCAAAAAATTCTTTTTTTAATTATTATTTTCGGAACTTTAACTACCTAAAAAAATTACCGTTTTTTTTAAAAATACGTGAAATATAATAATAGAATATTACACTGTAAATATTCTAATGTGATTTTTAGAATGTTAGAATATTATACTAAATTTCTCATATATGTATAATATTCTATTTATTCTACTAGAATATGTAGTTTTTTTTGGAAAATATAAATTCCTTCAATAATATTTGAAAAAAAAAATAGAAAATTTTCAATTATTTTGCATTTTAAAAATATTTTTTGTTGTATCTACAAATGAATCGCAAGGATTACGTCTCACGGTCTCGTAAAATTAGGCATTCTCACATTAACCTAACTATATATATATATATATATATATATATATATATATATATATATATATATATATATATAAGGCTAGGTTATAATATGTACAACAAGATATATATATATATATATATATATATATATATATATATATATATATATATATATATATATATATATATATATATATATATATATATATATATATATATATATATATATATATATATATATATATATATATATATATATATATATATTATATATATATATATATATATATATATATATATATATATATATATATATATATATATATATATATATATAGATGATAATGATTTTTTTTTTAATTCAGACGTTCTGACAAAATATATTAATAAGTATGGTGTGCATTCTGAAAGAATATGCTTATAAATATGAAATCATTTTTTTTCTTCAGAAAAACCCATTTTTGTAGAATTTAGTAAACAAAAGCATTCTTTAACTTAATAACATGTCATATAATTACATTTTATGAATTATTCTCCACCAAAAGGCTAAAAAATCTTACAAAGAATAACAATTTCTATTTTGCATTCTTGAAGAATAATATACAAAAAATCATTCTTGAAGTAAAATACATGAAAAAAAATGCTGATTTTTCATGAAGTTGAGAGCAGCAAGTTTCATCGTCTTCTTTTTCTTATCTCACGTGTTCATTGAGAGCATCAAAACACATTTGTTCTTGGATTCTTGAATGTCGAACTATTGTTATATATGAAATCATTTTGGCTTCTTGAATGTCAAAACATTTGGTATTTTGGAATCAATTTTATCATTCTTTGTTTTATGAAACTATCAAATCAAGAATATCAACATCAACTTTATTCAACATTTTAAATTGCAACCCAAATCTTATGACAATCCAAAAAAAAAAAACGAAATTCATGAATTACTACTCAAATCTTCCTAAACATAATGCATACCATATTGTTTTTGTTATAAGATATATTCTAATAAAATGATTTGATTATATTCTAACAGAATGACCATCTTTAATTTTTGTTTTCACCATTAATAGATCGTTAACCTACAAATACTATTCTAAAATAATGATGTAAATTCTACTAGAATGATGTATATTCTAACATAATAGGTATATGCTTTTTAGCAAAACTATTGACGGTATTAAAAGTTGAATAATTATAAAAAAATAAGATACAAACTTTTTTCAATTCTATTACTTATTGAAATTGGTTCCTTTGATTCATAAAACAATTAATGTAACCATGTTCCTAAAATAAATTGATGTAACCAGTAATATACACAAAAACCAACTCCCATTTGCAAGAATAGAATGAAAAAATTGACAAAATTTGATAACTTACCGTTTACCTATCCTATGGAACCCTTGGCCCATAAAATTAAGAGAAAAAATCATTTATTTATTTCATTGTCTACTCTTTGAGACTGCATAAACACGTAATAACCATACACTTGAATTAAAATTTTGGAAAAAAAAATTACTTACGACAATTACACAATTAATTGGAAGAAACGAGTAACTTATGAAGATTAAATATCCATAAAAAGGGTAATTATATTTGCAAATGAAATTATGAATGCATTATGAAAAAGCAATTACATGAAAGAAAAAAAAAATTGCGCGAACATCTTCGAGAATGAGAGGCAAGAACGAACATCACAATCTTCAACCTACGGATAACGAAATCCGACGAGAGAAATCTATGATGGGAGAGAACGGTTGTTAATATAAAGAGGGGGGATAGAGTTTGGTCGCAAGGAACCTCTTGCTGGCGGCGATTGGAATGAAACAATGGTGTCGGTGGGGTAAAGACGATGTTATTTCAACGAGTATATAAGAAACTGCTTGCATATATTTAGGGATATGATTAGATTTTAATTTTAAAATTTATTTAATATTTATGTAATAATACTAATCCACCCTTTTTTATTTAATTAATGAATCAATCTTTGAACCTATATATATATATATATATATATATATATATATATATATATATATATATATATATATATCAGTGTTGAGGAAATCGGCCTTGGTGACCGATTAACCGGTGATTAATCGTTTGGCGGCCTTAAACCGATTACGATTAGGGTGTTTGGCGGAAACTGATCAAAATCGGTCAAAGTCGGCCTTGGCGGTCTCGACGGTCATAGGCGGGAATTTTTTTAAAAATTCAAAAAAATTTAATTTTCAAATATTACACCAAAATTTTAAATTTTCAAATTTTTACGCTTTCAAATTTTAAAATATTAAACTAAAGTTTTTAAATTTTTTAATTTTTAAAATTTTAAATTTTCAAATACTTAGTTTTTCAGGAAATATTAAATTTTTAAATAATTTTATTAATAATTAAAGGTCCCTGATTAATCTTCGATTAATCGTTTATTGTCAGTCGACCGCCGAGCTACCGCCGAACGATTTTTACAACCTTTATATATATATATATATATATATATATATATATATATATATATATATATATATATATATATATATATATATATATATATATGCGAGTTCGGTTGAGAACTCATAGTTTCCCGAGAACCTGAGAACTAAAAGTGAAGTGTTAGATCAAAACTAATTAATTAAGGGCATGATTGTAATCTTATCAATCTCATTTAATGTTTAATTTTTTATGTTTTTGTAATATTAATAGAAATGTCTAAAAACTACATAATAAATCAAAATTTTCGATTTTTTTTAAATATTGTATTTTTCAGTTTATTTTTTAAAAAAGTGCAGATTTTTTAATTTTTTATAGAAAACATGAATTTTTGAAAATAAAAACTATATTTTTTTTTAAAATCTGTAATTTTTTTTAAAAGCAATTAAAAATCAATAAAAAAATTGGAATATTTAAAAAATACTATAATTTTTTAACCAAAAAAATCAACATTTTTGGTACATTTATGCATATTTTTACAAATGTATATATGCATTTTTCATATATTATAATATTTGTAAAGAAATCATAAGAAAACTCATTTTATTTACCAATCTATAAACACAATAGAATAAGTATTTTATTTGATACAAAAAATGTACAAAATTTCAAAGCGTTTTTATGTCTTCGTGTCAATATTTCCATATTTTTCTTCAATTTATCATTTTCACCTCTTCAATATTCACCAAAATTTCTTCCAAATCTACAAGAAAATTAAAAAAAAACTAATTGATGCAAAACACTCACAAAAATACATATATGATTAACATATGAATCACATACTATTCACATATGAATTACATGTGATGCATATGTGAATTACATATGATTTACATGTGAATCTCATGTAATTCATATGTGAATTACATGTGAATCACATGTAATTCATATGTGAATTACATGTGAATCACATGTAATTCTTATGTGATTCATATGTAAATTACATGTAATTCATATGTGATTTACATGTGAATCACATGTAATTCATATGTGATTTACACGTGAATCACATGTAATTCATATGTGAATTACATGTGAATCACATGTAATTCATATGTGATTTACATGTAATTCATATGTGAATTAAATGTGATTTACATGCGAATCAGATGTAATTCATATGTGAATTACATGTGATTTTTATGTGAATCACATGATTGAAACTAGGTAATTTTGTGAATTTATATTGAAACTAGGGAAAAGCTTACTTTACATGCTTGATTTGGTGTATCCAATTTTTAGGTTCATGATTTGCAATCTTCATGATCAAATTCATTCCATCTTGTGGTAATACACTCATTCCAGGTGAATCTTCCCCCATTGCCCTTGAAAAACATATCAGATAAAAACACTTGTTATTTCGAGTTATTCAGATTCAATCTAAAAAGAGTTAGTACTTTAACAAATCTAAGTTCTTCACAATATCTCATAAAATTCACAAGCACATCAGTCAATCATAGAAACTAATTGAATGGATCATACCAAATGGAATGGATAGAGAGTATAACCATAGCCACTTAAAATTGACATATTACATACCACAACACAGTCAAGTCAAGCTCCTTCATCTGTCCATAAAGCTAATGAAGAAACAATAAGATGCTGTTTTTTTTACTAAATATAAATCTCAATGGAAAACAAAAAGAGATGCATACCCTGAAGACTCATCAAATACATAATCGTTTTTTGTAGATCCAATGCCTGCAAATGAAAACAAAATTGAGGGACAATATTGTAACAAACCATCTGAAGGAAAAAAAAATGAAAAAACTACATGTATGATTACCAGTCGATGGATTAACATTAGATTTGTTATCATCTTCAACAAACAAGTCAAAAGAATCATCCTCATTGTTTGCAGTATTATCTGCATAAGGTATTCCATTGAGACCGGAATCACTCATTCCAGAGGAATTAGGTTGCTGAACTAGAAGAGGTGCCTTCCCCTCTAGCACGTGCTTTCGTTCATACGTAAAGTTATTTAATAACAAATGACTGCAATGAATCAATCAACCGATTTCAATACTTCTTTCAGTAAATATAATTTCAACAAAGGAAATTGTATATTGGACTAGCAATTGGACTGATAATTAATCAAACGAAACTAAAAAAGGAAATATCACCTTGATTACTATATCCCTGCCTTGAACGACTGAGGGAGGACGAGGAGACCAGGTACACCCATGGATTCAGAATCATCATGGAGGAGGAACCGATTACGATAGGTGAGATCGATAGGTGAGAATTCGAATGAGGCAGAATTAACGTAGAGGAGGCACATATCGGCAAAGGAACAATCAAACAGATCCACGATTACTATATCTGTCATGCATCTTTTTCCGATTTGGAAGTAAACACCATTAATCATCGGTTCTGCTTAAGCATATCTGTTATCGCCGGCCAATCTCCGTCGATTTTAGGCATCCGAATCATTGGAAACATGTATTTGGTCAAAAAATCGACAAAATTGAAATTGTAGCTTACGTGAGCAGAATCAACGATTCAATCCACACAATTTATTATATAATCACAATTAAAATCGAAAAAATTGAAAACTTACTGGCGGAAAAGAATTGTTGTTGACCGTGAGAAGAGAGATCTCATCCACTTTGGGGCAAAAGACAACGAGTTGTGAGTTCGAAAGAGAAAGCCTCATATCGCAAGGTGACAACTGAACCGAGCGGTTGAAGAAAAACCCAGTCCTCACCACAAAAACGATTCCGAAAGGGGAAACTGTCCGATCTTTGTATGGTGGCATCGGTGTACGTCGAGAAGACGTTGGAGATTTGAATCGGTCGTTGGAGATGAGCCGGAGATCAATCGTAGGTGATGGTATGAGAAGAGGAGACGACGTCGATTTTTTTGTGGCTGTGAGAACTGTGTGAGAAAAAAAAGGAGATATGATTAATTAAGCTGGTTTGTAGAAATTGTTTTTTATACCTAAAATACCCTTATCATTTGTTTTTAGAAACCAAATATGCCATTAAAATTCTTCACAATTACAAAACTGCCACCTTTAATCTTAGCCTTCATTTTTTTTATCAAACTTTCCACTCTTAGTTCTCAGGTTCTCGGGAAACTATGAGTTCTTAAATGATCCTTCCTCTCTCTCTCTCTCTCTCTCTCTTTCTTTCTCTCTCTCTCTCTCTCTCTCTCTCTATATATATATATATATATATATATATATATATATATATATATATATATATAGGTTCATGTAAAAATACAAGTAATTTGTGAAAATGAAAATAACCAATAATGAGAAGACAAGTGTAATTTTATACATCAGTTCTGCATATTTTCTCATCGATTCATCATTTTTCTTGTGTTTCATCGTAAATTGCTCACTGATTCATCGAAGTAAGTGGATTGCGGTCGCTATACATCAGTTCTAAAATGATTTGATTGAGATTTTTGCAGGTTTTAGGGGCTAATCGGCGTTCTGACGTTGGTTTTTCGTTGATTTAGGGTTTAGGGTTCTAGGGTTTTAGGTTTTCGGTGACCCAGATCTGACCGTAAACGGACCAAGTCCAACAGAGTCAAAGAACTTTGACCGTAATCGTGTCCGTTGACCCGTTCTTTGACCGAAAACGATGAACCTTGGTCATTTTGACCGCAATCATTGACCTTTGACCACAATCGATTTAATTTTGACCCAATTTAAGCCTATTTGACTTTGGTTGACCGAAATCAACCTTAGTTGACCGAAATCAATGTTTGTGACACAAAAAAAATTCACTTTTGTTTAGAAAACTAATTTTATTTATTTTTGCTTTTCTCACTTGGCTCGTTTGGTGCAGATAAATGGCTAAATTGAAATTTACTGAATCTCACAACATTGTTTGATGTCTTTTTGATCCACCACAAAACCATCAAGAGTTTAAGCCCATGGTTCATGGTCTAAACAACTGCAGGATTCTGGGATAAGGCTTCTGTCAATGAAGCAGGAGCAGATGGATTAGGCACAGTAGAGTCAACAGTCAAGGGGGAGAAGATTATAGTGTCAAAGCAAACCATTCGTGAAGTTCTTAGATTTGAAGATCAACCATGATTCCCGACTGTGATATTTGCTGCTCAGATTAGGGTGGTTCTCGAACGAATTTGCTATGAAGGAACCTTTCCTCCAACTTTGAAGAAGTTGCTCCCTCCCTACTGGCGCTTCCTAGCTCACACTTTTATCATGTGCATTTCATGCAGGAAGAGGGAGCTGATGAGATCTCCCAGTCATCTACTGGTGCCATTATTGCTCTTATTATGGATTTAGACTTCAACTTTTCAAGATTTGTGTTCAATGAGATTAAGAGCAACATGCAGTGGAAAAAGAAGGATGTGTTCCTGATGTACCCAAGATTTCTACAGATGATCTTCGATTATCAACATCCTGATTTGGAAAGGACAGGTGAAACCTTAGATATGAATTCTTTGGGTCCAATTCAAGACATCTAGTAGTGAGCATGATGAAGCCACTGCAACTCCAAGTGAACCGGCCCAAGCACCACAAGATGTTCCTCGTTGGGTTAATACAACTCGCCTTGTTGACCGATTTGAGGATGATCCTGCTAATGCTGACCACAGAAGAATAATCTTGAAGCGAGCTCAGAGGCAATCTAAAGCTCAAGGAAAAGGACAATTGCTTTTTCTTTCAGAATTAGCTCGTTCTCCCTTCCACAACCCATCGAATGATCCTCGTGGAACTGAATTTAAGCTCTTCTTGGAGAATCAAGTGAAGAGAAATTTCTATGGGATAAAGATTGTAGATTCCTTCATAAAGAAAGCCAAAGGTGTAATTGATCCCACCACCAACCGAACCGTGAAGAATGTCATGTAACCTCCCACCAAGCAAATGAAACAAATTCCTATTATTCAGCGGTCATTTGATGGTTCTCTTGTAATATGGAATATTGGGTTTTTGATGAAGCTACAGCCACGACCGTTATCAAGCTTCCGAATGGTGTACCCCGTCTTCTTGAAGCGAAGGTTCTTTTACAATTCAGTAAGCGTGGTATTCATACTCTTGCAGGTCATCAAATCATGGTCAAAGATGATATTTTAGAGGCTGCAACCAAAGAGTTCACTGGTATGGTTGCAGAAATCATTAACAAGAGGATGTGGGTAGGTGCTTTGGGGGACTCAGATATGCTGATTGTTGACAAGCCTTGAGATCAAGCTAGCATCAAACCAAGGGGGAGATTGTTAGGTCCTACCTTGTTGGTTTGTGTTAGGCATGTACATGTTAGGCTTTGTTATTCATTTATTGAGTCTTAATATGGGTTTTTGGTTAGGGTTGGACCGTACCAAAGATCAAATGAGTCTGGTCTAGAATACTGTGTGTAATCTCAGCTGATATAAACTCTCTCATCTGTTCCCCGAGCTGCTCGCCTCCTGAACCTGAGTATGATCCCTTACCGACGCCTGAATCGCCCACTGGTCTACCCCGTAGCGTCACCATTCTGCAATATAACATAACTATCATTAGAATACCCATCACTATAGAGGGATCACACATGCACTAAAAGTTCCCCGGTTTTATCTTGGCCCTCCTTGACTCGAGTACGGATCCTCTGCTTTCAGTAGTACGGGCCCATACTACCTTCCACATCTATCTATACTTTCCTCAAGGATTGCCTCGACTCCACCAAGTCACTTACTACTAATACTGCTCCCAGCACTACTCTCATCCTAGGCTTGCCCTAGGGTAATCACCATCCCATTCTCTGCCATCAGACTAGATAATTCTTCGAATGAGAGGTTGTTAGACTCAGACGATGTGACAACCCGATATTTCAACTCTTTGTAACGACCAAAATGGGTCAAGTATTGTAACCACTTCTGAGTAATAAAATTTACTTTCATAATAAAATGTACAAATAAGTTCTATTTAATTTCCTTCTATGATTAAATGTCTTTGAACCATGATCGTACGTGAAAAGAACGCCCAAATCCGACTTCTTATAGCGAAGTTATGATTTTTCCAAGTTCGGCTTAGCAACAGACAGCTAAAAACTCGAATCGGAAATCGAGCGACTTTTGGCCGGAATGACCTAAACGAGAATCGAAGGTCTCGACAATGGTATTCCAGCGGTAAAAAGTCTGGCAAAAACCGACATCAGATAAAGAAGTTATGAATTTTCAAAGAAATTCCTTAAACACGATGGGTTTTTAATAAATAATAAAAAAAATAATTTTGGAATTTGCCGACGGAGTCTAAACGAAAGTTGTAGAGCGTAGTCTCACCTACGCGTGGATATAAAGACCATCGAAAATGGAGTTCGTATGAAGAAGATATGAATTTATGAAGTTTATTAAATAAATTAATTATTTATTTTATTCAAAATTCGGATATTATCCGAAGGGGAGTCAGCGTCCTCATCCGAGGTACGCGCTGCGTACTCCTATACGCCCTGCGTAACCGAGAGGATAGGCCTCTGATCGTTCACGTCGCGCTATCCGAAGGAACCGACCCGTCTGACCCGTCCGAAGCCCCGACCCGTCCGACCCGACGTCCCATCCGACCCGCCGTCCCATCCGACCCGCGTACCCAGCAACCCGTCCCATCCGAAGCCGAGGCAGTCGAGGCTTCGGTCATGCATGACGTACGCGTACGCGCTGCGTATGAGCGTACGCCCCGCGTACCGAGGCAGACCAGCCTTACTATAAATAGGATGCGAGGGTTTCCAAAGAAAGGGCTCATTTCTCTTCTCTCTCTCTCAACTTTGCCTCGTTTTCCGTGTCCGTTCAAACCCGAAGCTCTGGTCTTTTTGGCTCAAGTCCCGAAGGTCGACTTTACTCCTGAGATTCCCGAGAATCTCGAGGAAAATCCGTTTCCCGAGACGAAACTCTGCCCGGTTTTCCATCTCGCTATCTCCAAAACTTTCAAGTGAGTTTCATACCCCTAAATCAACCTTTTTAATTATTCTAAATACTTTTATATGCTTTCAAGGGGGGATTACAAGTAAAACACACGAGTATTATCGTGTGTTACATAAAGAAACTCTTTTATATACTGTTATATATTCAAATCACATGCGATTTATAAACCTTTAAAGGAACTTTTATATATATATATATATATATATATATATATATATATATATATATATATATATATATATATATATATATATATATATATATATATATATATAACATATGTTACAATAGCATTTTATCTTTTAAAATATAAAGTTGTTGTAATGCATGTATCAACTAAACTGTTCTTAGATTTTTCTTGTCTATCTTAGACTCTACACCAAAAATCTATGCTTTCATAAACAAGTGATTCTTTTCCTAAGTATTTCTAAACAAACAAGGCACACTTTATGAAAACTATAATAGGTATAGTTTTACGAACAGATTTCTAACTCTTATGTACTAGAAACATATATTTCAAGAAGTTTACTTTCGTATACAAGAACAAACGTAACATTTTAACAAGTAGATCTGTTTTTATACCACGGATTTGTGAGACACTAACTTCATGTACGTTCGAGTACACATTTCAAGTCCTGTATTATATACCAGAATCCCTTGGAGGGGGAGCATGGTGTTTGTGTATAGATCTATACGGGCTTGACAACCCGCGCCCTGACTGTTAGCTACAGTCCACCGTTTGGGGTGACAAACGTCATAACATTCCAACGCCTGAAGAACGTTGTGTATAGGCATTCAGAGTAAATAGTATGATTATAAAACTCACAAGGGGTATTAAAAATGCATTGATTTACAAGGTTTTCAAACTCATTGGTTATTTTACATTTACATACATTTTGGAAACAAACATTGGTCTTGAGTGAAGGCTACTTTTATACTAGTAGAAAATATAGGATTTTCTAGAAACAAACAAACAAGGACAAAACATTTCATTTCATACAAACATTTTCATTTAATACTTATGAATCTCACCAGCTTAAATGCTGATCTACTCTTTCAAAATTACTTGTATGTCCCAGAAAATCAGTAAATTTCAGGTATTCTTTTCGCTTTTGATGAAGGGATGCTGCGGCGCCAGTTTAATCTCGTATTTTTGACATCATATTGTAATTGAGTTTTGAACATGTAACTTTTGACAAATGTAAACTTTCAATTATATATATGATGGTTGTATTGCTTTCTTTACTATGTATTCATTTGTTACGCTACCACATGAAGTCATCCGCCCCCGAACGTTTCCGCCGTTCAGGTTTGGGGGTGTGACAGACGAGAGCTGCGAAATAAGGCTAAACCTAACCTTCTGAAATTATTTAGTCCTCGTAATATGTAACTTAACATATTTGTTTACTAGTTAGTAAAAGACAACTAGAACTCCTAAAAGCACAAAGCAAGTAGCATTCGAGCATTGAGTACACATAATGAAGCATGCAGTTCATAAAGCTGATACACATATAACATGCACATAATGCATCCTTCCTAGATCCTTAGTCCTAGTCTAGCATGCAGTTCTCATAAAGCTGATAAACATATCATAACATAAACTTGTATGGGTAATTTGGGTGTACTTACTTGAGCTCGGCTGATTGCATACACCGCACCCTTTTCTCTTTTCAATGTTATTTTCTCTTTTCAAAATTCTTTCCTTTTCTTAAAGTTCTTTTATAAAAATGGTTTTCTTTTGAAAATTTACATACCAAGTCCTTAGTTTGAGTTCATACACACCTGAGAGTGTACCCGAATCCCTTAAACCAAGACTCTGATACCAACTTGCAACATCCCAAAACTACGGTCCAAAAATTTCATTTTAATTTAATAGTAAAACCACAGTTATCAACCCATTTCCTCAAAACATAAGTTATAATATCTCAAACATCGTTATCAGAGTTTCAAAACATCAGAGTAAACATCTCAGGATAAAACATCTTGGTGTGTGCAATGCAGTCATCCCGAGCTCTTCTCTTTTCAACTGGAAGTACCTGAAACCAAAACTGAAAACCGTAAGCACGAAGCTTAGTGAGTCTCCCCAAACTACCACATACCATACATGTAATCACATACTGCAAACATTGGGCCTAGCCCGCTACCTCAGGCCTCGTAGGACATCGGAAACATCCGACATCAGGCCCCGCCTGTTTGCATAGGCTCGTGCATAGATTTACGTTCAATAATCCCAGGGGCTTTCACTTCGACACGTCTTCGCTCGTGATCGCTTAGAGCCCCTCTTCCATCAATAGGACATCGTTCCCCGCTCGTTATACATATTTGTTTCTACCAGGACCCGCCTGTCTCTGGGCCCCACCCGCTATACACATGCAAACATATAATCATAATCAAGCTAGTACATAACAAGCAACACAACACTATAACTGCTAGTCTCTAGGCCTCGCCTATCTTGGGCCCCTCCCCTACTCTGCTACTAATGAGATATGGAACCCCGTCCATACTCAGCTAGTGATGAGATACGGTCCCCCGCCCACACTCATCTCCCTACCAGGCACATACAGGTATCACAAAGACAACAAGTATAACTAAACATGCATCCCTTCCTCGGGTATCACCCGACATCGAACCATAGTTCAGAACATACATGTAAACCTTCCTCGGGCCCCGCCTGACATCGGACCATAATCCGAAAGCATAAAAACTACATCGGGCTAACCCCGACATCGGATCTAAATCTGGTATACACTAACATACATAAATGGGCTGGCATTGGTGCCTTAGACCCGTTCCTACAGGAGAAAACTCACCTCACAAGCTGCCTGAAGAATCCTGCGGATAAACCTCTCGTTGCTAGCTGGCAGATCCCCGAACTGTTGATCACTCGACTCCCCGAGCAACCATTACCCAAAATAACAATTAGTCAAAAACAATAATCCTCTTTAGGGTAAAATGGTCATTTTACCCCTAGTCTAACTTGGTCCATATCTAAGGCCCAAAACTATAATACAAAAAGGCCCAACACTAGGTAGGCTTCCCAAGCCCACTAATGGCCCAATTTGCTAAATTGGGCCCAATCCTTCTTATGAGCCTTACCCTAAGCCATACATATTATTAGTCCGAATTATCTGACTTCTGATGGCCCACTAAGGCTCAAAGAACCAAAATCCAATGCATGGCCCAAAACACGTCAAGCCCATGTCTGATGAGTACGCGTGGCGTACTCCTTTGTACACTAAGCGTACTAGCTGAATGGTGTGTACACTGCGCATACCTACATGTACGCCCAACGTACTTCCCTGTTAAGCCACTTTTCCCATTAAGTGATTAACACTCTAATTCGGAAGCTACAATCACAGATCTAAGTCCTTCTCAACGTCTTAATCCATAAAATCGATTACTTGGTGGTTTGCAACCCACCAAATAAACCCACACTTGGAATATAGCAACAAACTTCCATGGAATTGGCTAGATCTCATGCATGAACTCATTAAGACACTCAAGGTGATAGCTTTCTACATTAGGGACTCATTTAGCACTGAGAGTGGAAACTCCAAGCCTAGGAATCAGATTTGAACCATAAAGCTTCATCCTTTGGACCAAAATGGTCCAAAAACTCAACCTAAGAGATCTAAGGAAGTAACCACCAAGTTCAGATCTTTATACCTTGAAATGGTCAGAAATGAAGCAACAATCCCAAATCTACAACCTCTCCTTTGAACCACCACCTTGCTTGCTCTTCACTTGCTTGGAAAATGGGTCAACAACACCAAAATGATCTTTAATGGCCTTCTTAGCTCCAAGAATACTCAAAGAAGATTAGGGTTTCGTTAAAACTGTCGATCTTTAATGGCCTTCTTAGCTCCAAGAATACTCAAAGAAGATTAGGGTTTCGTTAAAACTGTCTAAGGGTGAGAAGGAGGCTGATCCTTGAGGGTATAATGTTCTTTATATAGTGACATATCCTAAAATTTAGGGTTAAGGGACTCTGGATGTACGCTAGGAGTACGCCTCTGTAACATCCCCCTCTAGCACGTATCACAATATTGTCCGCTTTGGGCCACTCGGCACGACGACTTCCCAGGGGGTCACCCATCCTAGTACTACTCCCGCCCGAGCACGCTTAACTGCAGAGTTCTTATGGGATCTACTGCCCTCACGACTTTAAAACGCGTTGTGATAGGGAAGGTATCCACACCCCTTATAAGGAATGCTTAGTTCTCCTTCCCAGCCGATGTGGGATCAGATCTAACTCACTTTATAAAGTGGGTTAGATCTGATCCCACATCGGCTAGGAAGGAGAACTAAGCATTCCTTATAAGGGGTGTGGATACCTTCCCTATCACAACGCGTTTTAAAGACGTGAGGGCAGCAGATCCCATAAGAACTCTGCAGTTAAGCGTGCTCGGGCGGGAGTAGTACCAGCATGGGTGACCCCCTGGGAAGTCCTCGTGCCGAGTGGCCCAAAGAGAACAATATTGTGATACGTGCCAGAGGGGGATGATAAAGTGGGTTAGATCTGATCCCACATCGGCTGGGAAGGAGAATTAAGCATTCCTTATAAGGGGTGTGGATACCTTCCCTATCACAACGCGTTTTAAAGACGTGAGGGCAGCAGATCCCATAAGAACTCTGCAGTTAAGCGTGCTCGGGCGGGAGTAGTACCAGCATGGGTGACCCCCTGGGAAGTCCTCGTGCCGAGTGGCCCAAAGAGAACAATATTGTGATACGTGCCAGAGGGGGATGTTACAGCCTCTCCGCACCCATGACCATATGCCCTTATATGTTGGGCGTAACCCAGCTTACGCTAGGCATACCCAGCTAGACAGACGCATGGATTTCATGCATGCATAGGACCACCTTGCCACAAATCTTCATTAAGGACTAAAATTGCCAATAACTTCCAAGTGCTATAACTTCTTCGTTCTTAGTCTGTTTCCGACAAACTTTATATCCACGAAAAGGTGGCGAGAAACCCTACGCTGCGAGCAACTCCTCATTACCTAAAACTTCCCGAACAAGAGCCCGGAATCTTCAAAAGACCGAGATGTCAATTTACGAGTATGCCCTCGGCCTCCGAAGCCACAATCAAATACTTAGATCTCGTATGCCCTAATACTCACATCCAAAATGGGCCAAAACCTTCCTTTCCCAATGCCCTAACCTCATGACAACTGATGATTGGGCCACAACCCTAGCAACGAAGCACTTTTAGAACCAGGCGCTACATAATCGTAGCGTTTGATAATTTCATGTTCATAAATAATGTTTTTTTAATAAGAAGAGCTTCATAAATAATGTTACAATATATACATTACAAATGTTTGGCTGGCCAAATTAATTCCGATAATCAACATTATACATTTTAGAAATCTTGCAATATAACATTAATTAATAATTCAAATTCATTATATATATATATATATATATATATATATATATATATATATATATATATATATATATTCATACTCTAATAAAAGAATAGGTTTAATGTCATATTGACAAGTGTCATGCAATTAGAACCCCTTACTAATGTTATATATCATTTATCATGCCACTTGTCAACCTATTAATTATTCATTTTAAATTTCTCACGCTAATTTTATTAAATTAATAATTGATTCTTCATTTTAAATTTCAAAATTTAAAATTTCTTTCTTTAATTATATTAAATTAATAACATTAGATTAAAAAATAAAATAAAATTAATATAAATTATAAAATGATATAACTCCACGTATTTATTTAAATCAACGATTATAATTTTATATAACTAAAAAAAATATCCCTTAAGTAATAATTTATTTAAAATAATTGAATAATAATTTTGATTTTTTAATAAGAAAGTTTAATTAATTTTATAACCGTGGTTATCACGGGTTATAAACTAGCATACCAATAAATATAAAGATAAATAGACTTATCTTAAAGGAAACATTTACCTCACATGCGTAGATATAACATGGATATATCCGTATATATGTCTACCCATTTTAAGAAAAAAATAATAAACATTATATGGCGTACGTATTCTTTTATGTAACAAGCTTTTTATAAGAATGTAAGTTGTTTTTTTAAAACATGTAATTATACTTAACTATTTCAATCGTCATCTTATTTTGTATCATCTTACGTTCATTGTTTTTTCTTTAATATCATTCTACTGTTATCATACTGCATGATAAGTCTAAACAAAACATAAAATTAAATAATTTATATCCGGATAATAGAAAAAACATTAATTTGTCTACAACATCGATTAATCAAAGTCCATCGACTACAAATGTTACTAACCTAATTTCTAAATATTTGAATAGTCATACACGATAGATTATGATTTAAAAACAACTATGCTTTTAAATTTCTTATTACTGATCAATCATTACCTTATGATTTATTTATAATTTTTTTTTTCTTTTTCACTCGTGGTGTCCACGGGTTATAACCTAGTATATCTAATAAAAGAATAGTTTTATTTTCCTTCTGACACGTGTCATCTTATTAGGCCTTCTAATTAATGCATATTTTATTCTCCTTTCGTCATGTGTCACCATAATATATCTCCTAATTAATGCATGTCATTTGTAAACCTATTGATTCTCCATTTTAAATTTCAAAATTTAAATTTCTCACTTTAATTACATTAAATTAATAACATTAGAATAAAAATTAAAATAAACTTAATACAAATTATAAAGTGATATAACTTTCACATATTTATTTAATTAAATTGATGATTAAAATTTATATAACTAAAAAAATCTCTTAATTAATAATTTATTTAAAATAATTGATTAATAATTTTTATTTTTTATTTTAAAATTTTAATTAATTGTATAACCGTGGTTCCCACGGGTTATAAACTAGTATATATATATATATATATATATATATATATATATATATATATATATATATATATTAAATTATGTTGGTATTATAAAAGGCATTAAGGTGAAATGTTTTCTAGTCTGGTCCAGGTTAACTACCATATTCCGGGTACAGTCCGGTCCAAATCCGAAACCCAATTATTGGTAAAAATAAAACCCAAAAACAAGGCTGCTAATATGATTATCCGGTCCAGTTCGGGTCTAGTCTCGGTTTTTTTTTCCGATCCGGTCCGGTCCAACCGGTCGTGTGTTCATCCCTATTTTTGATACTGTTTATTTTATTATGAAAATGATTTTTAAACCATTTACTTCAAATTTTAAAATGAAAAACTTAGTTTGAAATTTGGGACGTTACACACTGACCCGCACCCCTAAGGGCGGCCTTTATTGACTCTTTAGACTCCGTTAAGGGAGCTACCCCTAGACCCTGCTAGAGACTATTCCCCTTGGAATCCCACGAAGGGCGCTGCCCTCAGATCCATCATGTTCTTGAGTCCTTATTAACTATCCAAGCGTGGACTCTGATACTACAACTTCGTAAAAATTGCTACAAGAAACTCATTTTGTTTCATTATTCTGACTACGCTAAAACATATTGATAACATTAAAATCACCAACAAACACCGTTCCACCATATGATTTTTTAATAATAGTTTTATTACTAATAAATTTATTAAAAACATTTTCATATGATTTTTTTTTACAAAAATGTGATTTATATCTAAATCAAAATTTATTTTATTAAACATCTACCAATAAAAAAAATTATTTAAAATTTTGATAACGGATTGTAATTTATTTTAGATTTTAGATTAATTTTCTTAACTTTTAAATTTATCTTTCTTTCTTTTTTCTTTATGGATGTTAACCGGATTGATTTATTATTTTAATTACACAACTTTTTTATTACTAATTATTTTAATTAATTTTTCTTTATATATATATATCATGAAAAAGATCCATAACCATACATTTCAAAGTTGTCAAATTCGCGATCTTAATAGAAAGATCGTACAATCCTATGATAATTAGATATGAAAAACGGGTTGTATCGTATACGAGTCGTACTTGGGGTAGGATCGTAGAATTGGGATCCGATCTGATCCTACCTTCCTTTGTTTTTCTTTTTTTTTAAGAAAAAAAATGAATTCACTTTATGTGGTTTACCCTTTACAAATTACCGTTTTTTTCATTTTTTGTTGTGAGTTGTGCCTAATGTTTTGAAGTTTTTATAGTTTTGAACGAAAAACTGAATGTTTGAGATATTTTTCATGTTTTACAATTATAAATTAAAATTATATTTTATTTTATGGGATCTAAGGTTCCCGATCTTATAAATTAAAAAACGATTATAATAGGATTCTAATATTGACAACCTTGATACAATTGTTAGAGGTAAATTTTATATAATTGTTAATATGTTTTATTTTTTTAATTTTAATTTTACGATCATTTTTGTAAATAGGTTTGATTATGTACTCTTTATATATAATCGACTTAAAAAATATGAATAAGTTATTCTATTCTAATTTTGGATAACCAAATATTTTTGGTATACAATATTTATCGTGATGACACATATTTAGATTAGGTATAGTATTTTTAAGTTCATATCTAATACAATTTTACTTATGCATAACATGAACATACACATGGTAATCTCAATCACATGTTTGGATTTACACACAATATTATAAATTGTGGTTTTAAAATTATTTTATAAATTTATGTAAAATCCTCCCTAATAAATAAAAAAACTTTTTTTCACATGTCACACTCTTATTGATTTGACTACATGTCATTTTGTGGTTATTTTCAATTAATTTTTCCACATAACATTTTATGATTTTTTTTCATTTTATTAATTTCCACATAATATTTAAATCTAATAATTACAATAAATATAATAATAAATGTATATCAATTTCATTAATTGACTACTTTCTAATTTCAAATTTTCTAAATTAAAGTTTCATTAGTTTCCTTTGTTAATTTATCTAAATTATTTGTTTAATTTAAAAGAAAAAATAATTTAATTTTAATAATTCAATATTTTCTATTTTTTTCTTATAAATTCAAACATATCAAATATTTAGAATTTCATATTTTTTTTTATTTAAAATGGCCCATGTAATACATGATCTTACGCCTAGTAATATTTAATATTTCATTATCTAACTTTCTAATAATTCTATTTGTTTGAATTTGGTATTCATATGGATTCATAATAGGACGGTCGTAGGGACATGTGCGGTGCCAAACTTATACTAAATTTGGGGACCTAAAAGGAGCAATACACTTAACACAAAACATGCTCGTAGTCATGTGAATATTGAATAAATAGCTATTTCTATGTAGTCATTATTACAACATTAGCGATTATAACAACTTTAAAAAAAAACAATTAATCATGGCATTAGGTTGGTCATTTATCCATCACACGAGTGTGCTGTTTCCGAGTTTTAATAAAGAAAGTAAAAGAATGGGAAATACGATAAGGAGATATTGAATGGGAAAGAAAAAAAAATGTATTGCAAGTGGATAATCATTTTTTTTTCTATCCAAATTGGAAGGAAAATTCGAAAGTAATGCTATCTTTCCACTTTCTTCCGATTATTTTCATTTTGGTTCCATCTATTTTTCTTCCCTTATTAAATCGAATTCGGAAACAAGGTATCAGTGTGAGATATCAAACTATGTATTATTGCTAACATTTTTGTTTGTTTTTTTTTTTTTACAGTTACACACTTCATAGTTTTTTATTTAATTACTTTCATAATACATGTAACGCCCGTAGATTCGGACTAGTTAATTTAAAGATAATAAACGTTAAAAATGATTTTTTAATAGATATTAGTTAGGATAAATAATGTTAACCAAAGTTATAGTATATGTGACAAGGATTTCGTACATATAAAGAACGATGAAATCCGACTTCGTATGAAAAAGAATGTTTCTTCAAAGTTTCACGATTAAACTGACACGAATCTACGTATCGCAAGAAATAGTTTTTGATAAATCACTTTTTAGCCTTAGTGATCTAAACGAAATTTGTAGTAGTCATTAAACCGAGAGCGTGCATATAGAGAACGTCCAAATCAGACTTCATAAGAAAAAATTATGATTTTTCGAAGTTTCAGCACAACAATGCGGACACAAAAATCAAATTATGGAACGATAGGTTATTAGACATAATAATCTAAACGATAATCGAAGATCCGGTCAATAGGATTCCGTCGATATAGAGAACATCAAAAACAGAGTCCGTATGTAGTAGTTATACTTTCTGTAACGATCTCTAACAGCCTAAGGCTATCAAAAATACAATTTTTTGATATAGTGAGAACTAGTTGTTGAGGTATAAACGGAAGTTGTATATCTTATCGAGAGCTTTCCGATGATATAAAGAACGTCAAAAACGGAGCTCGTATAAAGAAGTTACGTCATTTTGAAAATCTTGAAAATCGCAGGCGCAACGCGGGCGATGACGTGACACCACGAAAGGGCGCCACGTAGCATGGTCGGGAGCCGGCTTCCTCTGAGAGATATGTTGAAATGGCTCCATGAGATTTTGACACGTGGCACCATGGGAACATGACACATGGCACCTTCTAAAAATGTGTATATGGACCATCAATATCGCGATACGTGGCACGAGCCGGAGGAGCGACATCGCAGAAGCGCATGAAGCACATCCCAGATGCATGACGCGCACTTGGAAAATGACCTATAAACAGTCCTAGGTGTATAAGCTCCTCACCCACTACCCTAGAGTCTTTCTCTCTCTCTCTCTCTCTCTATTGTTCTTCGATTTTAGCCATTTTCCTTTGTTTTTGGCCTGTGGCAAAGCCCTGCGACACCCCTGAGTGCTCAGCTAGTTGTAATCTTCGAGTAGGAGTTCCTGAGTTAGTTGTAACATCCTGATGATAAGGTACTTCTAATTTTGACCCTATAATTTTATTATATTGCAATTTGGAACCTAAGTAAAAGAAAGTGTGCAATGAAGGCCTAGTGGTATTTTCATAATATTGGGTGTTGAGGGAGTATGTCATGCGTACGTGTGTACGCTGAGCGTACTAGGGTGCGACCTAGTACGCTGGGCATACATATGTATGCATGGCGTACGTTCCAGGCATGCAAACCCTAATTTTTAGGGTTTAACTCATATTTAAACCCCATTATAGCCTCATTTCCCCTCACCTCCTCATCCTCCATGCTCTTGATATGTTTTTGCAACCCTAATCCATCTTGTGAAGCATTTCTAAGCTTGAGAGTGTGTGTTTTATGCTTTTGAAGAAGAAGGAAGGAGGGAGAGACCACCTTGGAGGAGTGAAGCTCTTTAGATCCAGGATCATACCACCTTTTGGCACCATTTTATGGTATCAAGTTTTGAACTTGGTGAAGTTTCATTTA
Source organism: Lactuca serriola (assembly GCF_051521515.1). Taxonomy (NCBI): domain Eukaryota; kingdom Viridiplantae; phylum Streptophyta; class Magnoliopsida; order Asterales; family Asteraceae; genus Lactuca; species Lactuca serriola. The sequence goes on from NC_136412.1 coordinate 316,407,105, forward strand.
GGTCTTGTGTTGGAATGATTTTTGGTCCTTTTTGTCCCAAATATGGAGATTCATGAACATAGCATGTTCTTGACCCATTAAGGTGTCCTTTCAGACCTTTAGATGGGTCTTCAGTTATAAAAATGGGTTCAAAATGGTTGGTTTTGCTCCATGCATCATTTAGAAGGTCTTAATGGAATAAGAAGTTGAGTTAAGAATTTAATGGACATGCAAAGTCATAAAGTTGGAAACTTTATGACTCTTGAGGGTATTTTCACCATGGATCTGAAAGATGGACGTAAGAGCTTAAGGCATTAAGCTCTTATTGAGATTTTGGGCTTCTGGGAGTACACCCCGCGTACCTGGAGTACGCGTCGCATACGAGGTCAACCACCCTGATGGTGGTTAAAGCTCGAGTACGCCCAACGTACGTTTGGAGTACGCCCCGCGTACTCACTATGTGTTGACTCGGCTGGGTTAACTCAGTTGACTCAGTTGATTTGACTAGTTTGACTTTGACTTTGACCAAGTTTAACTTAAGGTTATTTTGGATTCTGATTAAGATTGGTCATTTGGTTGAATAAGTGACGGTTAGAGTTGAGATTCGGAGTCGGGACCTCATCAATTATTGTTCAGTCTGTGAGGTGAGTTTTCCCTCACTGTACTTACAGATCGAAGGTACCAATATTGGCCCATTAGATTAGATATCATGTTATGTAATAATATGTTATCATGTCGTTGTGATCTGTTAGATCGGTATCCTGGTAGATAGGATGATGATATGCTTAGTGATCTGTAGATTTGTCTGATTGTCTGTTGACTGATTATATGTTTATATGTTATATGTGCATATATTTGGTTGGTGGTTGAGGCTTTTTACTTTGTGTATGAGCGAACAGACCCGGGGCATTCCAACCCGATGGTTGATTGGGCCCGAGGGTATTCCATCCCGATGATGACTGGACCCGTTGTATATTGGCATTCCAACCTGGGGTATTCCATCCTGAGGATGACTGGACTCGGAGGTTGATTGGGCCTGGGGTATTCCAACCATATGGTTGACTGGACCCATAGTATATTGGTATTCCAACCCAATGGTTGATTGGGCATGGGGTATTCCAACCCGATGGTTGATTAGACCCGACATGTTGTTGTATATGTTATTTGTTTATGTGTTGGTACTTTGGGGGAACTCACTAACCTTTGGCTTACGGTTTTTAGTTATGGTTTCAGGTACTTTGGATGTTCGCGGGAAGGTGAATGTGTTACTGTACACATCCTCTGTTTTATGTACTTTTGATCTATGTGATACTCTAATATGGAACAATACTTTAAAAACAGTGATTTTGTAAACATTCTATGATTCGGGTTGTTTTAAAAAGTTTAAATTTATCGTGATTTTTATGGATGTTACATCAGTACTTTTCCCGTTTAGATCTCGGTTTTCATCAAGAGTACTCTGCAAGTGAGCTACACTTACTCTTCTTCTGTATAATTTATGATTATAGTTATAAGTCATTAGTATGAACTTATAATTAAGATTTATAAATGATTCCAAGTCGTTATACCGATTGATCTACTTACGAGAGAGGTGACTAGAATGGTCATTCCAACTTGGTTGTTGGATTTCAGAAAGGCTATATGCCGAAATGATCTTGCCTCCCGACCATCCTACATGGTTGGTCCTTACTTGATAGATCTTGATGTAGACTTTGGGATTGTTGAGGAATCTAGGTCCTTAGGATAATAAGTTCCATGTAATATGAAATTAGAATAAGACTTAGATTTATGTATATCTAGGTATTTTGGAAAAGGTGTAAGGCGAAGCTCTGCCCGATTCACCAATCACCAGACATTTTGTCAAGTGAGTGCATACTTACTTTCATCTTACATATAGATAGCAAATATTTAGATAACTGAATGTTATATGTGCTTATTGTTGGGTTTTGAGCAATCTAACACTCCTATGGTGTACATGCAACCCTAAATACCTTGGATCTATGTTTTCTCTATTATACATGCAAATATCAATTTTCCAAGGTATTGTTCTAACTAGCATAATATAAAGTACACATAATATAAATTCTAGTAGAATTACATACCTCTTGTTTGGTGCTTGATTCCATGGAGCTCAAGAGCCTAGTGCCCCAAATGTGACACCTCAAATGGTTCACACAACACCATGAACATTTGGAATAACTTGAGAGAAAGTAGAACACTTCTAAAATCGGTTTGCCCTCACTTGTTTTTCTAGTGGCCAATTTTTGCACAAAATAAGATGCTTATATAGTTGTTACAATTAGGGTAAACCCTAATTGTCATGGCTTTCCATTTCCTTGGATCCATGGGTTCAAATACACCATGGAACATCCATGGAGCATCCTATGGGTTTTGGCCCAACTTGATAATCCATGGAGCAATCACCCACTATATAAGTATGGATGATTTACACAATCAACCCATATATTTAATTAGTCTTCTTTTGATCACTTAATTAATTCTAGATTAATTCTTGATCAATACTAATTAAATAATCTTATTAATATATTAGAACTTATAATATATTAATAAACCTTAAGTGTTATTTCTCTCATTTTAGACTATCCAAATGCATGATGCCATGCAACCCAAATGGACCATGTCGGGTCGGGTCAAGTATATACCAATTATAGTTATGGACTTAGACACTAATCCAACACTTATGTGCAAAGATATTATGTATTAGATGAAATATTACAAAGATAAATTAACGACTTATCAACTATTGTTCAGTCTGTGAGGTGAGTTTTCCCTCACCGTACTTACAGGTCGAAGGTACCAAGGTTGGCCCATTAGATTAGATATCATGTTATGTAATAATATGTTATCATGCCATTGTGATCTGTTAGATCGGTATCCTGGTAGATAGGATGATGTTATGCTTAGTGATTTGTAGATCTGTCCGATTATCTGTTGAATAATTATATGTTTATATGTTATATGTGTATATATTTGGTTGGTGGTTGAGGCTTTATTACTTTGTGTATGAGTGAATAGACCGGGGGCATTCCAACTCGGTGGTTGATTGGGCCCTAGGGTATTCCATCCCGAGGATAACTGGACCCATTCTATATTGGCATTCCAACCTGGGGTATTCCATCATGAGGATGACTGGACCCGGAGGCTGATTGGGCCTGGGGTATTCCAACCAGATGGTTGACTGGACCCATAGTATATTGGTATTCGAACCCGATGGTTGATTGGGCCTGGGGTATTCCAACCCGATGGTTTATTGGACCCGACATGTTGTTGTATATGTTATTTGTGTATGTGTTGGTAATTTGGAGGAACTTACTAACCTTTGGCTTATGGTTTTTAGTTGTGGTTTCAGGTACTTTGGATGATCGCGGGAAGGCGAGTGCGTTACTGTACACATCCTCTGTTTTATGTACTTTTGATCTATGTGATACTCTAATATGGAACAATACTTTGAAAACAATGATTTTGTAAACATTCTATGATTTGGGGTTGTTTTAAAAAGTTTAAATTTATCGTGATTTTTATGGATGTTACATCAGTACTTTTCCCGTTTAGATCTCGGTTTTCATCAAGAGTACTCGGTAAGTGAGCTACACTTACTCTTCTTCCGTATAACTTATGATTATAGTTATAAGTCGTTAGTATGGACTTATAATTAAGTTTTATATACGATTCCAATTCGTTATACTGATTGATCTACTTACGGGAGAGGTGACTAGAATGGTCATGCCAGCTTGGTTGTTGGATTTCAGAAAGGCTATATGCCAAAATGATCTTGCCTCCCGACCGTCCTACATGGCTGGTCCTTACTTGATAGATCTTGATATAGACTTTGGGATTGTTGAGGAATCTAATTCCTTAGGATAATAAGTTCCATGTAATATGAAATTAGAATACGACTTAGAGTTATGTATATCTAGGTATTTTGGAAAAGGTGTAAGGCGAAGCTCTGCCCGATTCACCAGACATTTTGTCAAGTGAGTGCATAGTTACTTTCATCTTACACATAGATAGCAAAGTATTTAGATAACTGAATGTTATATGTGCTTCTGTGCAAAGATATTATATATTGGATGAAATATTACAAAGATAAATTATACGATTTATACTGTATATGTATTTTATAAATTTAATACATTAGGTAACGAAGGGTAGTAATAGATGTCATAGTATAACGTAAGATAAGATGCCTAGTACGATGATTAATGTAGAAATGGTATGAGAATACCAATGATGTAGGAAATGATATTAGCATACCAACGATGTAGAAATGGTATTAGAATACCAACGATGTAGAAATGGTACTAGCATACCAACGATGTAGAAATGGTACTAGCATACCAATGATGTAGGAAATGGTATTAGCATACCAACAATGTAGGAAATGGTACTAGCATACCAACGATGTAGGAAATGGTACTAGCATGCCAACGGTGTAGTTACTTAGTAAAGTACAGGTGACAACCACCGAACTATTCATGAATGTCCCGTGGAACACAGTCAGGTTTATAACCTGTAGGTGATGGACTTCGTGCCCATTTGATGCACTCTACCCTACTGACACGTACTGCGGAGAAATCCATGTAACAGTATAGTCAGTAATAATGATTAAGATAATCCTTTAGGAATATGAACCTACTGACACATATTGTGAAGAAATCCCCATAACAGTATCGTCAACAACGATGATTACGACAACCCTTAGGATAAATCCTTAGCGAAGAATAAAAAAGAAAATTAGGGTGGGTAATCGGGTTAATTGTTTGATAATTAAACATATTAACTATATTATTGTAGGTTGAAAACCATATGTACTCACCAGGTTTTCCAACCCGACCCACTCAACTTCTTGTATCACAGATAGTGGTACAGAGTTACATGTATGATGAGAGATTCAAGGAGATGTAGACCGTTAGTATATTGAGACACTGTAACTCTCCGTTTATGCTTATGTTTCTATATTGACGATGACATCCAATATTTTATAAATAAAACACATTTCTTCGGAAATAATTTGATAATACTATTATCATGTTTTTGGGACAAATTCCACATAATTAACCTTTTAAAAGATTACTCTGATTTAAATAAGCATAGATATTCGTAAATTTGGGGATGTTACAATACACTACTTCAAACAGAAGTTCACCATAACCAACATACTACATCCTTATAAAATTTTGGTTATATTTAACAAATTGATGACACTTAATCAATATATACCAAAAAGTCGCGGCAAGGGTGAGTCGGGCATTTCACCGCACCAAGAACACCACACCCTGAGTGTGAATCACTGCTCGATGATGAAGAACTATGATCTCTCTCATTTCTTTCTCCTCCCTTTTCTACTTCCAATTACTATTTTGTTTAACTTTTTTCTTTTAACCTTCAAACTCACACGTGTAACGCCTCGATTTTCAGGTATTGATAGTATGACTTTAAATTTCAAGTTTCAAGGTCTACTCGACAAGTGGATGTCCTGAGTCGTCGAGTAGGAGCAGGATTAGGCCTTGTATTTAAGCGACCAACTCGTCGAGTCGAAAGAGTGACTCGACAAGTTGGAGCTGGAGGGTGAAACCCTAAACATCGGGGTTTTGCACCCTATTTAAAGGATCCTTTGCCTCCTTAGCCTTCCTTTGCAGCCCATGTGAGTCCAGAAACCCTAAATCTCCATTTTTCTCTCCATACTTGTGTGTTTAAGCTTGAAAGGTGGATCTTGGTGAGGAAAGGCTTGAAGATCAAGAATCTTTGAGCGAGGAACAGTTGGGGATCTGAAGTCTACCTCGGTTTATCATCATTTGGAGGTATCAAGTCATCACCTTGAGCTTCTTCTAGCTAGATCCCTTTTATATTTGAGTTTTGGGGCCATTTTGGGCATTTGGTGTTGAATTTTGAGTGATGAACCAAGATCTGAAGTTGCAACTTCAGATCTAGGCTCATCTTGGCTCTTATCGTCATAAAGTCTCAGTCTTTAGCATGTTGGTGAAGCTCTTTTGCCTAGAACCTCTTCTTTAGCTTGATTTACGTCATTAACACCTTGCATGCACGTAAAGTTTGCAACTTTACGTGATAAACATGCCTTGGGGGACTGGATCTGCAATACAGAGCCTTAACATGGCTTAAAAAGCCTCTGTATGGATGAAGGACTGAATGGATTTGGCGAGTGTCAGGACAACTTGGCGAGTCCGACGAAGATTGCCTTGGGCTCGGCGAGTCAGTTGAATGACTCGGTGAGTCGCCTAGGGTTTTCCCAACCTTTGGACACGTATGAACCCGACGAGTTGTAAAAGGAAACTCGATGAGTTAGCTAAGGAGTTTTCGGCCACTAATACTAGGAACTCGACGAGTCGCTTAAGTGACTCGGCGAGTTGGCGAGTCATGCCAGGAACTCGGCGACTAGCTGGGGGTACTCGACGAGTTGAGGTCAACATGGACTGTTGACCTTGATAGTTGACTTTGACTTTGACCAAGGGTTAACCAGTTGACTTCTGAGGGTATTTTGGTAAATTGAATCTTGATAGCAAAGGACATTGATGAATATAGGTGTTGGATTTGGAGCTACATCTGGAAGAGTTTACTCTACCTTCCGAGCTACTTGTGAGGTGAGTTATCCTCACTATATCTACAGGGTCTAAGGCACCAAGGCCGACCCTTTATGATTTACATCTAGGGTTAGGATGGTTGCTATGTTATTGATATGTTAGATTTTATCCTGGTTTAGGATGGTTGCTATGCTAGTAATCTGTTAGCTCAGTATCCTGGTTATAGGATGGTTTTCATGAGTAGTGATCTGTTAGATTGATATGATTATCTGATATTGCATGCTAGCATATGATGTTTATGTGCACATGTTTATTGGTTTGGGGAAAAGGGTTGAGGTAGGTCCTGCTGTGTGCAGCAGGCCAAGACACCCTGGGCGGACCGGGTAGACTGCAGGCCCGGGTCGGGCAAATCTAGTCAGGCCGAAGGCCCAACGAGCGGTCCGGATAGGCTGAAGTCCCCGAGGAGGGCGGTCCAGACATGCCGAGGGCTCAGAGAGCAGTCCAGATAGACTAAGGACCGGGATTTGGTCTAGTCATACTGATGGCTCATTATGCATGCTGTTTTCTTATATGTTTATATGATATGGTTATAACTGTGTGGCGTTGGTATTTTGGGGGTAACTCACTAAGGCTTCGAGCTTATGTTTATCGTTTATTGTTTCTAGTACTTCTAATGGTCGCGGAAAGGCGAAGGCATGATCGTACCGCTCCTCACATGTTATGATTTTGTGTTTTGATTCTGGGATACTCTGACTATATACTATTTGAAAACAAGTTTTGTAATAATCATGGGTTTTGAAATGTTTTAAAAGGCTAAAACTGGCATGATTTTTATGGATGTTACAACATGATCTTCCCTCTTTCATTCATTTTACAACAAAATAGATTCCAACAACCTCACCTCGAAGTTCAGTCGAAGAAAATATTGTGTTTTGAATTTAAGCAGGCTAACTAGAAATACTTTCTTTTTTGATCCTTCAATTTTGGTTTATTGTCCCCAAATTGATGCACATATTCATTTCCACCTACAATTTCAATATCAAAATGTTCAACAATTCTATCTCATGGCTGTGCTAAAAATAACATTATCAACAACTTCATGACTTTCCCCAACTCCATCTTACGCCACCCCCCCATCCCCCAAATACACAAACCCAAACCCTCAATGAGTCGGATGACAACTTCATACACTCAAACCCCTCACCGGAAGTGGAAAGATTTCCTTAAAAAAATAGGCATAACTAGAAGCAAGGAAAAAAAACAAAAACGTCATCGGTTAGTTACACAACTTCTTTAAACGCTTGTGTCGGATTGGATTTGAACAAAGATAACAAGCTCGAGTTAGAAGAAATTCTATGTCCGATGGGTAGGGACAAAACAAAAGGTAGGGAAGGGTTCTTCTTCATGCATTAGGATTTAGTGAACAAGAGACAATGTAGAAAATGGCAATGAACTTTTAACAATATAAATTGAATTTCACCAAACCTTTGGCATTTGAAAAACGAGGAAAAACTACACATGAAAGATATGAAAATTTTCTTGCAAACACCGACCATCTTTCGGGAGACGGGTTCCAAATGGTTTTGATGATGAAGGAGGAGATTAAGAAAAAATATTTTGGTTGGACTTGATCTGTTAGTTTGTTTTCTTTTAGTTTTGTTTATTCAATTCATGTTTGTTTCAATTATGTACTTTTTTATTTTCAGGTGATGAAATATTCTCCTTTTTATTATTTTTGTGCTTGTGAACATTTTTAATTTTTTTTAATTATTTATTAAATTATAGTTTTTCAAAACATATTATTTTTTATTTTTTAAAATGAGATGAAGTAAAATGTGATAATTTTTTGGATTTTGAAGTGTTTGGAAAATAAGATGACACATACAAAATAAGAAAAGAAATATGACCACATCATCCACTGTATATCATTACATTATCTATACATTATTTGTCCTTTTGCATCATCAATATTAACTATTCATATCTTATTATTTAGTTAATCATTATCTATACATTATTTATCCTTTTGCATCATCAATCTTAACTATTCATCTCTTATTATTTAGTTAAGGAAATACATATCTTAAGTAGTTAAGTTGATGTATTTTTTTAAACCTTGGATTATCTGCAAACATAACAATTTATTATGTAAATAGATCAAAAAACACTAAACAGAAACAATGTTTAAAAACTGGTTCGAACTGGTAGTTCGAACCGTGACCCAAGTAAATGAACGGTTCACCTATCACCGGTGTGATAGAACTGGTAAAAAAACTCTTTGAACAATTTTATTGGACTTAGTTGGATTTCAATTAGCCCTTTAAAAACAACTCATTTCCAAAGTAAATTGAATGGCTTGATCGATATAAAACTTATGGTCATGTGTTTTTTTTAAGGTACTTGAATTGATCTACAACCTGTTGTTTATATTTTTATTGTTGAAATTTATCGATGTCAAATTCTTGATTATATATATATATATATATATATATATATATATATATATATATATATATATATATATGCAAGAAAATAATCAATACATAAAAATTCTAGAAATGAGTTGAATCGAAAACTGATCACCAAACCGATTCAACAAAACCGGTTTTTAAAACATTCATTGAAAGTTTATCACTATGGTATTTATCAGTAAGTGACCTATAAGGTATTTTTGCCAAAAACATTAAAATGAAATATATCCATTTTTCTTGTTAAAATTAAATATGCGTCTCCATGAATTGGTAAGAGATTTAGAAGCAATATGCATTAACCATAACATATAGAGAAATTTCAAGTAATCTAACTCATATAAATGTCTTTTTTTGATAAAAATAATAACTTATATATTTTTTACTTTAAAAATGAGTACTTTTCGCAATTCGCTTGCGAAATGAGATGGCATAGGTCCTCAAAGACTTCCTAGCGAGCAATATCTCAAGGAACCAACATCAGAACATTCCACAATCCTCTTTACCGTCAGACTGTTGTGGTGCATCTCTTCCTTTTACAAGGGTAATTTTGAAAGTCTCAAGGGGATTACATTAGTGGTTTGGTACCATAATAGTTCTTACCCTCTAGGAGTTTGTGGATATGGGTTCGCATAGCTATAAACCAAGATTTATCTTCTAAAAAATAGCCTTCCACCTAGTGACTATCGTATATAGTTATTGTGAATGTTTTGAAATCCAAAACTCCCAAAAACCAGTGGGCATGCAGTATATTTATAGGGATGTAAAGTTGCACAAAAGGTTTGAATTAAGTAATCATCCGCCAACATTTTCTTATAAGTAACTATTTGTAACATCTTGATTTTAGATTTTTTTTTTCATTTTCAATATAGAATAAAAACCATTTCATAAAGATATATTAAGGCAAAATCATTTATTCAAAAACCATAATTCAAAATCAGAGTTATAAAGAAAAACAACGCGAAATCTCAAATCATAAATTCGTTGATGTGTGTATAGTCATGCCTTCACCTTCCCACAAACCGATAAGCACCTGAAAAACATTTAATCCAAACTATAAATACAAATCTTATTTAGTTCCCCAAAATACACACACACATATGAAGAATTGAGAAGAAATTCAGTAAACCTAGACTAGAATAGTCCAAGTGTTGAAAATACTGAAACAGAGTTTCAGAATCGTCAAGTTGCAAATAGTGCGGAAAATAAAGAGTTTTGAATCACCAAGTTAATGATAAAAACATTTTTTAATGTTTAATATCAATGATTCAAATGTTTCTCATATTCATGAAGATTTAATAACAAGTGTTTGAATGTAAAATACACTAAAACTCTCAAATGACTCTCTGAAGATTAGTCTAAGCAACAATTGTGCATAATGAGCAGGAATGATCAGAAAAGAGCAACTTTATAACGAATCCTAAGGGGCCTATTTATAGGCTTTGGAAAAGCCCATGACATGGCTTGTCCAATCAGGTGTTGATACGTCATCATGACTTAGTCATCAGTTGACACCTTTGCCCTACTTAACGGAGAATGGATGAAATATTCCAATTCTGTTAGGGTTCCATCCAAGTTATAAGTCTTCATAATTCTTGAACCTTCTTGATCAACATTGAAAATGTGATGAGCAAAATGACCATCATGTTGCTCAATTGTCTTCTTAGATGTCATCAACTTCCAAAAGTGTTGTTGATCATGTTGAGTAGTTTCTTGAATGTTGGATTGTGTCTTGAACTTGAAGATGTACCACCACATGTTCATGATGGACCATGGACGAAATTCATGTTCCTTTGATAATTTGGATGTGCCTGATGGGTTTTATACAAACAATCATATGTGTACATACAACCCTAGCATTGGATCTATGTTTTCACTATTAGATACACAACATTATGAACACATAATAAAACCCTAATTCTAGCATATAAGTAATCATATTAACATAAGAATAGGTTTATAATCTTACCTTGATTGTTATGTAGCAATAACAATCCAAAATCTCCTTGTATTGACTTTGGAAGGCTTAGAGTCACAAGTGTCACTCCTCTAATGGTTCACAAACACTAAGAGCAAATGGAGATGGTATAAAGAGAGAGGAGAGGTATAAGAATTCGTCCCTAAGATGCCTTGGGAAGGCCTGGACGAATTTTTCATTACTAAATCATCGAGGGGCCCAAAGATATCGCTTTTATCCTACTTTGAATAAAAGGAACGGATAAACTTTGATACAATGCTTGCTTTCACTCACTCACCGAATCACACACAATAATATGTTTTATAACACCAAGTTACTAGTGCGTTTACATATTATCAATGTGCAACCGATTCGCAAGATACAACTCACACATCTCGGTTTCAAGAATATAAGATGTTATCGTCTCACCAATCACTCGTGATACAATCCATGGAGTGATCCAAGTGAGCGTGGGTTTAATCTAATGCTCAAATCATATTCATAAGCACTCATGAACGTTGCATCAAACATTTGCTTATGTCTAATACTCTTTCAGACAATCCACACACCAATTCATGACAGTCTTCATTCATATCTACTTCCAACATATGAACGACTGTGGCCCGTTCGAATAATTCGATTATTCTTAATAAACTCAATTATTCTGGAAGTCAAAACATGCAAATGTGAAACATAAGAATAATACTAATCCCATATGGCCTCAATCCTTTGAGCATAAATAAAACACCTTTTATTTATCACCATATTGATTACTCATTATTTGTCGTTTCGGTTAATCAACTTCTTACTTGAATTACAACACTTGTCCCATGCTCCTGGCATGCACACAATGTTTACCTATGGTTCTTATTTTGTGAAATAGAACACATTTCTAATCATTCTCATTTCACAACTCCAAATCCTTTTTCCATAAGTTAAAGAATATCAAATTCTTGCTACTTATAGAATATGCTAGATTCTAACATTCTATGCAATTATCCTTTCGTAATGTCACTGCACCAAAGTCACAAAGACTATTGCCAATGATATTACAAAGTCCTCTATCGGAGATTGTTACAAGACAATTCATTAGATATTATGTCTCTCACTCAAAGTACATTCCTTTGAACATCCTTTTGCATAAAAAAATTCTAATCTAGTCATAGATTTTTTTAATATTCAATTCTCAATATGGACACACTTCCATATGTTCCATATGACAACTTATTCTTAAAAGAATCTTTTCTATTCATAATAGAGTCGATATGGTCCATCCAATGAAAACATTTCCATATTATCCATATGACCACTTATTCTAAATAGAATATTTTCTATTCATAATAATGTCGATATGGTCCATTCAATACCATGCTTCCAACTACTCACAAGTAGCCAATCCTCGTCGAACTTTGGATTGTCCTTTGATAGTTGTTTAATTATTTTAGTCAAAACCAATTCTAGTCCCTTTTCCCTCTAAATGCGCTCGACATTTGGAAAATTTTAGAATGGTCAAACATTAAAGCATTTGCAATCGATCCTATACCCGAAGCGTATGGGACACGACACATAATGTTTTATTTGCTATGTTCTCAAAATTCGAATTGTGAAGAGGAATGCCGTAATCGTAATCGAAATTTTAAGAACACACTATGTACCCTTGACTAAATTTATTAACATTTCTCAACCTAATCCTTTAGATTTGAAATGAAGCATAATATTCTCTCCCTTAATTATAGCAAAACAACTTTACAAACCTTACGACTTTGCAAGGTATAACTCTTGTTTTCTATAATTAATATTGCCAACTTGCAATACGTGCCTTAATAATCATACAATCATAACTTTTATGCTCCCACTATTATGATGATTACTATAAAACATAACACTTATGCTCCCACTAGCTTTGACATGTATTCAGAAACAGCTTAACTTTCAGAAAAACAATACCTATTGAATTTCTTAAGTCCATGTTTCTAATACTTAATGCTTTGATAATCTTTTATCAAGGCTTCTTGAACTTATACACCTTTGCCTTAGATAGTTCATATGTGTGTCTAATCAATTAAGACTAATTGCCAAACCTCACAATTCAAATCATGGAAAGGGATACCGTAACCATAATTGAATTTGAGAATGCAATTTTACAATCACTATCTTCTTAAAATCTTTCTTAGTGAAAGCATTTCCTCACAATCATTTTCATGAAGGAGGAAATCTTATGACACTTAGATTTAAATGGTGTATTTGTTCCTATCCATGTGAATTTATCAAAACCAAAGTTTACGACAATTTCAAACTCATATGGATCGAACTTTCTTAATCTCGATTTCTTGCCTCATGGTAGCACAGCTGCCCACCATGTCTTCCAAGTAGTTAAGCAGCTCACCTTTTCCTATCAATGTACTTTCCATTGATCAAGGTCCTTGCCTTTTATGCATTCAAATGAGAACTCATAGAACTCACATGCATAATTAACTCGATTGGAACGGCATAGAAATAAAAAATGTCAACACGATAGGTTGTAAACCACAACTCGTGTGCTAGTGATGATTGGTAAGGTTTATTTGATTTGTTCTTGAAACTTTTCAAGACCATTAAGACTCCCACTGACTCCTTGACATATAAGATTCTCTTGTCAATAACCATTTCTTGACAAACAAATATTCAAGAGTTAGTGTAGCTTTTATCAAAACACTTCATAAATTGGTCCTAGTTGGTCTTTGTCTTATTCAAGACATCACAACTTTCCGCATTTAATGAATGTTATAAACCTTCTTTATACTTATCACTTAATGTCACAATCTTAACTTTTAAGACTTGTTTTGGAACGAAGTATGATTGACTTTTTGATTTAACCATTTCTTCAATTCTTGATTCCTCTTCTTAGACATACAATTGCACTAAGACTCACTTAGGGGATCAATTGAGATATGGTTCTTAATCATTAAGACCTATCATAAGGCATAAAAGCTACTCTCCCTTCTTCTTAGAATGGAGAAACTTTTATCTTTCTGCCTACTTTATTCTTCTTATTCGTTTTGCTATTGATTTAAACTTTTTTAATCAATTCATAATTACACTTAATCTTGTAAGTATAATCATATTTACTAAACCTTTAGTGAATCATGACGAATATCATTGTTACTCTTATGGTGGACTTGATCAACACGCAACTTTGTGTGCTCGATCTCCTAGTCCTTCACTTGACACTTTGTCAATGAATTAGTCTAATTTCCAAATATGAAATTTCTCATTTATCGTGCAACCAAGTTGCATGATTCCAAGTTTCTGTCCAATTGAAACTTGGGCGATGAGAAACTCTCCTTATTTGGTAAACTCTCGACTTTCCATAAATAACATAATAAGAACCAAATCCATTATTGTTAATAATAGAAACATTTTAACATCAATTTTTCATACACGCCATTGCAAGGATAAATAAATAAAATTTAAAATCAAAATTTATTTTATTGCGGAAATTTTTTTTCCTTACAATGCAATTCATTGAAAAACTATGCTAATACATCTTTCTTAGCAATCTAATTCTAACTCTAAGTAGTAGCTCAAGAATCTAATCTTCGAGAAATGCGATCGAAATCCATTCCTTCACGGTTAGATTCTGCTCACTTCTTCCCTTAAGCTTCCTTTCTTTTCTTCGATCCTACAAAACATCAATTGTAATCTTATCACATTATGTATTAAGGATCTAGAATAGAATCTTAAAAGAGTTGGTTAATGGATTTTACCTATATTAGAGCCATACGTTTCGACTCTCCCATCTCTTAGATCTCTTAGGTAAATGGGGCAGCTTTGTCTCCAATGCCCTTTCTCTTGGAAATAAAAGCAGATTAACTCTCTTAGAACAGGACATGGAACTACTTCAGACATTGCCTTTCTCTTATGATCAAACTTTTCAATCATAGCATGTCCTTCGTTGCCATTGTCTATATCCATAGAGGTCTTGAAGACAGATTCACCAATCAACTTTGCTTTTCTATTGCGCCAAACCATTGCTGATTCAGCAGCAATAAGCATATAGGTGAGTTCTATAAGGGTCACGTCGCGGTTCATCATATAGTACTCTCTTACGAACTCACTATATGAGTTAGGAAGTGACTGAAGAACCCAATCAACAGCCATTTCCTCACAGACAACGGATCCCAACATTCTTAACCTATCAATGTGTGACTTCATCCCTAGGACGTGTGCACACACCGACTTTCCTTCTTTATGTTTACTTGCCAAAAGGGCTTGAGTGATCTTGAACTTTTCAAGCCTTTGAACTTGTGGGTTAGGGAGAATAATTGGAGGAGGAGGAGGAAGTGAAGTATGATCTCTTGTTCCTCGATCGAATCGTGGAATATCATCTTCATGTGGAATGCTTGTTCCACGGGATTTGGGAAGACCATAGTTGTCGAACTTTGACATCTACAAAACGGGAGAAAACAAATTCAAGTTAGTTGATTGATTGAATCCTTAGTAAATCACCCAAATGAGATACTAAGGCTAGGACCCGACACAATATTCTACAAATCGGGAGAGGGATGCCGTAACCCAAATTGCAGAACATTTGAAGGTAAGTGAATGACGATTCACTAATTTCCACCATGAAAAACGAAAAAGATATTTAAGTTTTAAATCTATGAAATCTCCTAGATCTTTTGAGATTCATTGAACATTTCAATGGTATGTTTAAATCTCGATATGCCCCTCTTATTTGTGACTGGGATGCCGAGGATCACAAAGCGGGTGTGAATAACCATGCAAACTTACATGGTACTCCCACATGTTACAGTCATCTATTCGATGTGCCGGTAAACCACACACGCTCCACCGAACTATGACAAACATTGAGTCACCCTTTGCTACCTTCGCTTAGAACCATTTAGTGTGCCGGTAAACCACACACGCTCCACTAACGTCTTCGCAAGGGTACAAAGTGTAATTTCATGGAATTGCATCAATTCACTTTTGCCTAAGTAACTAAGATTGGGAATTTGTGAAAACATTTAGTTACTTCTATACTTTATTATACTTATAATGGAAGGTTTCGTCCTATCCTACCCATTCGGCTAACGACCCTCCACTGGTCAAGAGTGCGGTGGGTAAGAGTGGATACCCATTCAATCGCCATTTTATAGGCAATTTCCTTAAACACCCCTTATAGACCAGCTTCGTGAATGAGGCCTACTAACGGTAAGACTGACTTTTACTTATACATATATATAATGTTAGACTTTTAATGTTATATATAGTATAGGGTGTGTTTTACACTTTAAAATACTAGGTGGTCAAATATAACAATTATATTTTTAATTGTAAACCAAAACTTTTATGGATTTATTAAACTTCTTTTAATTATACACCTTAATTAATTAATAAAACCATAAGGGTGTAATTTGAACTTTTTCAAAACAATACTAGGGTTTTAGAATTTAACATCCTAATTAAACTTTTAATCAACTTTTAAATTCCAAAACTTGAGGGCAAGTTTTGAAACTTTTCAAAACAATTTAGTTTTAATTTCTCTTAAAATTTTCGAATTTATGACATTTAAATTAAAAAATTTTAAATATTAAAACTCTTGATTTAATAATTATCTTGAATTAGACTATTAATTTAATTATTAAATCATAAGGGATTATCTAAATCATGAGGATAATTACCATTTATACATTTAAGATATCCTAATCCCTTAATTATCTCTCTAGATTTCGAAATTATGGTTAGGATAATGCAAAATATATAATTACCATATATAACAACTAGAGGATAATTACAAGATATGTGATAATCCAAATCCCTAAAATTTAGGATCTTATCTTGGGGAGGAGGCAAATTTCGAAAATCAAGGGATTAAAACAAACCCTAGATTTCGAAATTTAAGGGTTTAAGGAAAGGATTTGAAGATCTTATTCAAACTCTTGCAAATTAGGGTTTGCAAACCCTAATCTCGAAAAACCCTAGCCTCCTAGGGTTTATTGGCAATAAACCCTAATGTGTCAAGTTCATACAATTGAATAAACTACTTGAAAACAAGTTAACCAAAGGCTCTGATACAACTGATGGGTTTTATACAAACAATCCTATGTGTACATGCAACCCTAGCATTGGATCTATGTTTTCACTATTAGATACACAACATTATGAACACATAATAAAACCCTAATTCTAGAATATAAGTAATCATATTAACATAAGAATAGGTTTATAATCTTACCTTGATTGTTATGTAGCAATAACAATCCCAAATCTCCTTGTATTGACTTTGGAAGGCTTAGAGTCACAAGTGTCACTCCTCTAATGGTTCACAAACACCAAGAGCAAATGGAGAAGGTATAAAGAGAGAGGAGAGGTATAAGAATTCGTCCCTAAGATGCCTTGGGAAGGTCTGGACGAATTATGAGCCAAAGGGGTGTTTATATATAGGTGTAGAGATAGGATTTCAGTCCTTATCCTTATCTAGTTGCTTGCCCACCAAGCAACCCATAAGATAAGCCTTGAATCCTTATCATGGTCAAATTCTAAGGCCTTATCACCTCAAATTCGTCCAACCTATCCTTAGGATAATCCTTACCCTATTTTGTAACTATCACATAATTACAATTCAGCCCCTCTAGTTTAATTAATTACATTTGATCACAAAATTAATTCTTAATTAATTATTGACCAATATTAATTAAACAAATATGATTTCTCCTTTAATATATTATTCTTATAACATATTAATAAATCATAATAACCTCTCTCGCTCTCTCTATTTATTTCTCTAATCAAGTTGCTTTGGTGAAGGCAACCCAAAAGGACCATGCACCATCAGGTCAAGTACATACCAAAATAGTTATGGACTTAGACACTAATCCAACAGTGCCTTCATTGTACATGATGTGTCATGTGCAGTCTTGTTGAGCCATTAACTTGAGTTGAGCCACTAAGTATTCCTATTGAGCCATCAATATTCCAGATGATCCATCAATATCTTGATGCTCCACATATGATCTAGATGTGCCATCTGAGATCATGATGATCCAACTTGTTTTCTTCAAGTGCTCCATGTCAACAGCAAGTGCTCTATGCGTACTTCAAGTGCTCCAACATCTGATTCTTCAAATACTTGTTGAATCTTCATGATCTTTCCAACCTGAAACATTCTGATAATATTTGTTAGAGAGATATATAAAAGGACTCAACTTATTTCAAGTGACAATCACATACAAATATTTTCCAACAACATACACCAAAAAGATACAAAGGCTATCCAATACCACATGCAACTATCTATCTAGTCTACTTGCCTAACACATACTACAACATAAACACATCATATCCTACAGAGGATACATATTACAATATAGAGTACAGTAGAAAACTCACCTGGCCAAGGAGCTGAAATCCATTACTCGAAGCCTAATGAATCAGCTACACGAACTGCCGAACCAAACAGAGACTAAACCTTAGTCTATAACAAAAACCCCTCAATTCGACTGGAATTCAAATTGGTCAAAAAGTCAACCCCAAGTCAACAGGCACGCCACCCTTCCTCTTAGGCGCTCCGCGCCCATAACAGGACAAAACAATCAGACTTTTGGTTAAAAACAAACATGAATCATATTTTTACGAAAACACGTCACGCCCAAGCCAAACTTAGAATTCCAAAACGACTTAATCCATTAAGTCCAAGCTTCCAAGTCTCAGATCTAGACCTAAATGATATCCTAATAGATAAAGTTACCAACTATATCCATTCAAACACTCCAAACTTACTAGATCTAAAGTCATAAGTCAAGAAATGTCCAATAATGAATCTTTATTCATGCATGGAGCAAAAGAGAGCATGCAAGCACTCAAAGCTCAACCCAGAAGATCATATCTATATCAAACATGACTCTAAGCTCATGGAGTTATCCAAAATCTATAGATCAAGCTATAAAGGGACCACAACTTCATCAAAATGGACAAAAACACCAAATATACATAGATGTAAAGATGAAAACCAATAAAACTTGAATCTTTATGACTTACAAGAGTCAAAAAATGGTAAGAAGGTTGAATAATTTAGATGCAAAGCTCCTTTGGTCAATCTTTCTTGTTTAGTTCACTCTAGAGCACTAAAGATAACCAAATGAGCACCAGAATTTAATTTTATGAGAGAAAATGAGCTAAAATCCTACAATGGAAGCTAGGGTTTCATAAGAATCATTCAAGAGGTTATGGATGCTAAGAAATAACAAACTATTGGAGTTAATGCACCTTCATAGCCTTAAAACCCTAAAAACATGTTCAACCAATTAGGCCGGAGGTGCTCCGCACTCTCGGCGTAATTCAACAAAATTTCAGTTTTTTAATAAATGTGATTAATGGCTTCCTTCTTAGCCATATCCTTCCATTTTCTTTGTATTATAAAACCACCAATCAAAATATGAGAAAAAGCATAATCGAGAATCAATCATTCAAATTAAAAACCTCCCAAAACGTGTGAAATCTTCCAATAAACAATTTGGTAAGCACACTTGCCAAATACTCAATTCAGGAACCGGGTGTTACACTATTTTACAATACTAATCCTATAATTAAACATCTAAAAGTGTATGAATGAAAAACTAACCTATAAAACTACTAAATCATCATAATAATATGTCATATCTTCTTTGTTTCTTTACTCCGAAATGTGTAGATATTTCAGAACAAAATCTGCAATAAATGATAGGTACATTTTCCTCAGGAACATGTCAGAATGGGCCTTCTAGAATGAGTTGATTGGGTCGGGCTTGATCAATATAGCATGAAGTGGACTATGAAATAGCTCATTCCGAAAAAAAATATTATTTTGTAAAACATATGTAATACTTGTTATTTTTAGAAAAATAGCAAAAAAATGGTTAGACTACATAATTTCCCAAACATATATCCAATTTTCAAGTTTAAATTAGTAACTTTCATTGTAATCGTTAATTTGCTTATAATAATGCATTTTATACATTTTATTTGTAAGTTGATACTTCTATTAGATTTTAGAAATATATTATCTTATAGAAAAAGTTTCGTTCAATGGTGAGAACTTTTAGATTTTAGGTAAAACAAAAAGCTTCAAATCTAAAAGCTATTACAAATAACATTTAACAAAAACTATTTTATAGTTTTGCAAATCAAGTTATATACCAATTTTAAAATTAATGATTTGTCTGAGGTAAGTGATTTTTTTGTAATTTTACATGTTTTGCGGAACAATCATAATGTATTTAAATTATATAAATTAATTAATAATGAGAAATAGTTAAATAAATTAGTAAAACATTAATACATAAATTACTAAAAAAGAAAATATTATTTATAAATAAAAATTTAACCGGTGTCACGTTATTATATAACCTCATATTATGATTTTATAATGTTCATTATATATATCTTTAATTAGAAAAAGTGAAAAACTAGTTTAATTATATAACTTATAGAAAATGATAAAATTAGCCAAATGCATTAATTATTTTATAAATTTAGCCAAAAAAATAGAATTTAAAAATTTGGCCACGAAAATCGGAGATGAAAATGGTTCATCTGCGATTTTGACACCCCATCTGCGAATGTACAAGTAGCTAAAGCACAACTATGCTTTAGCCACTTAAACATTCGCAGGTGGTTTTTTTTTTTTTTTTTTTTTTTTTTTTTTTTTTTTGTATATATAGAGTTTTACCAGGCTTAAATCGCAGATGGACACTGTCCATCTACGATTTCATCTGCGAATTTGTTGTTGTTCTTTTTTTTTTTTTTTTTTAATTTCGACTATGAAATCAATTGGTTTGACTACGAAATAACCTTACTATATATAAACTTTTGTAGAAAATTATCAGTTTAGTTGTTATTTTTTTAGGAAATTTCTTTAAAATCTCTCTAAAAAATGATTGAATATCTTGTTTGTCTTCTAACCGGTGGGAGATGACAACTTATTGAAACAAATCTGAAATATGTATGTCCACAGGGAGGTATTTCTGAATTCACGTTGATATTTTCTGAGTATATTAGTTATAGTGAATTTGTATCTTTGGTAAGAAGTACAATTGGTTTGTTAGACAAATATAGAATTAGTCTTCGTTTCCATCATCCTTGAAATATTATATAACTATAGTTGAGGATATGGATGTTAGAATGTTGATAAATGTAATTAAATGTAGCGGAGGAAGGGTTATGAAAGTGTTTGTTGTGGTTGATGAAGGAGATTCGGTTAATGAGGCTGGTGATAGTGGGAATCAGCCGGTTGGTAATGTATGCAGCTATAAAAGGAGCAACAATCCGATATGTACTTTTAATACCCCCAGTGTACCTCAATTTCATAGTGTTGCTGAAAATGTTAATGTTAGTTATTCACATATTAACTATGTGGATCATGAGAATTACAAATATGTTGGTGATGATGATGTTGGTACATAGCTTAATGACGTGGGTGGTCGTTGTGTTGATGTTCCCGAACAAGAAGTTAAAGTTATGAATAAGCGTGTAGTAGATAAAAGTAAAAAGAAAAAATGTATGCGTCAAAAAGATGAAAAAAAGCATGTTTTCGGGGATTATGTTGATGTTGATGATGTATGTTTTGATATAACCGACTTAAAAAACAATTCAGATGGAGATGAGTTGGGTGATGAGGTCAAAGCTAAGTTTCCCGATAACCTTTTTACGGTATGCCCCCTCTACCAGAATGTCCAGTTGATATTAATGAAAAAATCCCAACACAGATGGTAGACATCAATCTTCAAAAGATTGAATGTGAGAGTATATTTAAGAACAAAGAACTTTTAAAGCGGTGTATTGGTAAAAAATATCTCCGAGAAGGTTTTCAGACGAGGACAAGTAGATCCACCAAATCAAGGTATGAGGATGTGTGTGTTTCGAAAAATTGTTCTTGGTTACTAAGAGCAAAAGTTATTAAAAATTTTGATGGACTTTTCCAAGTGAATAAATTTGTTGATGTACAAACTTGTTCTTCAACAATTTTGCATCCTAATCATCGACAAGCAAAAAAATATGTTTTGGGTGGATATCTTGCTGATGTTTTGGCTGAAGATTATAGTAGAGTTTATAGGGGAAAAGATATTGTTAATGATATGAATGCTCAATTGAATATCAATATCTCATATCATCAGGCATGGCGTGCGAAGCAATATACATTGTTGTCGTTAAGGGGTACGAAAGAGGATTCTTTTACCAAACTTCCGGCTTATTTCCACAACTTGGTCAAACATAATCTGGGTACGGTGACACATATTAAAACAGATAGTCATGATCGCTGTGAGTTTTTGTACGTCACACTTGGTTGTTAGGTTAGTATTTTAATATTTTATTATTTTTTCCCATTTTTTATTGTATTTGAATAGATATACAATGTATTGTAGGTACGCGCTTTTTTCAATTTCTGTAAACCGACCCTTGTAGTAGATGGAGCCCACCTAAAGGGTGAGTTCAAAGGAACCATGTTACTTGCAGTTACTAAGAACAGACAAAACCAAATATTACCGGTTGCATATGGTATCTGCAAAAATGAGTGTACAGATTCTTGGACATGGTTTTTTCAAAAACTACGTGATTGCATAGGCAATATGCAGGAGCTTACAATTATATCTGATAGGTCTCCATCTATAGCAACATCCGTTTCCAACATTTTTCCTCACGCTCATCACGGAGTATGTGGTGTCCATTTGTATTTCAACATAGTATCTAGATTCGGGAAGAGTAACAAAGTTAAAGGAATTTTTTGGGAGGCTTGTAGGAGGTACACAGTTGATGCTTTTGACGCTGCCATGGAAGTTATGAGAAAGACAAAAAACTAGTATGGGTGTACTTAAGAAGTATAAATCCAGAAAGTTGGTCTAGGGCATATTTTAAAGGGAACCGATACAATCTTATGTCGTCCAACAGTGCAGAGTCTATAAATGCATTATCTAGACACGCACGTAAGGTGTCGATACTTATGTTGATCGATTTTTTTCGTGCAACAATGCAACAGTGGTGGTTTCAAAGACGTAACTTTGCAGGTATTAAGTTAATTTTTAATTTTTAATATTAATGTTTTAATAAATATTATTGATCATAACCTCTTTATTTTGTGTCTTTTTTTAAGCGGAAGCAACAATAACACTTACCCCTTGGGCCGATGAAACTGTTAAAGAAAACAAAAAAACATTTAGATGATCTCAAATACAAAATGCGAGGTCAAAAAGGGGGCACAAAACGTGATAGTTGATTTCCAACAAATGACATGTACATTTAGGCATTGTCAACTTGATGGGATACCTTGTAGTCATGTCATAAGATGTTTAAGGTGTATCATCTGCTCGTCCTTCTCAGCAAACCATTTTTCGGTCGTTTTGATTGTCTTCTTAGTTTTTTTTATCCATTCTTCATGCTCTTTGATTTCGTTTTTTAGGTCTATCCATTCTTGAGCTTGTTTGCATTCCCACGCAATTTCATTACCACGTTGAGTGAGAATTCGGGATGACTCTTTGTCCTGTTCTTGTTGTTCTTCAGCCTTTTTCAATTCTTCAAAATTTTCATCAGACATATATGGGCCTGCTGAAGAGGGTGTAAAAAAAGGGTCGACCGAATCACAGTAGTAACAATCTACTTCGTTGCATGAACAAATTTCAAATTTTTTTGAGGAACGCATAATAAAGTCGCGATTATAATAAACTGGTGCTATAAGTGGTATTTGTACATACTACTCCATCTGCAAAATCATAGTCTAAATGTTTAACAGTCAACAATTACCAAGACTGCTCGAGGTATGCATTAAATGGTTACTTCACCGAAACACTGAGGAAAACATATGAGGAATCAATAAACCCTCTGCCAAAGCCATCCGAATGGGAGATCCCCGATGATTTGATGATTGTTAAGCCACCTATAATGGATAAACGTTAGCCAGGCAGGCCAAGAAACACAGAATGCATTCCATCCCAAGGCAAGGGTCCAATTAGAAAAGAGTGTTCTACATGTGGTCAAGTAGGACACATGAGAAACAATTGTACTGGAATGGTGTCCGGTAGTGGAGCACGTCGCACGACAATTTACAGAAATGGCATTTAATATTGGTGGTTCAGCGAGTTGCTCACAAACCTATGAAGCTGATTTTGATATAAAACAACCTTGAAATGAAGAGTTGTTAACTTTTTATGTATTGTAATTTTTTTATTAAATCTTACAGGACATTTTTATGCTTTCATATTTTAGTTTAATTTGCAGATTATAACAATTAATTAAGCATGTATATTATAATATTTAGTTTGCGGATTATAACAAGAAATGAAGCTTAATGGTAAAAAAAGTTATTTAAAAAAAACAACAAACTGAACTGAACTCATGATAATGTTACAACATTTTTGTAACTAATTATTAAACTCAGGGAACTGCAATGGATATTTCTCTTTCTCGTTTGTTATATAGTCACCCTAATTCTAATTTTATCTTTCAACCGATCATTTTGCACCCTAAGGTGTATCATCTGCTCGTCCTTCTCAGCAACCCATTTTTCGGTCGTTTTGATTGTCTTCTTAGTTTTTTTATCCATTCTTCATGCTCTTTGATTTCGTTTTTTAGGTCTATCCATTCTTGAGCTTGTTTGCATTCCCATGCAATTTCATTACCACGTTGAGTGAGAATTCGGGATGACTCTTTGTCCTGTTCTTGTTGTTCTTTAGCCTTTTTCAATTCTTCAAAATTTTCATTAGACATATATGGGCCTGCTGAAGAGGGTGTAAAAAAAAGGTCGACTGAATCACAGTAGTAACAATCTACTTCGTTGCATGAGCAAATTTCAAATTTTTTTGAGGAACGCATAATAAAGTCGCGATTATAATAAACTGGTGCTATAAGTGGTATTTGTACATACTACTCCATCTGCAAAATCATAGTCTAAATGCAACCATTTCGTAGTCAGATTTCTAATTCATACTCAAACTTTGAAATGACTACACATTAATGACAAGTCAATGTAGTAACCTGCAAATCGTAGTCAAACACTTAGGTGACAAGACATAAATGACTGTTTGACATGATAAGTCACTGCAGTAACCTGCAAATCATAGTCATGTATTTATTATTATAAATAGATGTTTAAGCTCTACTAACCAAACACCCATATCATCTAAGTGAAATCAACTCCCATATTTAGAAATGTCGTCGAATGCAACAACTTCTTCGAATGAAGTACCTGGTTCCAACTCTGAACGACCATGGACGACAAATGAGGTGTTGGTTCTAACACGATGCTGGCTAAGTGTTAAGGAGGGTGTACCATTACTTGCTCCACCGCATTGCCTAGTAGGTGATGAATGGACCCGCATAACAACTTTGTTCAACCATGAGATAAGAGAAGGACAACAACGACTACAATCAGATGTTGTTAGTAAATGGATGGATGTAAAGGAAGAAGTCACATGGTTTAATCGAGAGTGTAATTATGCGAAAAGTACCAGAGTTCGTTGTCGAGACGAGGAAGAGTTCTTGGAAGTTGTCAATGATTTTTACATCTTGGAGCGTGAAGGCAGAGACTTTGAATATGAAGACGTTTGGAAGGTTGTTAAAAATAATCAGTATTTCATGTAGTCCGCTCTATTTTTCTTTCTAAATAACCCATGGACCTGTTTTTTATTTAAATGCTTTGTTTGTAGTAATGTTTTAAGTTTAATGTTTTATCTAATGGTTGTTAGTTTAATGTTTTAAGTTTAAGGCGCAGAGTTGGAATATTTGTAATGTTGTAAGTTTAATGGTTCATGGAAATGTTGTTTGTAACATCCCAAATTTCGAGGCCAAAAATTTCATTTTTAGAATTTAACATGTAATAAAGTGTGTTACTAAAACATTGTCAAAGTTACATTAATTATAAAACATAAGGTTATGTCTCAAAACAATATCATCGGAAACAAGAAAATCAGAGTACGATCCCAGGAAATCTAGTGCGGAAATCATGTGTGTGATGCGTCGTTATGCCGCCGGCTCTTTCTCCTTTGACGAAGAGGTACCTAAAACCACAACTAAAACTGTAAGCACGAAACTTAGTGAGTCCCCCCATCATACCACATACCATACAATACCATCGGTATCTTTCAACCGGTAATCATCATCGGTATCTTTCAACTGGTAATCATCATCGGTATCTTTCAACCGATAACTGGGGTCTATTCCACCCCCTACTACTAGCAAACAACAACAAGGTATAAGCATACAATCAGGCATATCCGAGTGCTGACCTACCCTTCGGTCCTAAAGACCACTGTCAGGGAAAAACTATCCCTATCATACACGTAACATATCATACAGATATATCTCATAACCAAACACGTATCCATACCAAGATAATTATCACAAAGACAATCATCTTCTAAAATACTCCTACTTGATGAGCCGGCATTGTGGCCTTAGACCCACCCTTACTGGAAGGTAACTCACCTCAAAAGGCTGACTGCTGAAAAGCTGATCTGCAAATGTCTGACAGTTGCTCTGGTGATCCCTTGGCTATATTCTCATAAAACACTTAATCAGACATTGATACTATTCCCAGGGTAAAATGACTATTTTACCCTCGACCGATTCCAAACCAAAGTCAAGTCAAAGTCAACTTCCAGTTGACCCGACTCGACGAGTTGGCTTGCCAACTCGTCGAGTCCATATCCACTCGATTGTCCTTACTCCCGTCTCTACTCATCGAGTTAGGCATTGACTCGACGAGTTCACTTCCTAACTGAATACCCAATGGTCCTTCATCCAACTCGCTGAGTTAATCTTCATCCGATGAACACGTTCTGTCCTCGACTCGCCGAGTTGATGAACAACTCGCCGAGTTCTATGAAGATTGCCTTGGACCCGCCGAGTTAGGGCATTGACTCGCCGAGTCCCTCCATTGTTTGAGTCTGGCTTCCGACTCACTGAGTCCACCTATGGCTCACTGCTCCACTCGCCTACTCGAAAAGGGGAAAAAATCGGGGACTCGCGACTCGACTCGCCGAGTCCGAAGAACAACTCGTCGAGTCGCATACATGCAATCTCTCTACACTCGATTCTGCTTGAATCCAGTGCATTCCATTCATAGATCTGGGTTCCTAGGACTCGGTTAACATGTAAAGTTTCCAACTTTACGTGTATATAATCATCAATGGGGATTCTAAGGCTCAAAACACACTAAAAGGGGTAGATCTAGGGCTTTCATACAATATGGCCCCATAAAGGTATTAGATCTAGGCTTCTGGAACTCGAACATGACCAGATCTAGCAGCTATTTAACCCGTTATGATCCCTATACTACTAAAAAGCTTGGAAATGGTTCAAAGATAGCTTTATGGTGTTCTAATGGGGATTTGAGCATAAAACAAAATAGATCTGAATTGTACCTCAAAGAATTCTGGATTAAGTCCTAGATCCTTGCTCTTCACCTTCTGTTTTGGTCTTTCCTTCCTTCTCTTCTTCAATCTTCAAGGAACAAGCACAAGAACACTTCAAATCACAAGGAGAGGGTTAGGGTTCAGTACATGATGCTCTGAGGGTGAAGGAGGCTAACTTGGGGCGCATAAGAGGGGGGGTGTTTAAATAGGGTGCAAACCCCTGAAATTAGGGTTTCTTCCAGACTGGTGGACTCGCCGAGTCCAGAATATGGACTCGCCGAGTCGCCAACATAAACGTGCTCCAAATCTCGTCCCTACTCAGCGATTCTAACCTATGACTCGCCGAGTCCAAGGCTAAAAATGTAAAATACTCAGATAAATCATACATACCAGGAACCAGGTGCTACATTGTTAGTAATGTATTGTATAGTGTCGTTAACACTAATGCAACCAACATTTATTTATTCAAATTAAACAGAGGAGGTGCATCCAATACAGACGTAATACACGAAAATAACCTAGTACCCACCTATTAAATAGAAATAGATATTAAATAAACGGGACATATTTAAAAATATTCCAAGGGGCTTCAAACTGAAATTCATATCCGTCACTTAATGACTTGTACTCCTCCTTAGCAGCTTCCAAGATGACGTCCTCAGTAGCATTTAAACAGGCATCGTCAATTTTGGTATAAAGATCGTTGAATAATAGAACTTCAATTTTCATTTCATACCATCTTGCTAAGATGTCCAGTTCGTCACGATCGTTTGCTGTAGTCATTCGGTTTTCAACATTGAAGATATTGGTTAAACGAGTCCAAAACATTGGATCGTTCAACTTGCTGGTCTCGTACACATGAATATATGCATGTGTAAGAACCAAGAACTCCTCATTGCTCCATGGTATTGAACTCATATTTAGTGAAATGTTTTTTTTAAATGTTTTTTTTAACTAAAATTCTATTTATAGTAGTTTATACACAATATCACAGTCCAATCTTCTAATTATGTCAGCAATTCATAGTCCAACTTAACTGAAGAACGCAGTGTACTAACTAATAACACAAGAGATCACTGTTCAAGTTGACAAGCCATTGCACCAGGATGACAACACAATACATTGCTACTTGAGTTGACAAGCCATTGCGCTGGGAAAATAACGAGTCACTATAAATAGTTGTTCATACCCTTTTTAATTGTATCGCATTAATTTTTCCCCTTGCAACTATGGACTCACCTTTACCATTTAGATGGAGCAACGAAGAGGAGGTCACTTTGGTTCAAGCTTGGATTGTAACTGTAGAGGACGATTTTCCACCAGGTCCGCCAGAAGTTCGCGCTGGATCATTTTGGTCTCGTGTCTGTCATTTGTTTCACCATCAAATGGGGCGTACTCAATATCAAAGAAGAAGAGATGTCAAAGCAAAGTTTATGGATTTGAAAAAAAAGGTCAAGCATTTTCAACGTATTTATAACGAGTTGGATAATGAACATGCAGATATGGATGAAGACATTCTCATACAGGTGGCTTTGGAACTATACGGTTTCGAATCTGATGGTAGAGAGTTTACCCATGGAGATGAATGGAATCTTTTAAAGAATGTCCCTCACTTTTAATATGCATGTTGGTTAAGTTGTGTGTTTTTCATTAGTTTCGTTGCTTGTTTTTGTATGTGTGTTTTGTCAGTACTTAATAAATCTCCCTTACTTTTAATGTATGTTGTTTCCTCAATGACGATTAAAAATGAATTAAGATAACACGTCCATAATCAATTCATTAAAACCTTAACCCATAACTAGTACATAACATAACATAAAATGCAACGTTGTACATAAATAACTAATACATAATATAACATAAAATGCAAACGAGGTACATGAATAACTACTTCTTTTAGGGAGGTAACAGGACCACCCTTTCATTTGGAATTTCCCAGTGCACATGTGATGGTACAAAATTCACCGACTCAGATCCAAATGCAACACGGTACACGGCAGCAGAAAACTTATAATTCAGGTAACAGGACCACCCTTTCATTTGAACCATTTCCTGAATGGCTTCAGACGTACAAGTTCTTAGAGATGCTATAGCGTGGCCACATGGTATACCGCTTTTTTGCCATTTCCCACAACTACATACCCTACGTTCAAATTGTACTTTGTTGGTGGCAAAATTGTTATCGACTTCAAATGTATCCGCATACAAACGTTTTGCCACCCAATTATAAGACTTGTTTACACGCTTTTGAACCTTAATCTCAACATAAGGGGTCACCCCACCAGACAACCTCCCTGCAATATTTTTTAATTTTAAAATAATAATACAAGAAAAAACCAAATATAAGTATGAAGTTACCTGCCACTTCAGCCCGTTCACCATACGTTGTTTGTATCGACGTATTGATTAACTCAATTATCGTTGTTATAGGAAACTCACGTGTGGACGTGGATATAATTTTCAACATTTCAGGGACATCAATCGATTTAACATTGTAATGTACTTTTGGGAAAAATGCTCGTGTCCATTTTAGAAATTGCTATATCGTCAAGCCAGAAAATTGGACTCCTAAGCAAGGTGCAGAAAGTTGGTTTCCTACATGCATTTTGCAACCTTTCCAGACACAAGTAAAAATCATGAACACTATATGCATTGCATGACTTCCAAAACAACGTTTCGACTTCCGTATCATTATGTCTGACAGAATCTCGTATTTTTTTGGCTATATCTTTAGGACAATATTCATGATACGAATCTGGGTAGACACTCTGAACAGCAAAGTCTATTTTATCACATAGATTGCTTATGAAACCAACCTCTGTATCCTCACCTAAACACTCTTTTAACTTCATCATGAACCATCTCCACGATTCTTCACACTCTAAGGTTCCCAAACCAATTGCTAAGAGTAGGGGTTCATGGTTTCCATCCAAAGCCACTACGAGGTACATTGTTGTCAGATAGTTGCCAATTAAGGGTAAATAACCCACATATATTAACGGTATCATGCACCTAAGGAAGGTACGAATCTGTATAAAAAACAAACATATATTAGTGATAAGTAAAGATAAACGAGATACATTACCAAGAAATATTATATAACTCAATGAAACAATTATGTTATACCACGCAACCTAAAGCCACAAAACAGAATTGAATGCGGTTGGTATCCGTTTTCTTAATGGATGTGAAGGTATTAGGATTTGTTCTTTGAATATTATGCAAGAATATTGGTAGCTAAGAAAAGCTTCTTTCGGTGTAAGTACTCATTTTCACACCCGATGAAAGTGTTTTACAATCATCACACAAATCCAATTATAATTATATTGAAATTAGTGTTTCTCTACAGTTCATACTTCATAGTTCAACTTTTTAAATTCATAGTCAAACCAGTTTATTTCATAGTCAAAAATCACTGACCGACAAGACAAGACAAGCCAATGTACTTGTCTGCAGTTCATAGTTCAACTTTTTGAATTCATAGTCAAACCAATTCATTTCATAGTCAAACATCATTGATCAACAAGACAAGACAATGTACTTGCCTGCAGTTCATAGTTCAACTTTTTGAATTCATAGTCAAACCAATTCATTTCATAGTCAAACATCATTGATCGACAAGACAAGACAAGAAGAGACAATGTACTTGTCTGCAGTTCATAGTTCAACTTTTTGAATTCATAGTCAAACAAGTTCATTTCATAGTCAAACATAATTGTTTGTAATAAAATTTCTTCTATAAATGGGTGTAAAGTCATTCCATGAAATTTATCTGAGAAAGTAACTCCTATTTAATAGAAAAAATAAGGCGAATGGCATACTGTAATTGCGGAGGTGAACGTATCGTTAGGATTTCGGGTACATCTAAAAACCCAGGAAGATTGTTTTACGCTTGCCCATATTTAGTATTATGTTCTTAACGCCATTCATATTTACACCCTCATGTTTACATGCCAACAATTCTTATTGTCAATGTTTAAATTTACAAGGACCAAAATGCGGGTTTATCAGTTGGGTTGATGAAGAGAAGGATCAATCATCTATGGTGATAGCTAAAGTAGCTAACTCTAATAAGCTCTTTCAATAAGAAAATAAGAAGTTAAAGATAGCGTTGGTTTGTAGTTGGGTGTTGTTTATGGCAGTTCTTGTTTACAAGTTGTAAGCTTTTTAATATTGTTTTGATAGTTTTGGAGTTGTGAGGTCAATAAATTGTTGTATTTGTTGTTATGTTTAGAACAGTGTACTTATAACGTTAAAAAAAATGTTGGTGTCAATATAATGTTGTAAGTATTGAGAAGTTATTAGTAGGTCATTAAATTGTTGTAATTGTTGTTATGTTTAAACTTTTGTATTTGTAACGTTAAAACTAAAAATAGACTAATGGTGTACTCGTTTGTAGTTGTAACGTTAAAGCTAAAAATAACCTAATAATCAAATCCAACATTAATTTACATATACAAAAATATAATCCAACTACATAAGACTAAGACTCGACCCCCAATAAATTTTTGTCATCCGTTGGCGAAACTTTAAAGCTGCGTTCCTTGGGTCAATAAGTTCACGTATTGGTTGACCTGAAACTAATTGTTCCATAAACATACAAACAAAAACACCACAATCTCCCAAATGACTACTTTGTTGCGAAACATTTTTTTCATAAATGAATTGCATATTCAATGGAATCTTTGGGATGTTCCTCCGAGCCTAATAGTTAATCTTGTCTAAATAATTTGCCACCCGAGATTCAAATTTGGTAAAGGTTCCATCAGATTTGAATTTTTCATAAGCCACTCTACCGAGACTGTCATAAATATGGACGTCCATTGACGTTAATCGTAGTTCCCCAAATAACGAGTGATTAGGGGATGAATGAATCGGCAATAGGACCTGTATAATGATCAGAAAATAAAATTATGTTTTTTATATCACAATCAAAAACATAACGACAATAACGATAATATTTTTTAATATAAACAATTCAGTTTACCGTATCGACATCCCACCAAGCAACCATGAAGTTGGGGTACGTAGCAATACTAGCCATAAACGCCCTCCAATCATGCCCTTCTTCCAAAGCATGGCAAACAAAAAAAATTTGAAGGCATTATTGTATGTCGTTCGTCATCAAAACGTCTCTCCATCAATAGTCTATACCAAATGGTTATATGCTGCACAAAATTATGATACTTTTGTTATTGACTAAAAAACAAATTACTTTTAAAATAATAAGTTAACAATTATTTTACCGATGACTCCAACCATCCGTCGTGTGTATGCCCAAACAAGGCGCTCCAAAAATCTCTAACTAACACGAAATGAAACAAACGATACTGGACATCATATGAATGAAATAAATAATTGTGGATGAGAACCTCACCGCCTGCTACACAAGGTTGCAGGCGCAACACGAAGAAGTCGTGAACAACAGCAAAAGCTGGAGGAGGAACGGGGCTTGTTGATTTGATATCAACCTTCTTTTTTGCTCTTCTTTTTTGCTTCGATGTCGTGTGCAACTAAAAACAATATTCAGATGTTTAAATATCTATCTTTCAAATAATTCACATAAACATAAAATTCTATTATTACGATATAAGTTTATAAATTAAACGAATACCTCGGTGTAAGGAGGGCACAAATACTGTGATGGTTTTCGAGTCCTCGGTTTATCGGGTGTAACTTCTTTACCATCAAAACCATAAGCATCATAATAATCTACATTTCTCGTAATTATTACTTCATCTTCCTATGACACCTAATTTAATAAACAATAATCTCTAATTAAAAAAATGTTTCAATCTACTAAAAACAAAATTAAAGTAAATGTAAGTATAAGAACCTCTTTAGCTTCATTATAATCATTTACATCAAACACATCATCATCAAATTTGTTCCCCGCATTGTCATTCCTCTCCTCCAACTCTTACATTAAAAATAACACATTATACTTATTAACGAAAGACACATAAAAAATTAATTATTAAAATCGTAAATGTAATATCTATAACAACATTGTCATCTTCAATATCACCAAAAATATGTTCAGTTGTATTATTTTTATTCATCACTTCATCTTGTACAACATACATTTTCAAATATAAAATATGAACACAAATATTCATATATGTTAATAAAATAAAAAAATAATGTAGCGTGTAACTAACCCGTTCATCAAATTTTGTTTGGAATACTGCAGGCTCCTAAAAACTGATGTTATTCTATAAATCTTCATTATTCACTTCTTCAACAAAAACCTCTCTAGGTTTTCGGTTCGTAAACACATACTAGACGAAGATTCATCTTGTCTCCTAAAATGGTCCCGTACTGGGGATGGAACTGATTTTTGTTCACCATATACATATTCTTGAAATGACATATAATAACAAGATGTCATCTCACCATCACTCGGTAACATGTTTTATCTTGGTGGTTGTCCCTCCTAAAAAATTGAACATATTAAAAATGCGTATAAAAGTATAATAATGAAGTTTATTAATAATAAAAAAATATTTATAAACCTGTATCTTTGAGAAAAACTTGTTCACATCAACCCATTTCAATTTTTTTGTCCCACTCCATCATTTCATCCGAGGCATGTCTCTAATTTTTCTCAATACAAATTCACATGCACGAAGAGCCAGAAGCATCTCATATATCTATATCTATAATTTTTACAATTATATTAATAAAAGTTAAAATTAAAATAACAAACATAACAATAAAACCATTTAAATATAAGTAAATTTTTATACCCTAATTGGAGCCGTCAATCCTGAGACGGTGTATTTTAAAGTTTGACGACACTCAGGAAGTGATAAATATTTATTTATCTTGTTCCATGTATCATCAAGGTCATCATACGTAAAATCTCATAGATAGCTACCCCAAGCGAAACTAACAAAACAAAAAAAATTAGTTATAATATAAATTAACATTAATAATATAAAACTTTCAAAGTAAACAAAAAATACCTGTCCAGACATCCAAATTCTCAGCAAAAAAAAAAAAACCAATCTTGTGGCATCCGATCATTTATTTCTTTTCCCAAAAAACATTCACACAAAATGTATATCAAACACTCTAACTGCATCGGCGTCGTCAACTTCTAATAATGGTTGATTTAAAATAAAACTTTTCAGGTCGCCGGTTTTCACCGAATTATTTGTATAGTTTGGAAATAGCCGCTCACGCAATAAACATCTTTTTTTACTACTAACTATTTTTTCTGACACTTTTTTGCCGATGTTTTTTGGATACTCCCCAAAATTGAAGCCGGTTATCAAACAAAACTTTTCTGACCCATATACCATTTTCGTATCGCCTACTCTAAAATATAACTGTTTTATTCCATCTGGAGATAAAACAGCGTCCGACCGTATCTGATAAAGGAACATTTTGTGGAACAGCAATCCGTCCCCTTGTAAACGAGGGACGTCCAACAAATAACTAAATATGGTATCTCTAAATATATCACGTCTGACACCATCTAACACTTCAAATACTTCTCATATATTAGATCATGATCCTTTTAAGTTTACAATTGCTTTCACATTGAAATTATTATAATCATGTTGCACAAAACACAATGACATATTAGAAAACTAAACAAATATTTCATTTTAAAATATATGATTATTAAATGCAATAATAACATAAACAATAATAATAATGCAAATACAAATATTTAATAAATAATTTATATATTTACGCTAAAAAACAATAACATACTATAACAATTTTTCAACTTAAACGACAACTATATAAACAATTTTCCAAGTTATACGACAAATATACAAACAATTTTTATCTTTCTAATTTTATAAAATAACATTTTCTAACCATATAAACAAACAAATTTTCAACTAAAACGACAACTAAATTAACAATTTTCTAAGTTATACGACAAATATACAAATAATTTTTAACTTTCAACTTATATAAAACAACATGTTCTAACCATACTATAAATTTTTTCTACTAAAACAACAAATATATACAAATTTTCAAGTTATATGACAAATATACAAACGACTATTTTACATATATTATAAAATTTTCTAACCATACTATAAAATTTTTTATACTTCACCAACAAATATATACAAATTTTTAACTTATACGACAAATATACAAACGACTATTCTACATATATTGTAAACATTATTTTAACAATTTTTTCAATTTATAAAAACAATTATACGATAAGAATATATAATTTTTCAAGTTATACAACAGCTATACAAACGACAAAATAACATATTCTAACCATGCTATATCAACTTATCAACTTAAACCACTAACCAAAACATATTTTAAACATTATTCTAACAACTTATTTAACTAATAACTTAAAAAAATTAGTATATTCTAACCGTTTTACTAAATGTACAACTACCCGATGCACACTCTAAGCAGTCTCTACTTATACATTCATACAACCACTAACAAAATAACATTTAAACTTCAAGTTTACTAATAACAAATATTAAAACTATCAAATACAACAAAATTACCCTATCACAAACAATATAATTTCATTTTTTTATACTAACTAATACAATAGATAATAAAATAATAAAGATATATACTAAATAAATGTTAATTAAAACATAAAAAGAGTTCAAATCTAACCATAGTTGCGGGATTGTTGAAATAATCCTCTATTTTCTTCAAAAAAAATCGTCAAAAGGAATCCCCGAGAGAGAGAGAGAGTTTTTCTATATTGAAGAGTGAAAAATGAAGAAAAAAAACGCTTTTATAGACTTTTCCCCTGAAAATCCCATATGAACAGTACAAATCGCAGATGGACTTTTCCATCTGCGAATGTACAAGTGCCTAAAGCACAACTGTGCTTTAGGCACTTGTACATTCACAGATGGAAAGCAAAAATCGCAGATGGGGTTTTTCCATCTGCGAATTTAATGGTTATTTTTTCAATTTTTTTTTTGGTTAGATTTATAAGGTAATTAGTGTATTTGGCTAATTTTGTCATTTTCTCTATAACTTATGGATCACTTAAGAGCTTTTATTATGATCTATGAACCATATATTATTAATTTTTTTATTATAAATATTTTATTAAGAGATTTTTAAAATAATATTTATATATTGGGATAAAATCATACGACTAATCTAATCATATTTAATAATTAACTAGAGGGGAAGCCTTTGCTCCGCAAAGGGTGTAGGTTATTTTTAGGTGTTGTTTGTTTTTTTGAAGAAAAATTTCTTGAATTTTGTGGACCACCTTTATAAACTGTGACAGAAAAAGATGGACCAAATGACTGCAGACTGTAATAAAAACGTGTTTACTTTTGTTGGGCTAAAGATAGTTTTGATGTTGCGTCTTTTGGGCTCGTTGATTAGCCTTGTATTCTCCGGTTTGGGCCTGTCCAACCGAGAGCCTTTTATGTATTGTATATAAGTTAAATGCTTGCATGCATATTAGGTTAAGATTCTAGAGATTATCGAAATAGCGATTGATCAAGAGTATTATATTTTTCTGTAATCGTTCTTGTAATCTTCTAATCCTTTACAGTTGATGTTCTTAATCGAGCTCTTCTAAGGATTTTATTTAATCATTCGACTCGTTTGATTCAAACTGTTTGTTCTTATTATTGCGTTTTTACTGTTTTATATTCATACACTTGTTCAAGATCTAATCGATCTTCATTGATTAAAAAGTGTTTTAATCCCATCAATTGGTATCAGAGCAGGAGGCTGTGTAATCGATACACATCTTTTCTGTGAAAAATATTTCCATTAGGGTTTTTCCGCAATCATTGATATTTATTGAGCCGTCATCTTAATTGACGTATCTTAATATTTATTGTTTTGCCCTAATCTGCTTTATTACAAGTCTGATCTTTGAATAGGTTTTTATGATCATTATGGACGCAACGCAATCAAACCCTATTAATATTTCCAATAGCATCGGTTCGACGACAAAGATTCCAATCCTGTACACCCATGACTATGAAGTATGGGCGCATCATTTCGAAGATTATGTGATTGGATCGGAGGACAATGGTTATCTTATATGGGAAGCCATCATCAATGGACCGTTTTCTCATTCTACGACGTCCAGAATCATTAAGACACAAAAAGAGTACAATGATCTGCTTAAGGACGTGACGAATATTGCGCAAGATGAAAAAGACAAACTCCAGTGCAATATTAAGGCGCTAAGGTTGATCAGATTCGCCCTTCAGTCCGACACATTCAGACTGGTCAGCTCATGCACTACGGCAAAGGAAGTGTGGGATAGACTTCGTGAACTGTATTCCACAGACGAAGATCTTGAACATTCTATCCAAACCTTGCTTCTATCTGAATTTGGTGAATTCAGGCAAGGGGCCGAAGAAACTGTGACCCATACGTTTGATCGCTTCAATCATCTTCTCAGCAAGATGATCAAACACGACATCGAAATGAAGCTCATCGAACAAAAGGTTACTTTCTTGAACGGACTGCGATCTGAATGGAGAGCAGTTGTTTCCACAGTCAAAGCCCATGAACAGTTTAAATCATATTCTTTGGCGAAACTGGTGGGTATTCTAAAGTCCCAAGAGAAGATTGTGGTTCAAGAGAAGAATGTTGTCTCCAGTCTTGGTTCGTTGGCCCTCCTATCTAAAAGTAAAGCTGTGATGGAGGATGAAGAGCTCAACTTGGAAGAATATGACCTCACATCTGAGGATTATGCCATGATGGTTTCCAATCCTAAGAGGTTCATAAAGAAGAGATTCCCCAGCAACAAAAACCGAAACTGGCAGGGGAGTTACAGCTCTGAAAAAGCGCACAATGAACCGAAAGCTGAAGAGCCCAAGAAGGAACCGAAAGCAGATGGCGATTCCGGAGTAAGCTGTTTCTATTGTGGTGGCAAGAACCACTATGCTAAGGACTGTGTTCTTAAGAAGATGGCTGAAAAGGACGATGGAAATGATGAGGAAGCCGTGCTGCAGAAGAGATTGGATGAGTTGAGAAAGAAGAAGTCTACCGCTAACCCTTCTATTAATGCTCTTATTGTGCAGGGTTCGGTTAATGACGATGAGTTCGGTAGCACTGAAGTTTGGTCTACTGACTCAGAAGACGAAGAAGTGAGGAAGCCTACTCATGGAAAGGCGTATGTGGCTAAGGAGGAAAGCAGTGGTGGAAAATGCTTCATGGTGACTGACGTATCTCAAATGTGGGGATACAATACCGATGGAGGAAGCAATGGACCGAAGGTGCAGGAGGATATGTGCTTTACGGCCAAACCACTCAGCCAGCAGTTCAATGAGCTCGATGAACTGATAAAGAAGGTACAATCTGTTTTTATTTCATCTAAAGTACCATCATCCTCATATGAGAAAGAACTAAAAAATGTTAATACAAGAATTTCTCATTTAGATAGTAGCTTAACTCAAACTCGAGTCACCAATTCTAACCTGACTGATCAATTAAGCAGGGTGGCGTCAAAGAGTGAGGAGCGGCGAATGTGGATTGAGTTAAAAGAGTCGGAATTAGTTAAAGTTAAAGACGAAAACATTTATTTGCAGAGAGACAATTTGAAATTGTTAAAACAACGAAATGTTTTTTGTTTAATAGCTAAACGTTTATATTCCAATATTACTCAACTTCACTTGGATTGTGAGATAGGCCAAAAGATCCATCGCATGATTTTACCCTTCCTAGAATTTAAGGAGGATGAAATCGATGCCGAAGCCTACAATTGTGAGAGTGTGATATCGTCTGATGATGTCAATCCGACCTACATGTATGGACTGGACAAAATTGAGTCCTTCATTAAATCCAAAGACCACAAGGACATGCTCAAAAATCTTTTGGACGAAAATGACAGACTTAAACTGAGAACCGAAACTATGCAAAAATTTGACTCTCTAAACGCCAATGTAAGCTCAGAAAACAAAATCGATGTTGAAAATGCATCTGAGCTTAACGAGGATGAAAACATGAGTGAAATTTCTGTAGAGGATATGGTTGACTGCTCAGAATTTGTTAAAAGCGAAACTGAAAACCACAAAAATCTTATTTCTGAAAACTCTGTGGAATTCGCTAGACTGTCCCAACAAAAGTCCACGAAATTAGTAGAAAAGGCTGTTGTGTATCAAAAGGTCAGGACCACTCCAAATCAGGTATACAAGGTGACTGGAGTAACCGAACATCAAACAGCTGAACTCACAGCTATTGTTAACGAAGACAATGCTGATGGCTGTGATGAGTACTTCTGGGAAGCTCCTATTGATAATGGAAACAAAACCGTTGGCCTATCTGAAAGAACCTCCTGGATGAGAAAAGGGAGATACATACCTGAACCCTTGAACAAGCCCGATAATTTCAGTGAACCAAGCACCAGTGGTACGAAAGAAATTCCTCAAGAGGATGATCGTTCAGCAAAAGAAGACATTCCTTCAACACCAACAGCTCGAAGTGAAACTTCATCAGATACTCCTTCCACTTCCTCAGGGCAAACTGAATCTTCTTCAGATACTCCATCTGCTCCCTCTGCTCAAAGAAAAACTCCTGAAGTTCAAAAGGAACCAGTCAAGGTGACAACAAAAACAAGAGCGAACGTTCATCATCAACCTAAGCAGATGAGGGATAAGAAGATAGAGAGGAACCAAAGATACAGGAAAAACCTTTCTGAAAGGAAACAATTCTGGCACTCCCAGAATGCATACTATTCACACAAGGACAAGAATCTGAAGTATGAAAACAATCCTGTAAGAAAGCCTGAAAGTTCCAACAACCGAAAGCCAAGGTTCGGTTCGCAAGAAAATACCAACCAAAAGCCAAGGTTCGGTTCGCAAGAAAACACCAACCGAAAGCAAGGGCTCGGTTCTGAAAAGGACTTCGACCGAAACCAAAGGTTCGGTTCCAAGAACAACTCCAACCGAACACAGAGGTTCGGCTCCGAAATCAAAAGAGAACAAGACTCGAAGGTTAACCCCACCAACGATCAAAAGCAAAAGGGTCACCTAGAGTCATCAGCAAGGAAGACATCTCCATCCAAATCCAAATCCTCTCTTCCTAATTCTTCTCGTTCTTCTACTTCCACCCATTCATCTCCATCATGCTCTAACGCTAATTTCGTTGGTTCTCAAAAACCTCATTCATCAGCTGAACAGAAGGGAAAGCAGAAGGTCGATGAATCCAAACCTGAGTCCAAAACAAACAAACCCAATCCTAACAAAATAAAAGTCTTTACCATTAAAAAGAAAGATGAAACAACTCTAATAAAATGAACATATCTAGTTGACATCTCTCTTACTATTCCCGTTCCCATGAAAAGCTCACATGGACCCAAGAAACTTTGGGTTCCTAAATCTGCTTAATTTTTGCAGGTTATGAGTGACGAGCAGTTTGACGAAGAATGGTACATCGACAGTGGCTGCTCGCGTCACATGACAGGGAGGAAAGAGGAGCTCAGGGAATACAGATCTCTTGCAAACGGTGGCAACGTTAAGTTTGGAAATAACTCTTTCGGCACCATAAAGGGATACGGGATGATAACGAATGGTGACTTTACAATAAGGAAGGTGGCTTATGTGGAAGGACTTCAACACAACCTCATCAGTGTATCTCAGCTTGTTGGAGGTACAGGTCTCAGAGTTTCATTCGATGATGAAGGTTCTGAAATCATAGAGAAAAAGACAAAGAAAGTCATTCTGAAGTTAGAGCGAAAGGGTGAAATGTTTCCTCTGAACATGAAACCCATCAAAGGAAACCCAGCCATATGTCTGCTATCAAAATCTCAATCCGACGAAAGCTGGTTGTGGCACCGAAGACTCTCTCATCTCAATTTCAAAGATATCAACCGACTTGTCACTGGAGGTCATGTTAGGGGCCTTCCATTGCTCAAGTTTGACAGAGAGCATCTATGTGCTGCATGCGAAATGGGAAAGCAGAGTCGTCAAAGTCACCCATCCGTAATTAACACAAAAGTTGTTGAACCACTCGAATTACTTCATATCGATTTGTGTGGTCCTTCATCTATCGAAAGCATCGGTGGTAGCAAGTATATTCTTGTCATCATTGATGATTTCTCACGATTTACATGGGTGTTCTTTCTAAAGCTCAAATCTGAAGCGACTCAAAAGCTGAAAGTGTTTATCAAGCAGATTGAAGTTCAACTCAAGAAGGTAGTTCGAAACATCAGGAGCGACAATGGTCTCGAATTCAAGAACAAGGAGTTTGAAGAGTTTCTTGCAGAAAAAGGGAATTAGTCATAATTTCTCAGCTCCTTACACACCACAACAGAACGGAATAGTCGAAAGACGAAACCGATCCTTGTGTGAAGCTGCCCGAACTATGTTAAGTTTCGCTTCCTTACCTCTTTATTTTTGGGCTGACGCTATTTCTGCTGCTTGTTATACACAGAACAGATCCTATCTCAATAAGCGATTCAAGCTCACACCATATGAGATAATAAATACCAGAAAACCCAACGTGAAATTTTTCCATGTGTTTGGCTCAAGGTGTTTCATCTTTAACTCCAAAGAACACCGCAACAAGTTTGATGTCAAAGCTGACGAGGGAATCTTTCTGGGTTACTCACTCACATCCAAGGCGTACAGGGTCCTAAACAAACGATCAAGAAGGATTGAAGAGACATACTATGTGACCTTCGACGATAACTATGTCAAGAAGCTACAGGCCATAGATGACACTGCCGGGGAAATATTTCCTCAAACTGGCCAAGTCACAGTCTCAATCGCCAATTTGTACGAGAAATTTATGGAACTCTTTGACGAACCGGAAAAAGCTTCTCTCTCAGAAGCAGGTGCAGCTGACAACAAAATTGATCATATGAAGCAAATTGTCGAAGATGCTGCGAAAAGAATGCATGAAGGAGAATCGCTCAATGATGAATCTCCAACCAACACTACTTCAGTCGAGGGGGAGCCAAGTTCTCATGTCGAGGGGGAGCCAAGCTCACAAGTCCAGGGGGAGCCAAGCTCTACTAC
Source organism: Lactuca serriola (assembly GCF_051521515.1). Classification (NCBI taxonomy): domain Eukaryota; kingdom Viridiplantae; phylum Streptophyta; class Magnoliopsida; order Asterales; family Asteraceae; genus Lactuca; species Lactuca serriola. The sequence continues at coordinate 316,449,396 of NC_136412.1, forward strand.
TTCAACTGAAGGTCCTTCACCAACCGAAGGTGACTCTCCAACCGAAGATGTCCCTCCAAACGAAGGTGCTTCAACGCCTGAAAATCCAGCACCACAACAAAACCCTGAGCCTCATGTTTCTCAAGACTCATTATTTGAGGGGGAGCATGATGATATGACGCTTGATGACGATAGCCAATCTGAGCCCGAAGAGATGATCAACGCTGAACTAGATCCAACCTTCGATCCGAATTACCCTCCTCTTACCAAATGGACCAGAGATCATCCTATCTCTCAAGTAGTTGGTGATGTATCTGAGAAGGTTTTGACCCGATCTCAACTGAAGGCAAAACAGACATCCTTATTCTCAAAGGTAGAGTTTTGTATGTTTAACTCATTCGTATCAAAAGTTGAACCGAAGACAGTGAACACTGCCCTCGATCACTCTGATTGGGTTCAAGCAATGCAAGACGAACTGAACGAGTTTGAAAGGAACAAAGTCTGGCGCCTCATTCCAACTCCTCCAGATGCTTCGGTTGTTGGTCTTAAATGGGTTTTTAGAAACAAAATGGACAAGGAAGGTAATGTCATAAGGAACAAGGCTCGTCTGGTAGTCAAGGGATACTGTCAGGAGGAAGGAATAGATTACGAAGAAACGTTCGCTCCAGTAGCTAGACTAGAATCTGTTAGAATATTTCTGGCCTATGCTGCTCACAAAAACTTTGAGGTTTTCCAAATGGACGTCAAGTGTGCATTTCTCAATGGAGAACTCGAAGAAACTGTGTATGTGGAGCAACCTCCTGGGTTCGTGAACGAAAAGCATCCAAATCATTGCTATATTCTGGATAAAGCTGTGTACGGTCTCAAACAAGCTCCGAGAGCCTGGTATGAAACGCTTACTAAATATTTAAAGATGTCTAAATTTAAACAAGGTTCGGTTGACCCAACCTTCTTTCGCAAAAAGGAAGGTAACCACCTTATGATAGTTCAAATTTACGTTGATGACATCATCTTTGGCTCCACGAATCCCAGCTTAACGGCTGAATTCCGAAAGTTGATGGAAACTAAGTTTGAAATGAGCTCAATGGGTCCTATTAACTTTTTCCTTGGTTTAAACATAAGACAGGGACCCGAAGGCATCTTTATTAATCAGGAAGCTTACACAAAGACTCTCCTAGCGAAGTTTGGCATGATGGGAGACTCAAAAGTCAAAGTCCCAATGGCTTTCGGCACCAAGCTTACCCCTTCTCTAGACAAACCGGCTGTCGACATCACGCTCTATCGACAAATGATAGGCTCACTGATGTATCTAACTGCTAGCAGGCCTGATATCATGTTTTCTGTGTGTTATTGTGCCCGATTTCAGGCTAACCCACACGAACCTCACATGCTGGCAGTAAAGAACATCCTACGCTATCTCAAGCGAACCACCTCCTTAGGTCTGTGGTATCCATCCAATTCAGGCTTCTTCGTTCAAGCCTATTCTGATGCTGACCTTGGAGGATGTGGACTCGACCGTAAAAGCACAACCGGTGGCTGTCAATTTCTTGATGGAAAATTGGTCAGCTGGCAATCCAAGAAACAAACATGTGTGTCGCTGTCTACTGCCGAAGCGGAATACATTGCCGCTGCATCCTGCACATCACAAGTGATTTGGATCCAGAGTCAACTCCGAGACTATGGACTCAATATGAAAAAGATCCCACTATATTATGACTCTGAAAGTGCAATTAGGATCTGTCATAACCCAGTGCAGCACTCTAAAACCAAACACATAGCACTGAGGTATCACTTCATCAAAGATCATGTGGAAGATGGAAATGTCGAAGTTCACTTTGTAAGAACTACTGATCAACTGGCTGATGTCTTTACCAAAGCTCTTCCTGAAGCATCATTCAATAAAATATTGCAAGGGCTAGGTATGATGGAATCAGAGTCAGTACCTCCCACTACCTCTCAACCTCAAACGTAAGAAGTGAAACCAACCGAACGTTCGGGTTCGGTTCCATCATCTGGCTCGCTCATTTCTTCAAAGGTAGTTTTTCTAAGTTGTATATTTCTTGTAAAATTTTGTTTTTCCTTATGTTAAAAGAATTTATATCTTGTATATCTAAAATCCTTCGTTTCTCAAAATTTTCCAAAACCGAAACCTACCGAAGGTTCGGGTTCGGTTTTTCAAAATTTTGTGGAACCGAAACCAACCGAAGGTTCGGGTTCGGTTTTTCAAAATTTTTCGGAACTGAAACCAACCGAAGGTTCGGGTTCGGTTTTCCAAAATTTGTAGAACCGAAACTAACCGAACGTTCGGGTTCGGTTTTTCTATTTTTTTCTCAGAGTTTTTTTTAAGTCTTTATTTTATTTTAACTCTTAAATTTTTTTTTATTATTCACAATTTTCTCTATTTTATCTTTATAAAATTCAAATACTCCAAAAATATTTTATTTTTCTTTGTTCGTTCGCTCATTGGGGATATATTTGATAAATTACTTAAGTGTCCCTAGAAGCATGCTGCTGTATGTGTCCCAAGCCTCATAAGATTTTAAATAATAGCCTTCATGACCTGGTATACACAAACCTTGTCTTCCCAATAAGGCTAACTCATTTATTCTAATCGTGAGCTACCTCACACTCTTCTCACATGAGTTAAGAGTCTCCTGCTTGGTCCTTATTTTCGTAGCAGAGGTACTATGTTTTCTTACACCATTCCTATTACACTTCTCCATTACATTCGTTTCATCACTGTAACCCTTGAGACTCTCAGAAACTACCACTGAGGTTTATGGTTACACAACATCTGTGTTTATGATCTTAGTTTCGTGCTACTACAAGCTAAGTGAAACCCAAAATTCAACACCAACGAATTGACGGTGACAAATTAATTTGATCAAGTTTTCACCAATGAATTGACGAATGTACCTTCATGGAATCTCAATTTTTTTTTCTTTGCATGATTCCAATGAAATTGTTACACACCATAACATTTCTTCCCAAGGGATCTATTTTTAAATTTTTTTATCTGAGATTTCATATTAATCCAAGCCACTACAAAATCAACTCCAACCTACTTGTTCAACAGACTACACCGGTCTCACAAGTACTTTGTTCACATTCGTTCTTATATCAAGAATTGAATTGTTGAATCAAAGCGAAACCACCCTTAATTAGCCTAATTAAAAGAAGCCTTTCAACATTTCTTAATAAATGTTTGATCGTCATTCAACGGGATTCCACACTAACACTTTGAGGGCATTCCTGACCTTGAAGGAAGAGATTCGTGCCCGGGATCATCAGTTTCGTGTCCTTATGGACATCACAGATTATCCTAAAAAGAGTTGCTTTATTTCTTTTTCTTTTACACTCTTTGCACGAAAATCCTAGATTTTCAAAAATTTCGTTACTAATTATTTTACAGGCTGGATTATTACTGAAGGGTTACTAATGAAGTTGTGGCCAAAAATTAGCCACGTGGGTCATTAATTGAAAACAGCCGTTTAAAAGAGGAAAAGACAAAAAGTTGCTGACTCGGCGGGAGTTAAATGGATAGAAATTCAAACGACGGTAAAAAAGAGGGCGCGTGAATTTGAAACGGCCGCGCTTTTCCTGACACTTGAGGACGCGTGTGCAATATCAAAGCGTCATACCTCTGGAGTTACAGGCGCGTGTGGAAATGGAAACGGTTTCTTTCTCTGAACCGACGCTTATTGGGCGGCGTAATCCTAGGAATCTGACACTCTCTCTCCTACGTGATCATCGCACGTCCCAACTGTCATCAATCAGTCACTCAAAAACCCGTTCCATATTTCCATAAGAGATTTGAAACGATTTTTCTCTCTCCTCACCAACTATAAAAAGCCATCAACACCACCTTTTACCTCTTTACTGCCCCCATAATTCCCAAAGCAAAAATATTCTCAAATACTCTCCCGTTCTTCTTCTTCTCCAAACCTGCAACAATGGCTGAATCTTCATCTGTTCATGCAACTTCTCAGATTCTTCCCATCCGACCCCAGCAATGCCTAGTCATTGATCTGAACCCACTGGCGTATGATCCCTACATGTCGCCGGTCATCGAATGCCTCAAGTATTCCCAGCTGGCTCCTGCACTGTCGAGAATTGAAACGGTGCCGATGGTTGCCCTATCTCAGGTTTATGCAACGGCTTACTACGACAAGGCCGTCGACCGGGTATTCTTTGAAGTGGGAGAACACAAGACTTCAATTTCTCGCCCCCGTTTCTGCACGCTGTTAGGGTTTGCTGCTGACTCTTCACGAGTTCACCCGGATACGATTCCGGTGGGAATGTTCTACAGCATGTTTTACAACATGGGCTACACAGAGGTTCTCACCTCCGTCGCCAGGTTCAAGAAGTCCTGCCTACCGCCCCAGTGGAATGGGTTATTTACAGTTCTCTTCAAGGGACTGTCAGAGAGGAGCTCAGGATCTGACGGTGCAAGTCGTCTTTTCCTTTCTATAATGTACGGAGTGTACAATGGGATAAACCTGGATTATGGGTTTGTCCTCTGGCAACAGCTGCTTCAGAGCCTCTCTTCTTCTTCTCGACACTCTGAGGTGTCATTAGCCCGGTTCTGGATCTTGATCACAAGATGGGCCATGGACAAGTTCGACGTTCCAACAGACGATGGTGCATCGATGTCTTCTATTGGTACGTTTCATACCAAGCAGATCATCGTATCCGATGCATCAAAGTTCTCTTTCATTGGCTCTATCCCGGAGTCGATGTATGGGAATGTGCCATCTGACAGCCAACTGATCAGGACGATCAAGGAGTCTGGGCCATCTGGTCCGAGGGAACTGACACCGGACATGCTGCGATCGATTCATGATGCCGATAAACCAGTGGCCAGGGGTAAAAAGGCAGAAAAAGGGAAGAAACCATCCAAAGCCCCAAAAGGACCTTCTCCCAAGAAGCGCAAACAACCGAAGGCTGCTTCATCCCCTCAACCGAAAAGGAGGAAGACCCAACAGAAGCGAAAGCTCGTCATTCCTTCCTCATCAAGCGAATCCGAAGGTGGGAGTTCGGACTCTGAGGGATCCCAAGGAGACGAATCTCCTCAACGAGGCAACACACCTCCTCGGTCCCCAACCCCGGAAATGGAACTTCATCAATCCCCAGTTCCTTCCCCTCCACCCACAATACCTATTTCCATTCCCACCATAAACCCCACTATTCCCCCAACCTCTATCCCTATCCCTCCACCCATATTCACCACCTCAACCGAAACACCACCTGTTACCGAAACCCCTACAGTAACCGAACCTCCTCAAACCGAAACACAACCACCACCCGAAACCAACCCCCCACTAACTCAACCAGAACCAACCAAACTCATAACACCCCCAGCTTCTCCACCACCTTAATCTCCAGAAGACGCCTCCGATGGCGGTGATCAATACCTTGATGGTGATCACATGAACTTTGATTCGGTCTACTATAGTCCGTTTCAAGTTCAGAGTGATGAGGAGGATGATGCTCCTGTGACACGGAAGCATCTTCGTGAGCTTAACGAGAAGGTTGATCAACTTCTCGCCTCCTCTTCAAACCAGCAGTCATCTTTGTCTGAAGCTTCCCTTCAAAAGATCGTTGAGGCCTTCTCCCGGGCTCAACATGATTCGGTAGCCTCAACTAATGCTGCTATAGACGCCTCCACCCGAGCCTATGAGGCCGCGACCGAAAAAGTCGATAAACTATTCAATGACGCTTCTGTCCTGCTGCAGTCTTTGCAGGAAAGCGTCGAAGCCACTAAAACAACTCTGGAACCAGTTGTTCATCAATTGGCCCAGTTTGTAAAGACGGAGCTGTCTTCGTTCGCTACCCTCAGACAAAATCTTAGCGACGACAACTCGGCACTTCGTGCCTCCATCGATGCCCGCTTGGCAAAGCTACAAGAGGATCTTGCAGCAGAAAACTCACTGATGGACGTCTTGGCGAGTAAGACTACCGCCCTTAAGGTCAAGAGCACGCAGCTTTCCAACTCCCAGCAACAATTGGAAGCTCTTCGATCCGAGAGGGAGGTCATAAAGACGTGTGTTTCGGATGTCCACGCCGCTCTCTCAAACATCCTGGAAGCACACGACCCAATCCTTAACCACTCAGTGAGGCGTACCTTCGCTGAAAAACTCTCTCCGGCCATGGAACTGTTAAGTAAGATTGAAGGCCTACCGAGTTTCGTGTCCATTCTGAAACAAGGGGGAGATGAGAAGAAAGGATCGAAACCACCTCCGTCCTCCAAAGCGACTCACACAACCGAACCACCCCCAACTGGTCATGCCTCGGGTTCGGGTGTGAAGCACAAGGGCAAAAACATAGCAAAGGATGAAGATGAAGATGAAGACAAGGAGACAATTGCGGACATGTTAAAAAGAAAGAACAGTCGCAATGCTGATGATGATGCCAGTCGTGTGGCGCGTGAGGCTGAAGAAGCTGAACGAAAGCAAAAAGAAGCCCACGATCTCCTTGAGAGCCAAAAGTTGCTCTTCCCTGCCTGGACCAGGGATCGCATGATAAAAGAGGCCATAGAGACTCCAAGCATACTATGGCTCGAGCCGGTGATATCATTCGACTGCAACAACTCTGTAGATTCGCAGTTTGATATGCCGCTGACTCGAAAGGCGTTCATCTTCCACGCCTTCTCTAACATTTTCGAAGTCCCGCATCCGAACGATGAGCTTGACAGGGAGCTCATTGACTTCTACCTGGAGGCCGCTCGCCCTCAGTACCTTACATGGAGTGCCCAGAAGATCGTCAGTGTTCGGGTGCTGAAGCCTTATGCCGTGGGGAGATTCACAAACGTCAAGTTCAAGCTCATCCGAGGATCTGCAAGAACCTCCCACATGATCTCCCTGGCGGATCTGCCCAATCTGAACCCTCATGATTGGATAGTCTTGTACAATATCCTGCCGACAAATGAATCTGAATATGGTCCCATCATAGACCATGTCAAAAGGATGCTGGCATGCTATATCATGGAGGTGGCCCTAATGGATCAGGAGGTCGCCACAGCTTTTAAGAAGAAACCGAAAGTCAAGCCTGTGGGATCGGCCAGTGATCTAAATCAAATGCAAATGGGCAAGATAGATTCGAGGCGAAACTCTGTGATGTTCACTAGAGCCGAAGGACAGAAATGTCTCTTCGCTTTAGCTGACAAACATCTTTACACTACAACTTGCTTGGAGCACATTTTATTCATCATCAAGCAGTGTAAAGACAATCCGGCCGATGATATCAAGTACTTCAATGACATGATCAATTGGTACATCCGGTTTAGACAGACCATCCTCTCCATAACCAAGTGTCTGTTTAGCACCGTGAAGAAGAAGGTACCAGCTTCAGCCGCCGGCCCAAGTAGGAAGTGAAGGTCTCGCTCCAAATTGACGCAAAGGGGGAGATTGTTGGGCTAAAGATAGTTTTGATGTTGCGTCTTTTGGGCTCGTTGATTAGCCTTGTATTCTCCGGTTTGGGCCTGTCCAACCGAGAGCCTTTTATGTATTGTATATAAGTTAAATGCTTGCATGCATATTAGGTTAAGATTCTAGAGATTATCGAAATAGCGATTGATCAAGAGTATTATATTTTTCTGTAATCGTTCTTGTAATCTTCTAATCCTTTACAGTTGATGTTCTTAATCGAGCTCTTCTAAGGATTTTATTTAATCATTCGACTCGTTTGATTCAAACTGTTTGTTCTTATTATTGCGTTTTTACTGTTTTATATTCATACACTTGTTCAAGATCTAATCGATCTTCATTGATTAAAAAGTGTTTTAATCCCATCAACTTTTTAACAATCTGCATGCTGCTGCAGATATTAAAAAAATTTAAACTGACTTTATATAACAAAAATAGTTTTTTAATACCGAAAATTTAATAATATATGACATTTTAGCAAAAGTTTATGATATTTCAGCAAAAAAAAAATAATGATATTTCAGCAAGAAAATACCATTATTCAATATAAAAAACGAAAACAAATCATTTTGCAAGAATAAACAAAAAAAAAAACGAAAAAAGGTAAAACAAGAATTCAACAAGATTTCAATAATGTATAATCAAGATTCATTAAGATTTCAACAATAAAAAAATATTAGAAAAAGTTAGAAGATGCAATACAAATGTTGTGCTAAACAGAATACGCGTAGATGTTTTTTTTATTCTGAAAACTTCTAAAAAAATAAACAGCTACGAAATGCAAAATGTTGCGCGTGTGCTACGCCGCACATCAATAAGAGGCCTGAAAATGTTTTTTTTATAAAAAACAAACAACATCTTAGTGTTTGTTTTTAAGATGTCTATTTTGGCTATTTTATAGATATTATCAAATATTCTCTTCCACGTCATGATCTCCATTTGTCAGCCTACATCACGAAAAGAATAAATGTATAAATTTTTAACAAACTTTTTGTATAACTTTTTTTATAAAATTCAAACCTTATCAGAAGGATGTTTTATTGCCGCTTTCCGACATGATCTCTAGACTTCTGATGCATCAGCAATGGAGTCAAGTCCCTTGATGTTTTTTCATGGATGGTCCAGATAAAAGGTAAAGATTTAAAGGGTTAATGCAAAAGGTTGTATAATTAAATTTATTATGTTTATAACAAAATCTAGGTATCATAAAAAAATATAATAATACTAATGTAAAGTTTTCCAAACTTTTTGCCTCAAATTACATTAGAAATAAAAAAGTTCTAAGGATTCTGATAGAATTGACACTCCAATGAATAGAATCTCAATTCAAAATTCCATAGGAATCAACAAAACTAAATGCAACAAAGTAGGAACATATTTTCACTATTTGCTTTTCATGACATTTTACTTTCGAAAATAACTAAAAGTATTTTGCTATTTGTTGAATTTAACTCCGCAAACCTCATTTGAAAACTGAAAAAAATCATTTATAGTTCATACCAATGTTCAAGTTGCAAGTTCCAAGTCTTTGACTAGCATGGCGTGTGAGTTTATTTACCAAATCAAGAAAAAACAAGAGAAATATAAAAAACTTACCTGGTTATGTCTTTGTAACGAACATCAAGGAACAATTTAGCTTGATGGCTGAACCGCTCCGGCCATTAGAAGTTTATAACATTAGACGAAATATCGATGTAGAGAATGACAAATTCTGGTGTTATCGGAAGATTTTTAATTAGAAGAACTACATTCATTAAATAAATTAAAAAAAATATCATTGTATAAATAAAGCTAAAACTTCATATTATTCCAAAAGGGAGATGCAATTGAGATAAAATCCAAACATGTTAGAAACAACAGCATTTTTCTTATTTTTAACCTTACAAAAATGAAACATCTTCTATAAACTTTTCCATCTCAGTTTTTTATCCCTTGATATTTGGTACATCACTTAAGAACTTTTATTATGATCTATGAACCATATATTATTAATTTTTTATTTTTATTATAAATATTTTATTCAGTGATTTTTAAAATAATATTTTATATTCGGATAAAATCACAAGACTAGTCTATTCATATTTAATAATTAATGGATCTCTTTGTTTTAGTGCGTGGAACGCTCTTTGTAAATGCGTAGAACCGAGTAACGTCATTCAAACGGAAACTTTTAATGCCTAACAAATCTCTCTCAAGACTCTAGAGTCTTCGTCTCCGACGAAAAACCCTAACAATGGCCGAAGAAGTGCAGGCCGTCGCCGATCCGTTAGCCTCTCTACCAATTCCCCCTCTCAGCTCCTCCATATTCTCCGATGACCTCACATTACCCGACGATTTTCTACCCTACGACGATGGAGACTTCGACATCACCTTTGACGATTTACACCTCCCTTCAGACACCGAAGACTTTTTCAACTCCGCCTTCAATCCTACCAATCCGATTGATCTATCATCTTCTGATCCTGAATTCAATGACTTCGTGTCTGACCCCGAAACCGTCGTTGCGGAGTCCGGTAATTTGTCGGAACATCAAGGATCGGATGTTTCTGGATTTCTTAACATTCCGTCACCGGATAATTCCGGTAAAGATTTTCTTGGGGAAACTGTCATGGTTTTGGATAGTCTGTCTCCGGAATCGAGAACTGAGAATCCGGTTTCGTCTCAGGGTTCCGGAAATTGCGGCTCCGCCGGATCGGATGCCGCTATGAATTGTCCGTCACCTGATTCTGGCAATTCCGTTGTTGATCAGAAGGTGAAACGGGAATCAGGTAGTAATTTCATGTTAAAGAGAAAGAAAGAGACGCCTGAGGGGAACTCGGAATCCAGGACAATCAAGTACCAAAGGTCAAATGGAACTTCGACAACGACTGAGAATTCGAATGAAATTGACGGAAAAGACGAGAAGAAGAAGGCGAGGCTGATAAGGAACCGGGAGAGCGCACAACTTTCACGACAGAGGAAGAAACATTATGTCGAGGAGTTAGAGGATAAGGTCAGGGCAATGCATTCAACTATCCAAGATTTGAATGCTAGAATAACTTACTTTGCAGCAGAGAACGCAACTTTAAGGCAACAAATGGTTGCAGGCGGTGGCGGTGTTGTATGCCCGCCTCCTGTAATGTACCCACCACACCCTGCAATGCCGCCTATGGGATATCCTTGGATGCCATGTCCACCTTATGTAGTCAAATCACAGGGTTCTCAGGTACCATTAGTTCCAATTCCCAGATTGAAACCCCAACAACCTACATCATCACAGAAATCCAAGAAGGTTGAAGTGAAGAAAACTGAAGCTACAACCAAAACAAAAACCAAAACCAAAAAGGTTGCTAGCATTAGCTTCCTCGGGTTATTGCTATTTATCGTCCTCTTCGGTGGGTTAGTTCCAATTATGAATGTGAAATTCAGTGGAGTAACAGATGGTGGCTTTTCTGGTGTATCTAAAGATTATATGTTCTACGAACAGCAGCAGCAACCAGGGAGGGTGTTGATGGGTGATGATCATGTTAATGGGACTAACCATAGAACAGGTATAACTAATGGAAGAGCACATGAACATAACGCCAGTGAGCCTCTCGTTGCATCTCTTTATGTCCCAAGAAACGATAAGCTTGTGAAAATCGATGGGAATTTGATAATCCATTCTGTTCTAGCAAGCGAGAAAGCCATGGCTTCAATGGAAGAACAAGGAACGACTAAAAAGGAGGATACTGGTTTGGCAGTTGCTCTAGATTTAGTCCCTGCTATCTCCATTCCAAAAGCGGGAAGAAACAGTGGAAGACAACCACATATTTACAGGTCTTCAAGCGATCATCAAAGGATTCTCTCATCAGACAAAGAGAAGTTGAAGTCAAAACATGCTGATGGAAAACTGCAACAATGGTTTCGTGAAGGTCTTGCTGGTAAATCTTTCTCAATTTTGTATCACTACAACACCTTCATCAAACACATATTCTTGCTTACTTCTGTTTCTTTGATCCATTGTTTTTAGTCATCCTCTGTTAGATCTTAATCATTGCTATAATTGGGTGGATGTTTCATAATTCGAATATATATTTTTTTGTTACACAGGGCCTATGTTAAGTTCTGGTATGTGCACTGAAGTATTTCAGTTCGATGTCTCGGTGGCTTCTGCTTCCGGAGCTTTAGTTTCGGCGACATCCACCGCCAATATCACCGCCGAAGACCGCCATAACTCCACCTACATTACCAACGTGAAAAACCGGCGGATTCTCCACAGCCTCCCGATTCCCCTTTCGGCAACCACCACCACCACCACCACCAACATCACAAAAGAACAAGTGGCGGGAAACAGCTCAAAGCATGAAGAACATCACAAGAACAATTCGGTTTCATCGATGGTGGTTTCGGTGTTGTTTGACCCTCGGGAGGGCGGCGATGGTGGTGGTGATGTGGAGGGGATGATGGGTGGGGCCAAGTCGTTTTCGAGGATATTTGTTGTTGTTTTATTAGACAGTGTTAAGTATGTGACCTACTCTTGCATGCTTCCACTTAAGGGAGCTAGTCATTTAGTAACAGCATAAGGGCTTTTTGTAGATAGAGTAAGAGTAGAAACAAGACTTGTGGTTTGTGAACTGAACTTATATCATGCCCAAGAAAGGCATCTAAATCTAATTAACAAAAATCTAATAATGTTTTATTTGCTTGTTTTTGTCGCAAACTGTTATTAGATTGAACAAGTAATTGATTTAAAATGGGATGTATGTATTTTCGTGAAGAATTGGATATTCTTGGTTTGGGTTGGTATCAGAATCAATTAGGTGAAGTTGTAACAAGAAGAAGGTAGCGATGGTGTTTAACACGTCTTTTTGTGGGGATATCTTGTTTTGTATTGATAAATATTTAGTGCAAGATTTTGTAAATTCGAATCTGTTTTATAAAGTAATGGGATTTTAAAGGAGTTAGTGAGTGGGGATGTATATAATAATTGCATATAGGGTAAGATAGAAGTTGGTGGGTATGGCACATGGATTGAATTGTTTGCTACTCAAATGGATCTTGATTCCATCCAACATAACATTTTGGAGAAAGTCAAAAGGATAAGTGTTTTGGAATAGGTTAGTTAAAGAATAAGTTAAAAGGCACACAAGAGGACGTGGCTATTGGTTTTCTGTTTTGGACTAAAAGGGTTAAAAATAAAAGGGAGTTTGGTCTAAAAGCTGAATTTACTGCTACTGTAAATCAAGCCTTAATTTGTTGATAATCAAGATCCAATTTCCATTTCTGATAATATCTTGTTTTCCACAGGAAAACAAAGCAATTCAATATCAAACTATTTTTCAGAGAAGTGCATGAGGAAGATTAGTCTTTCATTTTCTGGTTCTACAAACTCGTGAATGAAAGAAACATATTTATTTTACCAATATAAAGAAAGTGTCTTGCGTTGAACTCACTTTTTTTAGATGACGCAAGTTCACATTCCTTATTAACAGTAAGCCACGAACCCACAATCATTTACAAATAAATTAAAAGCGGGTTAATTAATTAATCTCAATTACGCATACAACTTCAATACAAAGCTGAAAGCTTATACATAAGAAGCACCATTGGTGTTAGTAAGTCCCATGAGATGAAGAAATGCAAGAGCTTCCTGTGGTGTTAGTTCCACCTGAACCTGACCCTCACTTGGGCCCTGCTGAGCCGTTGGTGCAGCCTGTTGAGGCTTCGGTGCACCCTGCCCCTGATCAGATTCAGTATCCGACCCATCATCCATCTGATACAGACCCATTTTTACCTCAGCTGTCGCACACAACGTATGAACACCATAGTTTGCACATACACCACATTCATACGACCAATGCTTACAATCCAACGACTTTCTACATATCTTGCACACTTGGTTTGTTGCATTTTGATCTTGGGTTCGATTGCTAACGTTAAGAAGTAGCTCATGTGGATGAGCCTTATGTGTTACCTGTATGTATACACACAACACAAACACACTTAATTAACAATTTGCTCTTTTTCCATTATAACGAAGGAACCTAATTGAATGAAAAGGCGATTGAAACTTGAAAGTACCTTTGGGGGGAGGAAAGCACAATTGACATGGAGATCGACTTCACATAACGCACAACAATATGAAAACCTTGTTCCCGTGGTTCCACAGGCGTTACATAAGAAGCAATTTGAAGGGTAAGTTGGGTATGGGCTAAGAATGAGAGGATGAGGTGTGTGAAAAGGGTGTCGTATGTATCGAGTAGCGTTTCCACAATGCTCGTGAAGAAAAAATTTGCAGTGCCAACAAGCGTAAATGGTTTTATCACAGAATTTGTCGCAGCCAGAGCAACGCAGCTGTTGCCCTGGCTGCACTTGGTACATCGAGAGGTTGTGCTCATGGTTGAAATGCTTGTATTCCATTGCTTTTAGATCTCTTTCTATTGTGAAAATTGAAAATTGAAATGTATATGGAGATGGTTTTCTAATTTGGTATAGACCAAGTCAAAGTCAACTATGGCAAGTGGAGATTATGTTAAAAAGTCAACTCTGTGGGTTCTTTTTTTGACTTTTGAGGTAATCATGTTATCTGTATCAAATGTTAGGATTGCAAACGGGTCGGATCGAATACAAGTATTTGATTCGTGGGCTTGGGGTGTAAATGAGGTGTTGACCTTTAGAGGTGATAGGTGGATTTTGACTTGGGACGTTGACTTTAAAAGGGATCAATGAGTTGTGTAGTTTTTTTGTCTTTCTAACTATCTACAGAATTTTAGTTAGGCATATCATCTTCAAAGCCATTGATTTTAACAATTCAGATAAAATTAAAAATTCACGTCTATACGACTTGCAAGCCATGTCATCTTTTTGAAACAAGTTATACATCATCTAAGTATTTTTGTACAAGATTGAGGTCACATACACAATAGTAATCCATTAAATCGGTTAAATCTGTTTCGAGTTCCTTTTTCTTTTGAAATGAATGAAATTACAAAACAATTCAAGTATTTTATGAGTCTAAGCTTTTTTTATGAAGGAATTTTCTTCCGGAATAAATCGGTATTAGCCCTTGTTTTCTTGCATACAAAATCGAAAATAATATTTTAATATATTAAATATTTGTAAAACTCATAAGAAATGGACAAAAAATTGGTCAATATATTAAATATTTTTTAGCCATCCTAAATTTTTTCCATTTGTTATCCAGTACTGGGTCCATTTGCTGCATGTGAAAGTTTAGGTGGTGTGAAAAATGCAATTTATTAAACTAGAGGACCTAATTGTGTAATATATTAGAAAGAACATGGGCCAATCCGTACTATTCTTTCCTTCAATGAGTCAATCAGTGTTCAACTTTTCCTTACCATTAAGATTAGAAATGCAAGTATACCCTTCTTCATTAGCAAGAATCATTATATAAATCCAATATTATTCATATATATCATACACACAATTCAATTCAATTCTTTCAACTTAGTTAAACCTTTGCAAGAAGCCTAAAAACATGGGACAAACTTTTGGTATCTTTCTCTTTCCAAATTTAATTTTTCTGTCTGTTTGTATATGATTTCCCTTCATTGATTTCCTTCTGTCTTCACACACATACATATAATTAATCATGATTTTGTTATAGGAAAAGAGGAAAATAAAGATATTGGTCCTTTGGTGGGGAAATGCTATGACAAATATTTTGCAGATCCAAACAAGAAATGGAACTCAGCTGAGTTTTATCATGCAGTTTGTGAGACAGTCGAGTAATTTTCGCATTCTATGTTTATCAAATATTAATGTTGTTTTTTTTAAGGTTTAAAGTGCTTTTATGCAATACTTACATTATGCTGATTTGACAGAGAAATGAACAAGATGCTTGGGAGCACACAGTTTCATGTCCCAAAGAGTTCTACCCTTGAACAAGCCTACAACGTAAGTTTTGTATCTTTTTATTCGAATAAAAACATCTGATAATTACACATTTATAATTTAATAATACAAATCATAATAAATTCATAACATAAATCATGAGTAACAATCGACACTATTAACATCTTCTCAGTCAAGTTGTTCATCTCCAATGTCTCTTTGTTCTAAAATTAATGAATTGAAGTTAAATCGTGAATGTGGCTCTTGTGAGTTAAATGTGATACAAGAATGCAATCCAGATGTGTTATTTTGGGGAAATAAATGTGATACAAATCTTGATGAGATCTTTGGAATGGAATCATGGGAATGAATTGCAGAAGCACCATAAAGGAAAAGAGAAGTCCTTGAGCAAGGACGAGTTTCAGAAGATCTTGCAGGATATAATCCTGGATTCCGGAGTTACCGGAATGGGAATCAAAGACATACTCCTCTTCATCTTCGGAATCCCAGTCATCACCACATTTATCAAACAGCGCGCAGCTCCAAATGCCGTTCCGAATGACGTATTCATTCCGGCCGTCACTTCCGCAAGTGTATTCCTCCTTGCAAAACTTAACAAGATATGATCACCGGAATCGGAATCACAACAACCGTGTCATTGTCATATTCATATCATGTTGTTATTTGGTTGATTCTTTTGAGGGGTTTTTAGTATTGTCACACATAATGAATGCAAAAAGACTTGTAATTTTTACATAAACTTTACATTAATGGAAACGATTTACGAGAGTTATCAAAAGCTAATGTTAGTTTCAATCATATGGAATCAGAAACGTCATTTTATTGACAAGAAACAAAACGAGAGAGAGAGAGAGACACGGTTCAAATGTAGGAAAAACAAGGTTCGGAATCACATATTGCAATGAATCCACCACCGGAATCAGTTATTCTGACTTTGCCACTGCGGATGCGTAGCTCACACTGCTGTCTCTCATGCTTTTGCAATGACTTGACTGCTCGTATCGAAGAAACTTTATCTTAATCTTTGTTGAGCAGTTCTTCGACATCTACTTGTCAACAAAGTGATTTATTTGTAAAAGGACTTTATATGCATAAAACTAAACAAGGGCAAATTAGTAAAATGTTAGGACTTACATGAAGAAATACACTGATGGGATGACGTCCACAAATTGTATTATCAGTCTCTAACAAGTAGTGTTTAAATTCATCAGGATCTCCGGTTTCTATAATTTCCATTCCCATCTTGTCCAATGCCTCAATAGATTTATGAATAGCCCCGTGTTTCTTGTCATAGTGCATGTAATTGAACCTATATAAATGATAAAAATAATTTATATGAATTTTTATAGACATTTTATATAATTAAAGAAAAGGAAAATGATCTTAACATACCGAGAACCCCAGTGACAAAAATCTGATGAAACTGAAAAGAAATTTTTCGGGTCATCAATATATTTGGAGAGCAATCGTCCATACATTGCTTCATTTTCTGTGCTTACAGCCCCAACCATAATAGGAACAACTTTAACCGAATGGCTGGAATCATGCAAACCGGAATCGGAATGTTATAAGTCGGAATAAGAACTTTGATTTTAAAAAAAAAAAAAACCAAGACTTACCCACGAAATACTTTGGCAAGATACGGTAAATGCATTTCCATGCTATGTTCAGCCTCATCAACTTCAATATCCATCATGTCAAATTTTCCAGTAGCTTTTAGCTCTTCAATGACTGTGATTTCAACAAGATTTAAGAGACATGTTGTCAGGTTAATGTGGCTGATACGTACATAATGTATGTATCAGCCACATTTGTATACATACTGTGTATGTATCATCAGGTACAATGTGTCTACACATTGTACCTGATACATTACTTATATTGTATCTGGCACATAAATGTGTCAGATACAATAGGATACCTTCAAGATCTATAGGGAGGTCGCCTATTGGTGTCTTGTAAATTGTTGCTCTTGAAAGAGCACATTTAGGGGTGTAATGGTGATGAGAAGGACCAAGAAGAAATATACGAGTACTGAAAAATGTAAACATCTACATAATTAGAAACAAATATAACAAAAAAAAAATGGATGTGTGTATGAATGTATAATTTGGGGGAATGAGGTTTACATGTTAGTTGGATCAATGTTTCCAAATGCAAAAGCAGCTGCACGTCCAGAATAAGAATAACCTGCATGTCTAGTGGATAAAATGACAAATGTATTAGAAAATTCAATGGAAAATATGAGAAAGATTGAAAATGGAGATTTTACTTACGGAGCAATTACACCTCTGACATCTGGAGATTTGGGCAAACCACATTCCCTAAGCCATCCATCAAGCTCTGCTTCTAATGTTTGAGCTGATGAACATAAAATCATCAGAATTTCTCAATTTATTGTATTTGGTGCAAACTCAGAATCATCTAATTGCTCCTTAATCACAGACAGTATAGTGTAAAACTTTAATTATTCATATATTTTTCAACAACCGTATCGTTAATACTTCAAAAAGCAGCAATCTTAATCACTCATGAGTCATGACACGAAAAGGGATAATCGGGAACAAAAATCGCACACTTCCTACCAACTGAAACCTTCAATCAGTCAAGATAAACTCTGTATCTCGATCAAACCCACAAAATTTAGCAATATATGAAACTGATGATCAAATTGGTTTTCAATTAATGGGAATGCATATGAAACTTGAGGATTATACGGGACTTACAATTACTGGAGTACCATGAACCTGCGTGCGATGCTCTCCTGATGTTCTCCATAAATTAGAAACCCTAGTACAAAGATTCTCTCAGTGCCGAGTTCCGTATATCAAAATTCTAGAACAGGTTTGATTGATAAAGTAAATAGCACAAGATTCCAACTTATATAGCACAACCGATCGAACACGGAACACTTCGCTTGATTATATTCTTACATATCAGTTTCCCTGAACAAATTAAATTGCAGAATACCCCTTGGCTAATTGGCTTTTGGTAAGTCGAGCACAATAGTTTGGTTTTTCTTTTTCTTTGTTTTTTTCCTTGTAGTTTTTTTAGGTTAATGAGTAACGAAGTTTGACTTTTGTCTATTTTTAAGTAATCATATTTTTTCGTACACATTTGATCAACAAATTTATTTGATGTGTTCATAATAGGGTAATATTATCCGTAATTACCTGTGATATTACCCTATTATAAACAAGTTTACTAATCAAACGTGTATAAAAAACATGATTATTAAATGTAAACAAAAACCAATGTGTTACCTAAAAAACTATTTTAGATTGTGTGTGTTTTAGAGGTTTGTGTACTTTATTTTGTGTATTTACGTTTGTTAGGCTACACCTAAGAATCTGATGATTATAAAACTCTTTTTAACTTGTATCATGTTGCAGCGTGACATCACACTGCCAAATCTTTTAGTATCAACGTGAAGTGTTTTTTATGCTTCTAGGATCTTATATGTAATCTTAGTGATTAGGATTGTATCTTTGTATATTTATATATATCCTTGATTTATGGGATTTCCATTATTATCGTTTTTACCTAGTATATATGTTATGCTAGGGTTAACCTTATTGTAAGCCACTTTGTGTATTATCTCTTTGTGAGAGTTATTGAAAACCCTTAATCAGAATAAGTTTATAATTAAGCTTTATGAATTCTTGTCGCTATTGTTTGTTTTTTTGTCTTACGGTCCAACCACGTTGTTAGTATGTTTCTGTGAGTGATAATGTTAGGTTTATTGATATAACCTAAACAACATGAAAACAATGTTTGTCAACATAGCATGGCAACATCACATGATAACTTTATATGGTAGCACAACCTACCCCTGACTAACTGGTCCTGAATCGGGCTAGTCTAAGGTTGTACTACTATGCAATATTATATAAATCTAATTGTTGTATTTTGAATATGCAAATAACTTTTCACAGGAATGTAGAAATGTTGTATTTATAGGCAACGGGGAGGATTCTATACCAAATCCTA
Source organism: Lactuca serriola (assembly GCF_051521515.1). NCBI lineage: Eukaryota > Viridiplantae > Streptophyta > Magnoliopsida > Asterales > Asteraceae > Lactuca > Lactuca serriola. Next base: position 316,468,628 of record NC_136412.1, read on the forward strand.
CATTGATCATGATGTTGTGAGATGCTTGTAAAATAGGAGATGGATACTAAAAAATGGCACAAACTGTGAATGCACATAATAAGTGTAAAAAGCTCCATATTTGCCCTCTACGTCTGCACCTTGTTTAGCAAACATGATATGGGCAGCGAGAGGTCCGGAAATTGTTATGAAATTATGATGTAATTATTCATTGCTTCTTAATTGTTGTAAGCAGAAACATAATAGAGAATGAAACACAAGTAGAAATTTATGATTTTTTTAATACCTGATTATTGTTAAATGCAAAGAACAATTCACCGCGTGTAACTTTTCTTTTATTATATACAATAACAATTCATTGTGTATGCATGATCTAGTTTTTTAATATAATTTTTTTTGGGTGAAGAAATGTATCACTAAAAGCATGAAAATAGTATTTGTACTAGCAACTATATTAGTGGCACAAAAAATGTCACTAAAACACAATAGTGTTTTAGTGGAATATTAAAAAAAGTGACACTAAAACTCCATAAGTCTGCAACGACACAACCAAAAAGTGCTACTAAAGGCCTTTAGTGGCAGTGCTTCTAGTGGCACCTTTTTTGTGTTGCCGATTCCTAAAGCTGCTTTTAGTGACACTTTTTTGGTTTTTAGTGGCACTTTTTCTATGACATTAAATGTCATTTTATTCGTAAATGATTCTACCATAAGACCACAACCAAACAAGGAACATGAAATAAGACTAAATCAATCATTCTAAGTCTATATAGTCTTAACTGTGTACAATTCTAAAACATACACTTATAAATTAACGTTGTTAATCTAGACTCCAAGTAGCACATAACAAACAATTCCCTGGGCTATAAGGTATCACGGCTATCAGACAATTCCATCATGTAATTCCTGAAGGGATCCTTAGCCCTATTCTGATGGTTTTATAGATAGCAACTATATACAATGCGAAAAACAATTAACAATTAATAGGGTACATTTATCCTATAAAAGATCTATGACATACGGCTAGATAACAACATACAATGAACAACTAAACCATCCTAACCATAGTGTAAATCAAAAATTACAAAGTTTAGGTTACATACCTTTTGATTTTTTATAGCAAACAAATCAAACCAGTTAATCCTTGTAGTTATGAAGCTTGGAAAGACTAGCACCAAAGAGGTGATGCCTGTAATGGTTTGTACCCAAACCTTAGCAACAAGAACACAAGAGGAGAGAGGATGGTATAGCAAAATTTCAGCACTGGAAGGCTTGAGAGCATGGACGAAACTAATGACCCTTAAGGTCCTATTTATAGGCGACGAAGAATCATTGGATAACACTCAATTGAATATAATAGTAATATTTCAAAATAGGCAATTATCCAAATCATTTACTGTTGGATTAGTGTCTAAGTCCATAACTATTTTGGTATGTACTTGACCCGATGGTGCATGGTCCTTTTGGGTTGCCTTCACCAAAGCAACTTGATAGGATGAATTATGGAGAGAAAGGATTAAATAGGATTTATTAATATATTATGAGAATAATATATTAAAGGAGAAATCATATTGTTTAATTAATATTAGTCAATAATTAATTGGTAATTAGTTTTGTGACTAAAAGAGATTAATTAAACTTAAGGGACTGGAATTGTAATTATAAGATAATTGCAATTTGGGTCATGGATTGCCTTTTATTATAAGGTGGACCAATTCTATGGGGGAAGCCCATATGAAATCGTCCAAGGCTTTAAGAAAGGGCTCCATGGGTTGCTTAGGGCTTAAGCATCCAAATTAGGGTTTCCTTGTTAGATAACCCTAATTGCCTCACTATATATAGATCCCTTAAGGACCAAAAACGTGGACAAGCATCTTGCTAGGGTTTTCACACGGTTTTGGCAGCCTCTATCCTCTCTCTCCTCTTCATCCTCTTGCTTATGGTGTTTGTGAGCCATTAGAGGAGTGACACTTGTGACTCTAAGCCTTCCAAAGTCAATTCAAGGAGGAATTGGGATTGTTATTACTACATAGCAATCAAGGTAATATCTTAAACCTAATTATATGTTAATATCAATTTCCATATGCTAGAATTAGGGTTTATAGCCTTGGATAACTTGCATGTACAATAGAGAAACCTAGATCCAAGCATTAGGGTTTGTATGAGCACATAGGATGTTCTTAGGACCATAACCCATCAGTGGTATCAGAGCCTAGACTGGTTTCAATTGTATTGATGCATTACATGTTAAAAAAATTCGATTTTTGATGTTCTGGAGGCTGGACTCGCCAAGTCCATAGCTGAACTCGCCGAGTCCATGCAGACTCGACGAGTCCAAGCTTGACTCGTCAACTCGACGAGTCAACTCGTCAGATGGGGATATCTTCGCGATTTCTTGCTGTTTTTGCTTATGGATAATTACCTTATCATATTAGATCAATATAAATCCGATTTTATGATATATTTGACTATATTCTTGATCTAATTGAAGATATTTATCAATTAATATGATAATTATTTCCTTATGTAATAATTGATTAATTATTTTGACTAAATTGATAAATTGTTTTGCAAGAAATCATTAAATAAATCAAATATGGATAATTATGTGATTAATGTTAATTTAGATTATTTGTTATTTGATCCTTGTTGTTATGAAAAGTTTCATATTTTCCCCTTAGGTTTTATAGTTTAAATTTGAACCCAAAAGTTTTGTTGCTTTGAAATTTAAATAGTTAAAACCCTAATGTTTTGAAAAAGGTTTCAAAACTTGCCCTCAAGTTTTGAATTTAAATTTTGATTAAATGGTTTAATTTTGATGTATATTTAAATTCTAAACCCTAATGTGTTGAAATGTTTCAAAACTTGCCCTCAAGTTTTGGAATTTAAAAGTTGATTAAAAGTTTAATTAGGAATGTTAAATTCTAAAACTCTAGTATAGTTTTGAAAAAGTTCAAATCACACCCTTATGGTTTTATTAATTAATTAAGGTGTATAATTAAAAGAAGTTTAATAAATCCATAAAAGTTTTGGTTTACAATTTAATTGAATTAAAAGTATAATTGTTAAATTTAACCACCTAATATTTTAAAAGTGTAAAATACACCCTATACTATATATAACATTAAAAGTCTAACATTATATATATGTATGAGTAAAATTCAGTCTTACCGTTAGTAGGCCTCATTCACGAAGCTGGTCTATAAGGGGTGTTTAAGGAAATTGCCTATAAAATGGCAATTGAATGGGTATCCACTCTCACTCACCGCACTCTTGACTAGTGGAGGGTCGTTAGCCGAACGAGTAGGATAGGAAGAAACCATCCATTATAAGTATAATGAATTATTAAAGTAACTAAATGTTTTCATAAAATTCCCAATCTTAGTTACTTAGGCAAAAGTGAATTGATGCAATTCCATGAAATTACACTTTGTGCCCTTGCGAAGACGTTAGTGGAGCGTGTGTGGTTTACCGGTACACTAAATGGTTCTAAGCAAAGGTAGCAAAGGGTGACTCAATGTTTGTCATGGTTCGGTGGAGCGTGTGTGGTTTACCGGCACATCGAATAGGTGACTGTAACATGTGAGGGCACCATGTAAGTTTGCATGGTTATTCACACCCGCTTTGTGATCCTCGGCATCCTAGTCACAAACTAGAGGGGCATATCGAGATTTAAACATGCCATTGAAATGTTCAATGAATCTCAAAGGATATAGGAGTTTTCATAGATTTAAAACTTAAATTTCCTTTTCGTTTTTTGTGGTGGTAATTAGTGAATCGTCATTCACTTACCTTCAAATATTCTGCAATTAGGGTTACGGCATCCCTCTCCCGAGTTGTAGAATATCGTGTTGGGTCCTAGCCTTAGTATCTCATTTGGGTGATTTGCTAAGGACTCAATCAATCAACTAACTTGAATTCGTTTTCTCCCGTATTGTAGATGTCAAAGTTCGACAACTATGGTTTTCCCAAATCCCGTGGAACAAGCATTCCACATGAAGATGATATTTCACGATTCGATCGAGGAACAAGAGATCATACTTCACTTCCTCCTCCTCCTCAAAATATTCTCCCTAACCCACAAGTTCAAAGGCTTGAAAAGTTCAAGATCACTCAAGCCCTTTTGGCAAGTAAACATAAAGAAGGAAAGTCGGTGTGTGCACACGTCCTAGGGATGAAGTCACACATTAATAGGTTAAGAATGTTAGGATCCGTTGTCTGTGAGGAAATGGCTGTTGATTGGGTTCTTCACTCACTTCCTAACTCATATAGTGAGTTCTTAAGAGAGTACTATATGATGAACCGCGACGTGACCCTTATAGATCTCACATATATGCTTATTGATGTTGAATCAGCAATGGTTTGGCGCAATGGAAAAGCAAAGTTGATTGGTGAATCTGCCTTCAAGACCTCTATGGATATAGACAATGGCAACGAAAGACATGCTATGGTCGAAAATTTTGATCATAAGAGAAAGGCAATGTCTAAAGTAGTTCCATGTCATGTTCCAAAAGAGTCAATTTGCTTTTATTGCCAAGAGAAAGGGCATTGGAGACGAAGCTGCCCCATTTACCTAAGAGATCTAAGAGATGGGAGAGTCGAAACGTATGGCTCTAATATAGGTAAAATCCATTAACTAACTCTTTTAAGCTTCTATTCTAGATTCTTAATACATAATGTGATAAGATTACAATTGATGTTTTGTAAGATCGAAGAAAAGAAAGGAAGCTTAAGGGAAGAAGTGAGCAAAATATAACCGTCAAGGAATGGATTTCGATCGCATTTCTCGAAGATTAGATTATTGAGCTACTACTTAGAGTTAGAATTAGATTGCTAAGAAAAATGTATTAGCATAGTTTTTCAATGAATTGCATTGTAAGGACAAGTTTTTCCGCAATAAAATAAATTTTGATTTTTATTTATATTATCCTTACAATGGCGTATATGAAAAATTGATGTTAAAATGTTTCTATTATTAACAATAATGGATTTGGTTCTTATTATGTTATTTATGGAAAGTCGAGAATTTACCAAATAGGGAGAGTTTCTCATCGCCCAAGTTTCAATTGGACATAAACTTGGAATCATGCAACTTAGTCACACGATGAATGAGAAATTTCATATTTGGAAATTAGACTAATTCATTGACAAAGTGTCAAGTGAAGGACTAGGAGATCGAATACACAAAGTTGCGTGTTGATCAAGTCCATCATAAGAGTAACAAAGATATTCGTCATGTTTTACTAAAAGTTTAGTAAATGTGATTATACTTACAAGATTAAGTGTAATTATGAATTGATTGAAAAGGTTTAAATCAATAGCAAAACGAATAAGAAGAATCAAGTAGGCAGAAAGATAAAAGTTTCTCCATTCTAAGAAGAAGGGAGAGTAGCTTTTATGCTTTATGATAGGTCTTAATGATTAAGAACCATATCTCAATTGATCCTGTAAGTAAATCTTAGCACAATTGTATGTTTAAGAAGAGGAATCAAGGATTGAAGAAATGGTTAAATCAAGAAGTCTATCATACTTCGTTCCAATGACAAGTCTTAAAGTTAAGATTGTGACAATGAGTGAAAAGTATTAAAGGTTTATAACATTCATCAAATATGGAAAGTTGTGATGTCTTGGATAAGACAAAGACCAACTAGAACCAAGAGTCTTGATAAAAGCTACACTAACTCTTGAATATTTGTTTGTCAAGAAATATTCATTGACAAGAGAATCTTATATGTCAAGGAGTCAGTGGGAGTCTTATTGGTCTTGAAAGGTTTCAAGAACAAATCAAATAAACCTTATCAATCATCACTAGCACACGAGTTGAGGTTTACAACCTATCGTGTTGACATTATTTTGTTTCTGTGCCGTTCCAATTGATTTAATTATGCATGAGAGTCATATGAGTTCTCATTTGAATGCATAAAAGGCAAGGACCTTGATCAATGGAAAGTACATTGATAAGAAAAGGTGAGTTGCTTAACTACTTGGAAGACATGGTGGGCAGCTGTGCTACCATAAGGCAAGAAATCAAGATTAAGAAAGTTCGGTCCATATGAGTTTGAATTTGTCGTAAACTTTGGTTTTAACAAATTCACATGGATAGGAACACATACACCGCTCAAATCTAAGTGTCATAAGATTTCCTCCTTCATGAAAATGATTGTGAGGAAATGCTTTCACTAAGAAAGATTTTAGGAAAATAGTGATTGTAAAATTGCATTCTCGAATTCGATTATGGTTACGGTATCCCTTTCCATAATTTGAATTGTGAGGTTTGGCAATTAGTCTTAATTGTTTAGACACGCATATGAACTATCTAAGGCAAAGGTGTATAAGTTCAAGAAGCCTTGATAAAAGATTATCAAAGCATTAAGTATTAGAAACATGGACTTAATAAATTCAATAGGTATTGTTTTTCTGAAAGTTAAGCTGTTTCTGAATACATGTCAAAGCTAGTGGGAGCATAAGTGTTATGTTTTATAGTAATCATCATAATAGTGGGAGCATAAAAGTTATGATTGTATGATTATTAAGGCACGTATTGCAAGTTGACAATATTAATTATAGAAAACAAGAGTTATACCTTGCAAAGTCGTAAGGTTTGTAAAGTTGTTTTGCTATAATTAAGGGAGAGAATATTATGCTTCATTTCAAATCTAAAGGATTAGGTTGAGAAATGTTAATAAATTTAGTCAAGGGTACATAGTGTGTTCTTAAAATTTCGATTACGATTACGGCATTCCTCTTCACAATTCGAATTTTGAGAACATAGCAAATAAAACATTATGTGTCGTGTCCCATACGCTTCGGGTATAGGATCGATTGCAAATGCTTTAATGTTTGACCATTCTAAAATTTTCCAAATGTCTAGCGCATTTAGAGGGAAAAAGGACTAGAATCGGTTTTGACGAAAATAATTAAACAACTATCAAAGGACAATCCAAAGTTCGACGAGGATTGGTTGCTTGTGAGTAGTTGGAAGTATAGTATTAGAAAATATGGAAATGTTTCCATATTGGATGGACCATATCGACTCTATTATGAATACAAAAGATTCTATTAAGAATGAGTTGTCATATGGAACATATGGAAGTGTGTCCATATGGGGAATTGAATATTGAAAATCTATGTCTAGATTAGAAACTTTTATGTAAAAGGATGTTCAAAGGAATGTACTTTGAGTGAGAGACATCATATCTAAGGAATTGTCTTGTAACAATCTCCGATAGAGGACTTTGTAATATCATTGGCAATAGTCTTTGTGACTTTGGTGCAGTGAAATCACAAAAGGATCATTGCATAAAATGTTAGAATCTAGCATATTTTATAAGTAGCAAGAATTTGATATTCTCAAACTTATGAAAAAGGATTTAGAGTTGTGAAATGAGAATGATTGGAAATGTGTTCAATTTGATCTATTTCACAAAAGTAAGAACCATAGGTAAACATTGTGTGCATGCTAAGAGCATGGGACAAGTGTAATAATTCAAGTAAGAAGTTGATTACCCGAAACGACAAATAATGAGTAATCGATATGGTGATAAATAAAAGGAGTTTTTTTTTTATACTCAAAGGTTTGAGGCCATATGGGATTAGTATTATTCTTGTGTTTCACATTTGCATGTTTTGACTTCCTGAATAATTTAATTGGTTAAGAACAGTCAAATTATTCGAACGGACCACAGTCGTTTATATGTTGGAATTAGGTATGAATGAAGACTGTCGTGAATTGGTGTGTGGATTGTCTAAAAGAGTATTAGACATAAGTAAATGTTTGTTGCAACGTTCATGAGTGCTTATGAATATGATTTGAGCATTGGATTAAACCCACGCTCACTTGGATCACTCCATGAATTGTATCACGAGTGATTGGTGAGACGATAACATCTTATATTCTTGAAACCGAGATGTGTAAGTTGTATCTTGCAAATCGGTTGCACATTGATAATATGTAAACGCACTAGTAACTTGGTGTTATAAAACATATTGTTGTGTGTGATTTAGTGAGTAAGTGCAAGCGAGCATTGAGTCAAAGTTTATCCGTTCCTTTTATCCAAAGTAGGATAAAAGCGATATCTTTGGGCCCCTCGATGATTTAGTGATGACAAACGTAAATGCTCAGCCGGGCTAGGGCTAATCTGATTTGTTCAATTAGTCAGTCGATAAATCGGGAATCGAGATATAATACAAAGAGAATGATTTGAAATCATACCTCATATGATATCTAGAATGGAGGAATATATGATCCCTTATCTAAGGACACGCGTATCTGATAGGATCAGAGTTGACAGCGGCTTTGGAAAGCTACGATTGCAGATCAGGATCTGAAGTCATACGCATAATAGTTATTAGACTTATCCAAGTGGGAGACTGTTGGATTAGTGTCTAAGTCCATAACTATTTTGGTACGTACTTGACCCGATGGTGCATGGTCCTTTTGGGTTGCCTTCACCCAAGCAACTTGATAGGATGAATTATGGAGAGAAAGGATTAAATAGGATTTATTAATATATTATGAGAATAATATATTAAAGGAGAAATCATATTGTTTAATTAATATTAGTCAATAATTAATTGGTAATTAGTTTTGTGACTAAAAGAGATTAACTAAACTTAAGGGACTGGAATTGTAATTATAAGATAATTGCAATTTGGGCCATGGATTGCCTTTTATTATAAGGTGGACGAATTCTATGGGGGAAGCCCATATGAAATCGTCCAAGGCTTTAAGAAAGGGCTCCATGGGTTGCTTAGGGCTTAAGCATCCAAATTAGGGTTTCCTTGTTAGATAACCCTAATTGCCTCACTATATATAGATCCCTTAAGGACCAAAAACGTGGACAAGCATCTTGCTAGGGTTTTCACACGGTTTTGGCAGCCTCTATCCTCTCTCTCTCCTCTTCATCCTCTTGCTTATGGTGTTTGTGAGCCATTAGAAGAGTGACACTTGTGACTCTAAGCCTTCCAAAGTCAATTCAAGGAGGAATTGGGATTGTTATTACTACATAACAATCAAGGTAATATCTTAAACCTAATTATATGTTAATATCGATTTCCATATGCTAAAATTAGGGTTTATAGCCTTGGATAACTTGCATGTACAATAGAGAAACCTAGATCCAAGCATTAGGGTTTGTATGAGCACATAGGATGTTCTTAGGACCATAACCCATCATTTACGTATCCTCCAAGGCTTCGTAGAAGCCTTAGGAAGCTCTACTAAAACCATCCCTATGAGACAGGTTCTAGAACTCTTCATTGCTCAACTTTTGAACAATATCACATTTAGTCCCAACATTTCCAATTAATTTAATTAATCACATAATTAATTCCAATTAATTTATGATTAATTCTAAATTAATAATTACTATTTATAATTAATATATTAATCATATAATATATAAATAAATTATCCTCTTTCTCCAAATGTAATTCTTTTCAGTTGCTAGTTTTGAGGGAAACCCAAAAATGACTTTGCTTTTATTTCAAGAATATAGCAATTTAGCTATTGACTTAGACACCTAAATCAACAGTCTCCTACTTGGATAAGCATGTAACTACAATTGTAAGTATAGACATTGAAGTAAAAAGTAAAGTGTGTTTTCCAAAGCCACTGTCTAACTCTGATTCAAACCAATTATCGACCCTAAGAAAACTGATCAGTTATTCATTCGTTCTTCAACATATCGTATGGACACGAGACATGGATAAAAATCAATCTCATTGTCCACGATTATGTTTCTCGATCTCCCGATTTGTAAAGACTATATTAGACTTCAATTGAACATATCAATTAGTCCTGGCTAGGCCCAACACTATATATGCTCAGCATCAAATCATCGAGGGGCCCAAAGATATCGAGGGGCCCAATTTGTAAAGACTATATTATTTGGTCTACCCTAAAACAAAATTTTGGCTATGCCACTGGCGAGATGTTTGTTTCAATCCATAAATGGATTTCTCAAGATTACACAATCTATCAGAATACTAGGTATGTACAAAACCCTCTAGTTAACCCATGTAGACGTCCTCAGATAGCTTCTCATTAAGGAAGACGGTTTTAACATCCATCTGCCAAATTTCATAATCATATAATGCAGATATAGCAAGCATAATCCTGATAGATTTTATCTTAGCTACTAGTGAAAATGTCTCATCATAGTCAACCCATTGGGTTTGAGTAAAGCCCTTTGCAACCATCCTAGCTTTGAAAGTGGGTAATTTCCCATCCATGTCAGTCTTCTTATTGAAGATCCATTTGCACCTGACTGTCTTAGGACCAGGTACATGATCAACCAAGTTCCACACTTGGTTATCATACATGGACTGAATCTCACTCTCCATTACCTCATTCCATCTAGCAGTGTGACATCCCCAAAATCTCGGCCAGAAAAGACCGATTTGTTTATGCTTTGTTTTTAAAATCAGAGTAATCGTTTAAAGAAAATTGTTGCGGAATTTGTCCCCAGAAAAACATGATAAATACGTTATTAAAACATTTTCGAAGAAACGTATTTTATTCATTTTAAAACGTTTGGGATGTCATCGTCAATACAGGAACATAAGCATAAACAGAACTTACATTTATTTACACTAATGATTTACATCTCCTTTATTCTCTTAGTGAATTATGTCTTCGTATTCATACCTGTGATACAAAGAAAACTGAGTGGGTCAGGCTTGGGAGCCTGGTGAGCATATAGGGTTTTCAACCCACAATAATGCATTTATTATATTCAATTATCAACAGTCAACCCAAATACTCATCCCCATTATCTCCTTTATTTATTAAGGTTTTACCCTAAGAATCGATTATACTTTCTTCATTCATTCCTAAGGGTTTACCTAAGGAACTGGCACACAGTCCATTTGCTACCACGGTTTATACAATAGGCACTACGTCTCATAGTCACCTGGGTTCATACAATTGGCACTACGTCTCATAGTCACCAGGGTTTACACAATAGGCACTACGTCTCATAGTCACCTGGGTTCATACAATTGGCTCTACGTCTCATAGTCACCAGGGTTTACACAATTGGCACTACGTCTCATAGTCACCAGAGTTTACACAATAGGCACTACGTCTCATAGTCACCTGGGTTCATACAATTGGCACTACGTCTCATAGTCACCAGGGTTTACACAATAGGCACTACGTCTCATAGTCACCTGGGTTCATACAATTGGCACTACGTCTCATAGTCACCAGGGTTTACACAATAGGCACTACGTCTCATAGTCACCTGGGTTCATACAATTGGCACTACGTCTCATAGTCACCAGGGTTTACACAATAGGCACTACGTCTCATAGTCACCTGGGCTTACTCAATAGGCACGAAGTCGCATCGTCACCAACTATTCCATCTACCCATGTTCTACCCAACATTTTTGTAGATATAAATACAAACACAATTTAAATCATTTAACACCCGCATAAAAATATCAATTCCAAATCCATCTCAAATAGATAATTAATATATAACACATAGCACGTATTTCATAGCTAATACTTTATATTTATGTATTAGAAGAAAGTAACTATGCACTCACGCATATAAACAACAATATATATAAATATACACATAACACGTATTTTATAAAATACTTCATATTTATGTGTAAGATGAAAGTGACTATACACTCACTTGATCAGAAGATGATCCGACAGCACTACGGCTTATAGAAGTAGTATACTTCGATAGATCTGGAAGATCTCCACCAAAATCGAACTCCTCGCGGGCAGAGCTTCGGCTTGGGAATAACGCTCTTCGGGATCCTCGGGGCTTCGGATCTTGCTTCGGGGCTCGGGAATGATACTGGGGCTTCGGGATATGATTGGCACGCAAATCGAGGCAAAACTTAGAGAGAGGGAAGAGTTTTAACAAGAGAAAATGGTTGATTTCGAGTTCTATTTATAGGCTGAGGGTCTGGGATTACGCGGTGCGTAATCTCAAATTACGCAGGGCGTACTCAATACGCGGGGCGTACTTTGACGTCACTGCATGCGTCGATCTGTGGCACTCGAGTATTGGTCAGGCAACTTGCATCCGCCTGAGTACGCGGGGCGTAATTGACTCGTCGAACTTCTAAATTGCGTAACTTTCGCATACGAGCTCCGTTTTCGACGTTCTTTATATCCACGCGAAGGTCAGACCATACTCTATAACTTTCATTTAGACTCCGTCGGCTAATTTTGACTTTTATTTTTATTATTTATTTTTAGAAGGCCGGGACAAAAAAACTTCGTTATAAATTCATAACTTCTTCGTCTGACGTCCGTTCTCGCCTAACTTTTCATCGTTTCGCTACTAACAACGAGATCTTTGATTCTCATTTAGATTGTTTCGGCTAAAAACCGCTCGATCTCAAATCGAGTATTCGGGTTGCGTACCGCTAAGTCGAAACTTAGAAAAATCATAACTTCCTCATACAAAGTCAGATTTGGGCGTTTCTTTTATGCACGCTCTCGGTTTAACGAAATCTACGACTTTCGTTTAGATCGCTAAGGCTAAATATCGCTCTAACATAAATTCACTTTTTACGTCATTCAGCGTCGTGCCGGTTCTGTCGCGAAACTTCGACATGTCATAACTTCTTTGTATAATTCGGATTTCGACGTTCTTTATATGTACGGAATCCTTGTAACATATAATATAACCTAGTTAAGATTATTCATTCTAAATAATCTTCTATCAGAAACTCATTTTTGACGTTTATCGTCTTTAAATTGACTAGCCCTGATCTACGGGCGTTACAATTATCTCCCCCTTAGGATGATTACGTCCCGGAATCATCAACGAAATAGGGCTTGTATAATGATTCCATATGTCATTCTTCCATCCTAAGTAATCACCGTGATGCTCAATCTTGCACCTGCTCTTCGTACTATGTTGGGCTTTCAATCGTAACCTTCGAGTTACAAAATAGGTCCTTATTGAGGACTCCTTCTTCTTCTCAGGATAAATACTTTCCTTTATCTATTGTAACAGACTGATGGGTCGTGCTCTACTGACCTCTCATCGCATGATGTAATGCTTAGACTTTGGTCTCTTAGAGTTAAATTCCAAAATGGAATATACCTTCCTTCATATTCTAATGTGATATAATCACATTTCAGCATGTAGCATTTCTGCCTACAAACTTCTTTTAACAACGAGCGCGACACTATCAATCGCATTAACTTCAACCTTTTGACTTAAGTCAGATGTTACATCTAACTTGGTCCTCTAGACCACGTAACATACTCCTCGTAGTCGAACTCAAATTTAAACATGACCACTAGGGTCGGAACAAGAACCATCTTACTAGTCATTACCGAAACAATGGTAATGACATACCATAATAAAATGGAATCAATCACTAGCTTCTTGGTAACCTTGTGACTTTCCCTGATCCAAGTGCGAGTCCTGTGCTTCCGGTAGTATATGCATCTACTACCTTTCACACCTACTCATACTCGTCCCAAGTATTGTCTCGTAGTCGACCAAGTCACCATACAAGAAAATCACAAAACAATTTAACACATACGAATGTGTCCAAGTAATCATAAACAATTTCCCTAGACTCTACTAGGACTTCTTCATTGCTCAATCTTCAATCATTAACGCTACTTCAACTCGATTGGTGATGGAAATACCAGACGACGAGACAACTTCAAGAATTTCAGCAATCGTTCCATCATCCTGCCAATCGAAGGTGTACTTCAGACATATCGTACTCCTCTAAACGTACTTTTATTTCATCAGATATATTCTAAAGGCAAGATACCGCTCTTACAATATCCTCTGATAGGTGTCATCCACTATCATAAGCCTTCTTCATTTCCTCCATTTACTCAATTCTCTATGAGTCTTCACCATGACCTTTCGTGCACCCAAGCAGACGTTCGGTGTACTAAGCGAGAATTTAAGATAAGAAATCTTTAATTACGATAAACGTATAAATCTCCTTATCACCCCGAAACGTTTACATGCTAGTTCTAATATCGTAGTCATACGCTTAGAATCCTAAACACATAAGGTTTCCAGATCCGGTCGGCAACAGACCATAGATCCGAACAAATAATAGCATCAAAATAGCTATCACACAAAACATTTAGCACATTAAAGCATTTTAGGCATCATTCCTAAAATAAACTAGTGCTTGTGTCAATTTAGGTGTACTACCTAACATATTTTAGACACACTCCTCACAATCATTACTTAGCATTCTAAGTTTAAGTCTAGAAATTTCCTACAAATTCCTAGTTCGCTTAAACTAATGCTCTGATACCAACTGTGACATCCCCAAAATCTCGGCCAGAAAAGACCGATTTGTTTATGCTTTGTTTTTAAAATCAGAGTAATCGTTTAAAGAAAATTGTTGCGGAATTTGTCCCCAGAAAAACATGATAAATACGTTATTAAAACATTTTCGAAGAAACGTATTTTATTCATTTTAAAACGTTTGGGATGTCATCGTCAATACAGGAACATAAGCATAAACAGAACTTACATTTATTTACACTAATGATTTACATCTCCTTTATTCTCTTAGTGAATTATGTCTTCGTATTCATACCTGTGATACAAAGAAAACTGAGTGGGTCAGGCTTGGGAGCCTGGTGAGCATATAGGGTTTTCAACCCACAATAATGCATTTATTATATTCAATTATCAACAGTCAACCCAAATACTCATCCCCATTATCTCCTTTATTTATTAAGGTTTTACCCTAAGAATCGATTATACTTTCTTCATTCATTCCTAAGGGTTTACCTAAGGAACTGGCACACAGTCCATTTGCTACCACGGTTTATACAATAGGCACTACGTCTCATAGTCACCTGGGTTCATACAATTGGCACTACGTCTCATAGTCACCAGGGTTTACACAATAGGCACTACGTCTCATAGTCACCTGGGCTTACTCAATAGGCACGAAGTCGCATCGTCACCAACTATTCCATCTACCCATGTTCTACCCAACATTTTTGTAGATATAAATACAAACACAATTTAAATCATTTAACACCCGCATAAAAATATCAATTCCAAATCCATCTCAAATAGATAATTAATATATAACACATAGCACGTATTTCATAGCTAATACTTTATATTTATGTATTAGAAGAAAGTAACTATGCACTCACGCATATAAACAACAATATATATAAATATACACATAACACGTATTTTATAAAATACTTCATATTTATGTGTAAGATGAAAGTGACTATACACTCACTTGATCAGAAGATGATCCGACAGCACTACGGCTTATAGAAGTAGTATACTTCGATAGATCTGGAAGATCTCCACCAAAATCGAACTCCTCGCGGGCAGAGCTTCGGCTTGGGAATAACGCTCTTCGGGATCCTCGGGGCTTCGGATCTTGCTTCGGGGCTCGGGAATGATACTGGGGCTTCGGGATATGATTGGCACGCAAATCGAGGCAAAACTTAGAGAGAGGGAAGAGTTTTAACAAGAGAAAATGGTTGATTTCGAGTTCTATTTATAGGCTGAGGGTCTGGGATTACGCGGTGCGTAATCTCAAATTACGCAGGGCGTACTCAATACGCGGGGCGTACTTTGACGTCACTGCATGCGTCGATCTGTGGCACTCGAGTATTGGTCAGGCAACTTGCATCCGCCTGAGTACGCGGGGCGTAATTGACTCGTCGAACTTCTAAATTGCGTAACTTTCGCATACGAGCTCCGTTTTCGACGTTCTTTATATCCACGCGAAGGTCAGACCATACTCTATAACTTTCATTTAGACTCCGTCGGCTAATTTTGACTTTTATTTTTATTATTTATTTTTAGAAGGCCGGGACAGAAAAACTTCGTTATAAATTCATAACTTCTTCGTCTGACGTCCGTTCTCGCCTAACTTTTCATCGTTTCGCTACTAACAACGAGATCTTTGATTCTCATTTAGATTGTTTCGGCTAAAAACCGCTCGATCTCAAATCGAGTATTCGGGCTGCATACCGCTAAGTCGAAACTTAGAAAAATCATAACTTCCTCATACGAAGTCAGATTTGGGCGTTTCTTTTATGCACGCTCTCGGTTTAACAAAATCTACGACTTTCGTTTAGATCGCTAAGGCTAAATATCGCTCTAACATAAATTCACTTTTTACGTCATTCAGCGTCGTGCCGGTTCTGTCGCGAAACTTCGACATGTCATAACTTCTTCGTTATAATTCGGATTTCGACGTTCTTTATATGTACGGAATCCTTGTAACATATACTATAACCTAGTTAAGATTATTCATTCTAAATAATCTTCTATCATAAACTCATTTTTGACGCTTATCGTCTTTAAATTGACTAGCCTTGATCTACGGGCGTTACAAGCAGCCTCAGGGCCTGCCATTTCATCCTTGTAATTAGCACAAGTTTTCTCTCAAAAATAACTCACAAGCTCACACAAGGTATTAGGGTTTCGAGATTTAGGGTTTGGGACTTAAAGGCTGTAAATAAGGCCAGCCTTTGGATGTTAAGGTGTTTAAATAGGGAGCTAAACCTTGAAAATTAGGGTTTCATTATGTCAGTCCTACTCGTCGAATTGAGGCTCTCAACTCGTCGAGTAGACTTTACATCCCGCGTCCAAATTCCATTCCTACTTGGCGAGTTTGGGGCCTCCAACTCGCCGAGTTTCCATACAAAAGTGAATAAAGATTGATTTAAAATACATATCAGGAACCGGACGTTAGATATTTATTATAACTTTCTTGCACCTCTACATGAGAACGTTTGTACATTCATTAAGTATCTATCATGGGTCCCTTTGGTTGGTAGTGGTTCAATCAACCATTAGGAAATGGGTTGATATCGAAACAAATATAACAATCTTTATTTTCATAATGTCAAAAACCATATTCAGATGAACTCATTTTATAGTGAATAAGATAATGTTTGTATTTAAATAAGTTGGTAGGTGGAAAATAAATATTGTTAGATGAATTTATAAATAAAGTGGTATGTGGAAAGTAACTATTTTGTAATTATACTAAAAATGTCACCTTAACTGATCATTTGCATATGAAAGTTGTCGGTTTATAGATGTCATATGTGTAATGGTGAGAAAATGAGATTTTCGTATATTGTAGGTATTATTTCCGAAATTTCATCTTTGAATCGGTCACAAATTTTTTTAACAAATTAAAATGTTAACTTCTCGGATGACTTCACCAATTTCATAAATGTCATCTACGAAATTGATGACTATTTTGAAAATTAGAATTTGTTTGAATTTTGAAAAGTGATAAATAAGATTAGTCTCATTGATTGATGACTATTTTTGAAAATTAGAATTTGTTTGAATTTTGAATTTCGTAAATGTATCTATGAAATTGATGATTATTTTGGGAAATTAGAATTTGTTTGAATTTTGAAAAGCAAAGAATAAGATTGGTCTCATTTATCCTTTTTCACTTTATTTTTATGGTAGATAAGTGATATTTTCATTAGTTTTACAACATGATGCACATTGGGGATCATTGCAAATTAAAACGACATTTGGTATTTCTGTAGCTGTCTTTAAATATGAATAACTGGCAAAATTTCAATCTTTGTCTTCTGCCCATATCTCCACATGTCATGCCAATAGATCTATCATTTCTTGCATGAATAAGTCAATTTCCCTTCATGCAGGTTTTCCATCTTATAATATGTTATATTAGTAATTAAAATTAAAATATTGTTCAATTAATTTGCTTTTCACATCTTAATGTACACGGATGCAATCCAGCTGTGACAGAAAAACAGGAGCTTAATACCCTTAGCATTGGCTGTCCTTTGATTTGATTACCAGAAACATAGGGAAAATAAACCAGAGAGAGAGAGAGAAAGAGAAAGATAGAGAGAAAGAAAGAAAAATAGAGAGAGAAAGAGAGGCCATTACCAATCTTGCATGCTGTTTCGAGGGTTTGATTCTTGTTTTCATCGTAACATCTATGTTTATGATTATTTTCAGGGAAATAGATCATGTTCTATTTCATGGAATTCATGATATTTTGTTTCAATAAACGAGATCCATCCTGATAATTAAGCATCATAATTAGGATTGGATGCTTAAATATTCAGAACAAAAAATTCATGATCAAATTGATATCGACACGTCATGAAGGCATGGGAGGCAACAATCCGGAAAACACAACAAGCGAAGAAACAAGCCACCAACATCTTTGGGTCAGCCCATGTGGCCCACGTAGACGATGAAGACACCGATCAACTTGAGAATCATGCTGCTGGGGAGATCTACCACGCTGAAAGATTCCTATCAAACGGAGACTACTACACCGGAAACTGGTCGGAAAACTTCCCTCATGGTTTCGGTAAGTATTGGTGGACCGATGGCTGCATGTATGTAGGCGACTGGTGTCGTGGAAAAACCATGGGAAGAGGCACATTCAGTTGGCCTTCAGGAGCCTCTTATGATGGCGAATTCAAGAGTGGGTATATGGATGGAGAAGGCACCTACACAGGCCCCAACGGAGACACATACAGAGGGCATTGGGTCATGAACTTGAAACATGGACATGGGGTGAAGGAATACACCAATGGAGATACGTATGAAGGCGAGTGGTGTAGAGGATTACAAGAAGCTAATGGAAAGTACAATTGGAAAGGTGGAAGTCATTACGATGGCGAATGGAAAAACGGAACCATGTCTGGGAAGGGTAAATTGATCTGGCCTGATGGAAGCATGTACGAAGGGGAATGGGAAGAATGTTTACCAAAAGGAAATGGAACGTTTCAATGGGCAGATGGGAGTTCTTATGTCGGAAATTGGAGTACAGATTCAGGAGAGCAAGACTTGACATTTAATCCTTCATCTGACGATGTTAAACATGATCCACAAGAAGTTTTTGATGTTTATCTCAAGGATTGTTTTATTTCCCCTCAAGATAAAGTTCCGATCTTGCCATCACAAAAGAAACTAGCAATTTGGAGATCTTCTAAAGGAACTGAACCTTCAGTTAGACCAAGAAGAATGTCTGTTGATGGGAGATTGGATGCAAGTATGGACAAAGACCTTGCTAGAATGCGGATGTTGGATGACACAGAAAGGACCATGAAAGCTAGGGATGATGCATCGTTAATATCTGGTAATGCGTTATCTGAAGGAAGTCCAATTCGGCTTCCAAAAGTTGTAAAGAAACAAGGCGAGACCATATCTAAAGGGCATAAGAATTATGAACTTATGCTTAATTTGCAACTAGGGATCAGGTTATATAGTTCCAATCTTTTTGTTTCGTTATCTTGTTTAAAACTTTTTCTGCTTTGAATTATTCTAATGAAATCCAGTTGTGTGTAGGCATTCTGTAGGAAGACCAGGTCCAGTTCCCTCCTTAGACTTGAAATCTTCTGCTTTTAATCCAAAAGAGAAAGTTTGGACAAGATTCCCACCAGAGGGATCTAAATACACCCCTCCTCACCAATCTTGTGAATTCAGATGGAAGGATTATTGCCCCTTAGTTTTCAGGTAATTAAACACTTTATAACATTTTCCCACCTTTTTTATTAAAAAATAGATGTAGTTAATTAATTAGACGATGAATATATGATGCATGATTTCATGAACATGTGTATAGGACATTAAGGATGTTGTTCAAGGTGGATGCAGCTGATTACATGTTATCAATATGTGGGAACGATGCCCTTCGAGAGCTGTCTTCCCCTGGAAAGAGTGGAAGCTTCTTTTACCTCACGCATGATGATCGCTACATGATCAAAACCATCAAAAAAGCTGAAGTCAAAGTAAGATTTTGAATCTTAATTAATCAAATGAACGTTCCGATTCTTTACGTAGTTGAGTTTCATGGGGTTAATTTGTTTTATTTGAATCATTATTTAGGCTATACTGAGGATGCTATCGGCATACTACAACCATTTTCGCTCATTTGAGCATACCCTACTCACCAAGTTCTACGGATTACACTGTGTGAAGTTAACTGGTCCAGCACAAAAGAAGGTTTGATTAAATACATCATATATAGCATCCATCCATTCTTTAGATGTATCACAAAAGAACATTTTGATCAATTTGTTAGTGCATGATTTAGGTACGTTTTATCATCATGGGAAACCTTTTCTGCACCGATCACGTCATTCACAGACGATTCGACTTAAAAGGGTCTTCCCTTGGTCGGATCACGGATAAACCCGAGTCAGAAATCCAGACCACCACTATACTTAAAGACCTTGATCTCAACTTCATGTTTCGATTGGAGAAAACTTGGATCGAAGAATTTAGAAGGTAAAGATTCAGTTTGCTCTTTCTTTCAAAAGGGTGGTTAAGAATTTGTGTAAATCATGTTCAGGCAAATCGATAGGGATTGTGATTTTCTCGAGCAGGAGAGAATCATGGATTACAGCCTCTTGGTTGGTCTTCACTTCAAAGACACAAATAGCGACTTAGGTACCTCAGTTGCTAATCTATCCTTGTAATTTCCTTAATTTATATATATGTACACATGAACGCTAGTGTCAAATATCGATTGAAAGCTCTAATATATTTTAATCTTAATGGTGGCACAGATGATTCGGCATACCATGTTTCAGACCCTGGAGGGTAATATATATACCACCATTCTTATAACGAAATATTATGGTGACAACTTCGATAATAATTAAATGTATGTTTCGGGGTGAGATTTAAGAAATTGTTTTCTTTTTTTGTTGCTACGCTATGATTGCAGGTCGAAGTTAGGAATCAGCATGCACACACGAGTTGAAAAGATGGAGAGAAAGAACGAAATGGAGCTAATAGGTGAACCAACGGGGGTGTGTTATGATGTTGTAATGTTTTTTGGTATCATAGACATACTTCAAGACTATGACATCACCAAGAAACTCGAGCATGCTTACAAGTCCTTCCAATACGACCCAACATCCATATCAGCCGTTGATCCTCGAAATTATTCTAGACGTTTTCGTGATTTCATACTCAAAATTTTTATAGAGGACGAGTAGAGATACATCGATTACATTTGATAAGAATGTGCTATTTCACTAGTCTTCTTCTGTATATAGGAACTCTAATCCCAGTTGTTGGGAGGCTCAAGGGATCGTCGAGAGTCTTGGCGTTTCTGAAAAGCCGTTATTGTTTCATTATTGTATAAAAATTTTCTTGATTTGCGTTCTTGTATTAGCTACTTCTTATCATCCGAAAATGATGATAGAAAAACCAACCAAAACATTTCCGATAAAAAATGAGATAAGGATTGACATAGACCTGGAAAACATGTTGTGTAGCATCAGGTTCGTGTGAAGTCGAAACATTAAAAGGGTTGGGATACTTTGACCCTAATTCATCCTATCTAACTACCGTGTCATTTCAACTTGTTTATTTCTATTTCCGTGTCAGGTTGCGGGTTAGGGTTTAGATCTTGTAAATGTGTCGGTTCGAAACACTAAACAAGTTAAAAGAGTTAGAGTTGGGAGGTGAAATGAGTAAATACATAGTAAGTTTAGAGGGCAAAATGGAAAGAGTACGAGTATGGGATATGGATGGGTAAGGTTATGAGGAGGGAGTGATCAAGGGGACTGTGAAGTACAGGAGAGAACGGAAAAACTAAAAATGAAGTCTTGACCTAGGCGGCTAAGGGGTAGTTTGATGTCTCTTAACATGACTCAATCAAATCTAATTCAATCAGCAACTATCAAACAACTCATAAGTTGTTTAATTTTTGTGTCGTGTTGTGTCAATTTGTTTAATTAAACGATTTTAAATCTTTTACCTATATATGTTTATTTTGTGTCAAGATCGTATAAGGTTACCATGTCATGTTAGTTTATGTCACCTCTAGGTTAACATTTACTTGTAGCTAGTGCAACTCTCCAAAAAAGGATTTTATGTCCATGTTTCCTTAAGACCAAAATGTCTTTTGGCAACTAGAATATGGTTTATGGTGGAGTTTTGGTATATTTCAGTTCAACATTATACAATGTTTCTTAATGATTAGAGAACCTTGGCATTGTGGGCTATTGTTCTTCTAGAGTCGTATTGTTGGAAATATGGAAGGAAAAGGATGCATTAATAATCAATATTGTTGGATATTTTGAGGATCGTGTAGGTCAATTTCCTCAATAAAAATTGTGGCCTTATGCATAGGTTCCTAAAATATGGTGGAGTTTTGGTATATTTCAGTTCAACATTATACACTGTTTCTTAATGACTAAAGAACCTTGCCTTTGTGGGCTATTGTTCTTCTAGAGTCGTATTGTTGGAAATATGGGAGGAAAATGATGCATTAATAATCAATATTGTTGGATATTGTGAGGATCGTATAGGTTAATTTCCTCAATCATATTGTGGCCTTATGCATAGGTTCCTAAAATATGGTGGAGCTTTGGTATATTTCAACTCAACATTATACAATGTTTCTTAATGACTAAAGAACCTTGGCCTTGTGGGCTATTGTTCTTCTAGAGTCGTATTGTTGGAAATATGGGAGGAAAGTGATGCATTAATAATCAAATATTGTTGGATATTCTGAGGATCGTGTAGGTCAATTTCCTCAATCGATATTGTGGCCTTATGTATAGGATTCCTAAAAATTGGTGCAAATAATGCATAAGATGGAACTTCACGTTTTTAGGCACCATATAGAAGTACTAAACTCATGTATAAGCGTTCAAATTCATGGAAGTGCAACAAAAATGTGGTACATTATATATATATATATATATATATATATATATACACACACACACACACACCTACCTTCGGGCTTCGGTAACTATAAAATTGATAATTATGACGAAATGTTAATTTTTCAGAAGTTACGAATAGTTAGAGACTAAGAATTCCATGAGAAGGGGCATCACCTTCTCATATGCTCACACATTCATAATTTAACATCTCATTTAATGAATTGGCGGCGGTAAACCATGGTGTAGTTATCCTGTAAGAGTTAGTTGTAAGATAATAACTTTTGGATATGTTGGTAAAATAATCCAATGAAAAGTCGTGGTGTTTCGAAAAGATTTGTTGATTTTGTATTAATAAGCTGTTAGTTGATATCCGATGTTTGAGACCATGAAATCATGACTTAATGAAATCAAATGATTAATTCTTGATCATAAAATGGATCCACGACAAAATAGAACATCTAAGCGAAAGAATCGGCTAAAACAAAGTCTGCGAGAAAGATATGCACATTTGAAGTTGGAGGCTTAAGTTAATAGAAATACCACTCTAAATGTGCATTTGCACGATCGTGTAATGAGTTACACGACCATCTAACTAATTCGAAGTCCAAAAATGAGTATAATACTTATGCTTCTCATTTCACTCGTACACTTCTGGAGAGATAAGGAAGGATGATCTTAAGACTTAAGAGTCTTGCACCTACGATTGAAGCAAAATCCAAGGGAGTTTCAAGGAAATCAAACATCAAACACTACTACTTAGATAAAGAGGTATCATCTTCTTCTTGTAAGCTTAACTAAGCTTTAATGGCGAAATTGAAAAGGGTGACGAAACCCTAGTTTAATGATTATGTTTTCAAGCATTATATGTCTAACTATGGTTGTTTACCTGAAATTGAAAATGATAATCATGAACCTTAGATTGCATGATTTGTATAAATGAAATTGAACTTATGTCTTGATCGATTAAGACATAGACAAGTTATTCATGAAGTTCAACAAGTTATATCTACTAAATAGATTTATGGAATGTGATTAAGCTCTATGAATATGGTGAGCGTTGGCTTAAGTTTATGGAAGATCAGGTTGTACTTGTGTTTATTAAACCAACACTAAATTTGATGTTTGTAAAATGTTCCATTAGGTTGCTTCTTGATGTTACATTCCATGCAGACCAGACACTAGGTAGTGTGCCACAAGATCTTGAAGTATATAGCAAACAGGATGAAAAAAGAAAAGTTGCAAACATAATAATAATAATAATAATAATAATAATAATAATACCAACACATCAACTTCAATCATCACGACCCACAATACAAGCGTTCCATAGTCGCTTATAGCAAATCTTTATAACAAAAACAAAAACACAAGAAAACGAAGTTTAAAAAAAAAAAAAAAAAAAGACTTGGATCCACAGTGTTACTGTTGTTGATTTCTTCTAAGATATCCCCTTCCATTAGACAGACACATAATAATAATAATAATACCTTATATGATTGATAAGCAGGAGGATAAAAGCTTCAATCAATCCTCCCATTGTTTGTGATACTCATACATACATCTCCAAAAACACTGATTTCATCATATCATATCATACCCACAAAAGTTTTCAGATTCTTCCCACAGACTCTTATCATTCATTCATTCATCCAATCTGGAAAACTCGGCACCTGCATAAATAAATTAATATGACATGGCATGACATGAATCAGAAACAAAAGAAAGATAGAAAGAAGTAAATGCAAAAATATGAACAAGAGAAACCTATTAACCAGCAGATGCCTGCAGCAATCCAAACCAAACCAATACCATCCAATCCATGCTTCCTCCAATAAAAGCTTTTTTAAAAATCACATTCACATTGATTGCATATCTGATGGCTGAACTGGTCGTACCAGGACACTCCACTTCACTCCACATCCACCTTAGTAGATTGTTCAACACCTACATAATCTTTTATTAGAAACACCTTTAACCAAAAAATAAAAAAACATCACATCCATACATACATACCATCTATGCTCCATAACATCATCACACAAAGAAACGACCTTCCCACAACGATTGTCCCTGGTATTGCTGAGGCAGTGCAATAAACTCTTCATTCCCTTTTTTAACTTGATGCTGCTGCTGCATTGCTTCTTGTAGATTCCCATTCCCACGTTCTGTTGGAATCTGATAACCACCAACCCATCCACCATTACCATTCTGTTGTTTCTGTATTCCATTCTCAGCCTCAGCCACAGAGGAAACTTGTTTACCAGGGAATGGAAAGCTTTCCATTCCCAACGGCATCTTCCTTGTGTTCAAAAGCTTGTTTGGTTGCGGCAAACACCTCCAGGAATTACCGATTCCAATCCCATTGTTGTATCCGGAATAAGGTAACTGGTACCCATCTAGCCAGCTATAATCATCCACAGGTTGATTTTCATTTCCAATTCCATTCCTTAGGTTAACACCATACAGTGGCTGAGGCTGAGTACCAACAGTGTTGTTGAATCCAGGTGGTGGCCCATAATGTCGTATGGGCCGGCTCACTGGACTCTTAATGGACTTTGCCTTTGAAGGAACGCTGCCAAAACTAGGTGCTGCTGATGTCATCACCGAATCAAACTTGGATGGTATGATAATACTTTCAGAATCCTGGAAACCAACAGACGACATTCCTCCTGAATGTTTTTCAAATTCTTTTCCTCCCAACAAGTTGAGATTTGAAAACAAACCATTTTCAATAAATTCTTCTGGTTGTTCAAGTTGCGAATCCTGCACCATGTTTTCATTGACAGAAGATGCACATGCTTCATGTGGTGGCATTGAGACAGCCACAGGGGCAGGATTGTCAATAAGTTTTGAAGGAAACACCAAACCATCTGTATCTGTATGTGTATGTGTATGTGTATGTTTCTCAGGTACAGAGGGTTTGAAGACAATAACCTCATCATCTTCCTCCTCTTCACATTCTAATTTTTCTCCAATGTTTTCAGTGGAAACTTGGTTGTTATTTTGTGGCTCAACACCAAAGAGAAACTGTTTGGATTTAGAATCAAAATAGAATCCTTGCTGTTGCTTCCCAACACCAACATTCTTACTATTATTGGTAAGAGCCTTTCCAGCAGCTACAATCCGTTGTACGCGTGCCTTCTTTTCCTTATTTTCATCCAAATAATTTGTTCTTGTAAAGTCAAGAACGAGTTGACCAGAAACAAGTGGAAGGAAGCCCCTCAATTCCATGTCTTCAGGCAATGCAAGACGAGTTTCATCTCCACTTTCATTAACCACTTGAGACACAATCAAAAGCTTGTTGAGAAAAGAAACAAATTGGTTCCAAAATAAGGATCTAGCAGCAACCTGTTTCTCCTCCATTTCATTTGTGGATGCTAAATCCTCTTTACAAGAAACAAGCCATTCAACAAAAATCATGATTCCAGGGAGTAAAAAGCTTGCACATGGGTCGTTTAACTGGATGCATCTTTCAAGTATGAGTGCCATGAAATCGAATATTGCAGCAAATGCGTTTTGAAGGACAACAGAACGTTGAAGAATCTCTGCGTATGATTGGTGTTCTGTTTCCTTTTTGTTTACATTGTAGACAGTGAATATCATGATTGCTATGAATCTGGTTATGAAGAGTTTACACTGCTCATAATCTGAACCAAAATTGAACACCTCATCTTGTCCGGATGATAGTAGCTGAAGAAAATCACTCCTCGCCACTGAGAAAACTTCCAAAAAAGTCTCCAAACTGTAGGAAGATGGTAATATGGAAATAAGCTTTATTGAAAATAAAAACTAAAACTGAAATTAATGTATATACCTTGTGCGAGTAAAAAGGATGCCATTTAGTCTGACAAATCGAATACTGAAGGCTTTAAGAGTTTCAGGCATTGTAGTAGATTCTCTTTCAACAACAAGATTTGGTTCTGTTTTCCTATCTTTTGATGAAACCCATGTTTCACCTTTGTTTCTTCCTTTCCCGGGCACCCGGGCAGGTGCTTTCTTGTTAGGGGCAGCTTTTGAATCTCCAAGAAGCTGGCAGTAGCTTTGACGATTCTGCCAAAAATTCCATACAACTTTCTTTGATTACTAAGATTGTAAACATAACATATTTGTCAATGTTCCAAGTTGTAAGAAAGTAACATACCTTCTCAAATGCAATAATTAAATTGTCTCTTGCAGTAGTAAAAGGGGTATCAACTGCTAAACTTCGAAAATAACGGTAAACAGCCAAAAGTTCATCTCCAGAATAGGATGCAAGAATAGCAAGCTGAGAATACATTACAACAAACAGATTATTATTATTATTCTATAAAAAAAATGATTGAAAGTAAACAGACCTGATGATGAGGATTGCCACTTGAAGGCCAAAGAGTAGCAGCTTGCTTATAGTAACTTGAAGCTGCAGCAAAATCACGTGTTTTTGAATCACCTTCACCATATAACCCTTTATAGCGAGCAAGGTCTCCAAGGTAAATAAAGCATCTATGGCATGATATCAAGCCTTTCTTCATGTCAACATCATTTTGTGGATCATCTGAAATATGACCTAAAGACAACCCGTATTTTGCCCTAATTTTCACCATCAAATCATGGTAAAATCCAGTAGCTTCAGAAAGAAAGGTCTTGAATTGGGAACGGATTTTAGTGATTCGGGCAGGCCCTGGTCGGGCAGGGGCAGGGGCGGGACCTTTTGTGTTTTGTGCTTGGGCAGCACTGTAGTGTGCCCGCAACTCCTCAATGCGTTTGTAATGCAACTGCCATAGAGCATATTCAATGTCATGTTGTTCAGAGAAGACATGGTCTTCAAGAAGGATAGATTCGTAATTTTCTCGCATTTGTTGCCATGCATTTGGATCTGATGGGATTTTTGCTTGTGCTGCTTTTCTACGCTTACTTTCCAACTCAACATTCTACAAGGAAACAACAAATGAGATCACCAATCAAGAAAATATCATAAGTGTGTTTGTTAACTTCATATTAGTAACATAATGCTAATGATCATGGATAGAATACCTTGTTGTAAAGAAGTTGAGCTCGATCCCTTGACAAATTACTCACAGTGTTATTCATTGGAATAGTCATTGTCCATCAAACAAGTGTGACAAGACTTGGCTCCAAAAGATCTGATCTGAACAGCTACATTCAACATTTACTCACCAATTAACTGCATCACACATAATATCTTGATCAAGTCAATAATGCCAACTTCCCACAAATCTTGATATGTAAAATATGTATACAGTTACTCCCTAAATACTTTGTGGCCTTATAGAAATATTTGGCTTGCTTTACAGAAAATGTTTCAAAACAACGTGTGCAAAAGTACACATATTTTACTTTGAAAAAAATGATGATGAAAGCACTACTGCACCATTTGATTATGACTTCATATCCAAACTTTCAATGGGATGTAACATGCAACAAAAGAGGAAAAATCAATGAATAGTATATAATCTTTAGAATGACTTACAATAGCCTGAATCCTACACCTACTGTTTTGAAACAAAAATATTTGGTTGCCTAACAATCTGTAATGTTTTTTTAACAAATGCATATCTAAATGTTGCATACTATAAATTCTCAAGCCATTCAAAAGCCCCATTCAGTCAATCTGTCAAAAAATTCATCCACATACTTCTAGGATATGCTAATTGCAATCAAGAACTAAATGCAACTACTCTGGATATTAAAAGATTCAACAGAAGATATTCAATCTTTGTGGTTTCACCACCACCATCAAGATTCTTGAAACCTAAAAACTTTGCAGAATACTACACAACCTAGCCGCTTCTGATCGCCAGAAGTATGAAGGTTATCACCGAAGAGAATCTCACATTCGCGCTTGAAAATCAGATGACGTCATTCCTCAACATGCATAAACAACGATAGCCATTCCAAAAACTTATGAAACCCAATCAACCCTCAACACACACGTAACCAACAAGCGAAAACAGCAACGTAATCATCCGTCAAAACTCAAAATAAACAAGCGGAAAAAAGAAACCCTAATCGTAAACCACAAATGGAAAGATAACAAGATACCAATACAATCACACGACCACACATAAACCATCAAAACCTATATACGTGATTCAATGATTTACTACATATATCAATCCGATCATTAGAGGGTTAAAGGTTATACCTATTCAGAATCAGATCTGGATGAATCACGTAAATCTCGACAAAAGAAAATCACGATGCAATCTTCAACAATCGCCTTAATTCGGATGTGGGGGTTGATTTTTGAGAGCCTTATTAGAAAATCTGCAGCGCTTGTAATTTATTCAATGATGTTTGAATGTTAACGGCGGAGGCGGCGGAAGAGGAAAAGGCAAATAGGAGGAGGAAAATCATATCGGTGGTGGTTGATATGGTCGTTTCTTGGTTGGGTTTGGGTCTAGTCGGCCATGACTCGATTTTGTCTAAACTTTTATTTTATTATATATACACAAACACACATTGTTTTTATCTATTTTTTTTTTCAGTTTTTTAAAAATCAGAATTATTGAGTTTGTGTATTTTCTCACGATAAAAGAATTTTAAACACGTCAAATATTATAATATTTATAGTCCACAACAATATTAACGACTTGGTTGATGGCATTTTTGTTTTTTTATACTCGTGTTTAAACTTTTAAAAATGTATAGCCCCTCAAAAAGTCAATTCGTGTTCATGTGTTATAAAGTCACTCGACCATATAACGTTTTGTAGCATTCAAGAAAAATAAATAAAACATGAAAGAAATTGGCACCTTAACGTTAAATAATAACTCAAAAAACATTAAATAATAACTCAAAAAAATTGCAACTTGGACATTTGGTTCGTTACTAACCTATAAACTATTGATAGAAACACCACATTTTAGGTGAGGTTTATGGCCAAAGAAAAGGGGTACAAGTATCCAATCACACTATCTCTCTTGTTCCAAAGCCATTTTAGCTCTTCCCCTAAAAAAAATATTGGAAACAAAATAAAATGGTTAATTAGAATGTTTTTTTTATGTATAACAAGTTTTTATGTATAACAAATAAAAATTGTAATATGTTTTATGTGAACAACGAGGTTACTTTCTATTGTTTAAGTCGTTTTGAGATAAAATCATTCAGTATGTTCAATATGAAACATTTATTGTAATTAAATGGTAAATCAAGTAGGTGTCTTTCATACACCCTCTGGCGTACTCGAAGTTCTATGACTTCGGCTCGTGATTCAGTTAGTGCTTGCAGCAGGGTTTCATGGTTTCTCTCAGATCCCTCGCGAGCATCTTCTAGACGAATGGTGTGGAGGGTATGCATTCTCGCATCGGCGACAACTTCGGTGATCTGATCAAAGGTCGATCTCTCTGAACTCTTAAGAGCCCCATTCCACAATCCCTCTAATGATCAAAGTGAACTTTCAATCATTTCCTGATCAAACAGGTTAGGGATAACTTCCCATCAATGAAGATAGCAAAATCCATGGTTGTGAAGGATAAAGATATTCTTGATCCACCATTACATTAAACACCACCTATATTTAGTGTGGTGGTGTATAGTGTGGTGAAATGTGGTTATTACCATAATTGACCACATCTAATCAGATTTTCTCTATCTTTTTTTATCTTTTAATAAATTAAAAAATATTTTTTTTATTTAAATAATCAAAAAGTAAAAAAAAATATAGTGATGTGGAGTGATGATTATTTTATAATGGTATGATTTAAGTGTGGTGATAAGGTGACAGTAACCAAAAGGCTTCTAGTTCAGCGGTATTCGGTATTATCCTCCCTTCTTGAGATTGAGAATTCAACTCCCATTATGAACATAGGTGGATTTAAAGAATAGGTTAAATTTGTCGTTTAAAAAAATGACAATGGCGACATCCCACCATATTTGAATTAATGATAGATATACCGAATGACATAAACATTATTCGCCATTCAAGGATTTTGAACTAGTTAACTTTTTAAAATTTGTATGTGTCTTACTATAGTAGCTTTTCTACAAAGATTGGTAGTTTATATCATGTTGTATGTTTTCGTTCATTCACCTCTTAAAAAAGACCTCTAGCATAAAGGTGAAAAAAATTTCCCCCAAAAAAACACAAAGCTAAAACAAACTCGATAAAATTAATGTTAACAAAAACTCTAACATACAAATGAATTCATACATGGCAAAGAGTATTTTTCATATAATATTATAATTATTAATTTCTCATAAGTCATCACTAATTAACTCTTTTTTGGCAAAATACATATTTATTTATTTTTATAAAGTGTTACAATACATTTTAATTCACCAACTCATTGTCAGAATAAAGCCATAAAATTTTATTAAAATATTTTATGTTACAAAATTTGAATCAACTGTACTTTTATGAACAATTCTTTTTTTAGGTATACTACAAAATTTGAAACAAACCCATTCTTTTTTTAGAAATTTTACATCAATTCTTCTTACGATACGTTTATAAAAGTATGATTTTTTTAGGAGTACTTTGATGTGATGCAACAATTTTTCCCACAAAAAAATTCTATTAAAATAACTACTTTATATACAAGAAAGTGAGAAAGGAAATAAAAGAAAACTTATAAAAGTAAATAAAAGATATTATATATTATACAAGAAAAGTCATCCATAAAATTCCTTTTCATAGACTAAATTTTGTTTGGGTTAGAGGCATGGTTTATCTAATATCCAAATTAGGGTATTAGAAGGTACGAAATCTAACTACAATGTATCTAATTCTTTTGTGAAAAAAAATAATAATAAAAATAATAAAAAAAATCTAAACAACAACTTTGTAACATCCCGGAATATCAAGAGTAAAGTTGAAGGGCTAAAAGAGATAAATTGGGAAGGAGAACTCGGCGAGTCCATGGGTTGACTCGCCGAGTAGGGTCGCGACTTTGGTCGCGTGTTAAGTGGCCGACTCGGCGAGTCAGCGGATGGACTCGGCGAGTAGGCGCTGAGTGGAGAAAACCCTAAATCCGGAGGATGAGCCCTACATAAAGAACATCATATCTTCTCCCCAGCCTCCTTATCATTCCTTGAGTTCCAGAAGCCCTAAATTCGTGAGGAGACCCCATAGTTGAGTGAATTAGAGCTTGGAGAATGATATTTGGTGCTTTAAGCTTGAAGATTGGAGGCTTGTATCAGGAAGCTTAAGGGGGATCAGGAATCTACAGTTGGTTGGGCTCATTCTAAGGGTAAGGAACCATTTCCTTAAGCTATTTCTTCATGGGTTCATGTGTGGTGGTTGATATGACATCTTAATTGAGATAGAAGCTTGGATCTGAGGATGCTACTTCAGATCTAAGCTTGGGATGGTCTTGTATGTCATAAAGTCCCTGTTGATGAGTGATTGGTGAAGCTACCTTGTCCCAAACCCTAGCCCTAGAGTGAAAATGCCTAGATCTCCTTGGATTCACGTAAAGTTTGCCACTTTACGTGATGGATGGCCTTAGGAAGGGTAGATCTATGGTTTGGATCATATGCATGGCTTGGAAAGCCTCGGTATGGATTCAGACTCGGTGGTACTCGGCGAGTCACATGGGTGGACTCGGCGAGTTGCTTGAAGATAGACTGGAACTCGGCGAGTTGGATGAAGATGGCCTGGAACTCGACGAGTTGGAAGAACAACTCGGCGAGTAAGTTGAAGATAGCCTTAGACTCGACGAGTCTGTTCTTGGACTCGGCGAGTCTTGTCGAAGAGTCCCAATCTTTTCTGGTTGAGCCGTGAATCGGTGAGTCAAGGGGTGACTTGGTGAGTTGTGTGCGAGTGGACTCAGAGTTGTTGAACTCGGCGAGTCTCGGGGTGACTCGGCGAGTT
Source organism: Lactuca serriola (assembly GCF_051521515.1). Classification (NCBI taxonomy): domain Eukaryota; kingdom Viridiplantae; phylum Streptophyta; class Magnoliopsida; order Asterales; family Asteraceae; genus Lactuca; species Lactuca serriola. The sequence goes on from NC_136412.1 coordinate 316,501,068, forward strand.
GGGTCGCGGATTGAAGGAAATGCTGAGCATGGGGACTCGGCGAGTCATCGGGTTGACTCGGCGAGTAAAGTCAGTCAAGGGTTGACTTTGACTTTGACCAAGGACCAGTCGTCTTCCAGGGGTATTTTGGTAATTATTGAGTTCAGTGCTTTGGTGTTGTTCGGTGGAGGAGTTCGTGTCGGAGTTTGGAGCAGCGGGATCTTATCTTTTCAGTCGGCAGTTTCGAGGTGAGTTATCCTCACTATATCAACAGGGTCTAAGGCACCAAGGTCGGTCCTTTATCGGATTGAGATCTGGGTATTTGTTGTATGTTATTGCTTGATATGTTGCATCCTGGTAGCTAGGATGGTATATATTAGAGACCTGGTTGAGATCGGTATGCGGAGATGTAGGGTGATGCTATGCTAGTGACCGGTTAGGTCGATATCCTGGTTAGGAAGATGGTATGTTATGTGATCTGTTTGATCGGCTTGTTGACTATGAATGCTTATATGATTGTATGTTTATGTGCACATGGTTGTTTGGACTGGAGTTGGGTTGAGGCGGGTCCTGCTTTGTGCTGTAGGCCAAGATACCCAGGGCGGACCGGTTGTCCCGAAGGCCCAGCGAGCGGTCCGGATAGGCTGTAGGCCCCAAGAGGGCGGACCAGACGTGCCAAGGCTCGAAGAGTGGACTAGGACGACTGAAGGCCCGGTGCGGGCGGACCAGTCATATTGTAGACTCAGAGAGTGGACCAGGTGGATTGAAGGCCCGGTGCGGGCGGACCAATCACACTGCAGACTCGATGTATGTGGCTAGATTCGGAGAGTGGACCAGGTGGATTGAAGGCCCGGTGCGGGCGGACCAATCACACTGCAGACTCGAGGTATATGGCTAGACTCGGAGGGTGGACCAGGTGGACTGTTGGCCGGTGCGGCGGACCAGTCACACAGTAGAACCGAAGTGCATGGTTGTTCTGTGATCGGATATAATATGGCATGTTATGCGTGTATGGTATATGTGGTTGGTATTTTGGGGATATCTCACTAAACTTTCGGGCTTACAGTTGTGGTTTAATGTTTTTCAGGTTCTTCAGTTGTGGTTTAATGTTTTACAGTTGTGGTATTTTGGGGATATCTCAAAGGCGTGATCGTACCGCTCCTCGTGTTTTTGTCGTGATGTGATTCTGGGAATACTTTAAATAAAGTGTGTTGAAAACCTTTTTGTAATAACTTTAATGGAATCGGGTTGTTTTTGAAAAATTTAAATTGGTAGGAATTTTTCGATCGTTACAAACTTTATTATCACATGACATACAAGTAGCTTAATTATAACATATGAAATGGTATTTTCAAAACTCACTTGACTCAGCTGATTATTTATATTAAAAAACTATAATAACAATATTTATCGGTTTGACTATTTTTTTGGTTTGATATTTTTGAGGTCGGCTCGATTCTAGAAAAGGAGGGAAATACCACAAAGCCGTTAATTTTACACCTCATTAACAATCTAAGCCTAAAATAGATTTTTTTTATACTCGAAATTTGTCCATTGCCATTTAGTCGGGTTGGGCTTCTATTCCCGGTTACCATGCCACATAAAATGATGTAAAGATGCATTTGTTTATAGAAATGTGCTTCTAGATTCTTGGAAAATCGGAAAAATGTGCAAAGTTTTCATTTTCAGTTTTTTATAGAAAGTTTAGAAAATACATTTGGTTTAAACTAATAAAGTTTTCATTTTTCATCTTAATAAATTAAAAACGTGTTTGTATATTTTCTATCTGTTTTCATTTTCCAATTTTAATATGTGTATATATGTATGTATGTGTATGTGTGTAGCTATGTGTATGTATAATTGTATATGTGTATGTTTATGTGCATACGTACATGTGTTTATGTGTATGTTCTTATACATAGATAAATCTCATAAAAATAGTTTAATTATACTATAACGAATCAAGCAACACTTTCGAGCATTACTCGACTTAGCTATATTATCTCTATTATAAAATTATAATAATATTATTAATCAATTATAGTATTGTCTAACTCGATACATTTGAAGTCTGCTACACTATATATAATACAACAAATCATATGATTATACTGTACATACAAAAAATAGTAAACATGTACAATATTACAAGTGATTCAACTCAACTTAATTATTACTCGGTCATTGGCGGATCCAAGGGGTATCCCGGGATACCCCTCAAAAAAAATTTGGTAATGTAATTTTTTTAGAAACTTTTCGTTTTTTTTAGTGTATATATATGCTTCCCTTCACTTTTAAACATAAACATATAGTTAGTCTACTGGTTAAGGTGTTGGGTTATTGAAACAAAGGTTTGAAGATCAATTCTTACTCCCTACAAATCCTTTGTTTATATTTCTTTTATTTTTCCAGCTATTCTATCCCGCATCGTAAAACACATGTAAACTCAGTTATTTTCATCTATTATAAAAACTTGTTAGGAAACCCATGTACAAGCTGAAAACCGCAACACCGAACTGATGGGTTTGAGTTTGGTTTGGTTTTAAAAGTTTCAAAACCGTGGCTGTCGGTTTTGGGTTCGATTTTAGGTTAAAACTGACCCGACCCGCCCCATGCTCAGTCGTTGCGGTGATATCCGGAAAAAAAAAATTGGGATACCCCTTTGCTTTGAGTCTGGCTCCGCCACTGTACTCGGTGTTCTAAGATTGAGTTAGCTTAGTTTGTCTTTGGTTGGAAAAATTTGTGAATGTGTGCTTTAATAACATTTCATTTAGCCTACAAAATATGAATAATTCCCACACTAAAAGCTATATGAACTTTATATTGCAATGGTATTTTTAGCAAAACTAATGAAACTTCTATTGTTTCAATATAAAAATTTTGTATTGCAACAATACTTATCATATGATTTTATTTCCACAATATGTGGGCATATCCGCAGTTTACTATAAAGTTGAAGTAATTTATAGTGGAAAAGCTAATTTTAATTTTTTTTCTATAGTCATTTATAACTAATATTTGATAATATAGTTACTTATACTAAAAATCGTTTTTAATGAAAAAACACTACTTATCATCATTTAAATAAAAAGATGTTTTTAGTCGTTGATAATAATAAAAAAAAAATTACTTATATTTATACCTTCAAATATCTTTTGTAATTGTTAATAAGTGGTTAAGAACAACAATTACAAGCAACACATTAGCATTATGGTCCATTTAGTCCATATGAAAACACGAATGACCATGAGACATATGTAAACTTCCTATCAACTACATGAATTCCTACATATGTTCACAATAATATAATCATCACGAATCCTAACTATAGGACCTAAATCCTTCTTGTTCTAATAAAGTTAGTTAAGCTCCAACATGTTCAAAATTGATTTGAACCGAGTCATGGTTTTTTACCTCTTCAATCCATATTCTATGATTGTACAAGTATACATCATTGTGTGCATTACAATCAACACTAAACACACTTGTAGTATATGATATGAAGAAGAAGAATTTTAGCATATCGAAATTGAAAGCTTCATGTGAAAGTATAAAATTATGCAAATAGAAGTAAATGCTTATGGACATGGTGTTCTGTTCCCATATCCTTTCACAAAAAAAAAAGTAGATTTATTCAATATTGTACCTAGGAATTTACACTTTTTGCACCATCTGTATGGTCTATACATTTTCACCTTCAATTCAAATGGCATGTTTTTTTAACAAACCAGACCTCCATTTCCTTCCATTTTAATCTTCCACTAGTGAAGGTGAAGCCTGTATCACTCAGTTTCATCTACTCCAAGTCAAATCGATTTGAAAGAATCCTTTTTTTTGTCTAGTTTTGGGGCTCTTATCTTCTTATGCAGACTGGACACTTGTCACCTGGCCAGTGGCTGTTTGCTCATACTCAGCACAAGCCTCAGGTGTGTCTTCCTCACTTGGTGGCACCAACTGCCAAAACAGGGGCAAATATTTGTCCCATTCTTTCAAGATAGTAGCACCTTTAGTGCTCCCGGTTTTTTCCTACATGAAATAAATAAAACAACTCATCATAGTTTCTTTTTGACTTAATCAACTACTTAATAATGCAGAAAAAAAGGACTTAATAATACATAAAGTTGTATTTGATATTGTTTGTGTACTTACAACATGTGCTTCGATAAGGCTTTTGAGCTGCATCTGGCCCACAGGTGCAACCACTCTCTGAATCTTCACAATCTCTTTATTTATCTGTTATTGTAGTTATATAATAACAATTGATTTAATTATATTCCAAAATCTAAATGGAGAAAATGTGATGTCTGATAGAAAAGAAACCTTGGGAATGAGGGTGTCATCGTCATCAAGAATATATGCCAAACCTCCAGTCATTCCAGCTGCCACGTTTCTTCCAACTCTACAAAACAAGAACCAAACAGGTAAGTCCTAACTATTTACGTATTTGCCCTTTTCTCAAAAAAAAAAAAGATGGTCTTACTTTCCAAGGACAACAACACAACCGCCTGTCATGTACTCACAACAATGATCACCGGTCCCTTCCACCACCGCCTGAGCAAGTGAGTTTCTGACTGCAAACCGCTCCCCGGTTTTGCCTCTGACAAAAAGTTGACCACCTGTGGCTCCATATAAGCATGTGTTCCCTACAATTGCAGCTTCCTCAGGGACAAAACCGGTATTTTCAACAGGCTTCACAACCAGTTCACCTCCAGCCATACCCTAACACAACACAACCTCCCAATGTAAGAATTTTAATTTTTTTTTTTTTAAAGTTAATGCATATATTATATATATGTGAGAATCAGACCTTTCCCACGTAGTCATTTGCTTCTCCTACTAGTAGTATGTTCATTCCTGGTGTAAGGAAACATCCAAATGATTGTCCTGCACTCCCTTCAAATCTAGAAAAATGGAAAAATATGATTAATTAAATAAGTTGTGAGATTAATGTTAGTTATAAATATAAATATTAAATAGTTTATATTAAAATTAATGTCTTACGTTATGTTGAGCTGCCCAGCAAAACCGGTATCTCCATATTTTTTTGCAACAGCACCTGCTAGACGCCCACAAACAGCACGATCCACATTGTATATCTTGAAGGTTTTATTTACCACTTTTTCATTTTCAATTGCATCTGATATCTGCACACACAAAACCAAAAAAAAATGTAAAATCTTGAAAAAAGGAATTGTACTAAAGAAAGAATTAGTGAATTACCTCAATGTCAGAAAGAATAATGTCATCAAGAACAGGGCCGTTACTATGCACCTCCTGCTTTCTGATGGTGGTGCTGCTCCATTTTGGGAACCCAACATTCTGAAAAATGAAAAATTAAATATTACCGTTTTTATTTTATTTTATTTTCAAACAAAAAGGAAAAGCAGTTTTGAGAGTGGAAAGAGACATACAGAAAGCATGTAGCTAAGATCAAGATGCTGAGTTTTGACTAAAGAGATATCTCGAGGTCTTAATAGCTCTGTGTGTCCGATAATGTCATCAAGCTTTTCGTATCCCAGTTGAGCCAATGTGCTTCTAACCTGCAAGTAAATACAAGATATAAATTTTAATATATATATTTTTTATAATAATAATAATATAAAAACAAACAGATTAGATTTGAAAGAAATAAATTACCTCCTCAGCAACATACAAAAAGTAGTTCACAAGATCACCGGGTACACCAGGAAAACGAGCACGTAGTTCTTCTCGCTGAGAGATATAAAGAAAGTATATAACAAGTGGAATTTTTAAGGGGAAATTGAAAAAAGTTAAAGTAGTTTGGCAACAATATATTGGTTAAAAGAGTAAAATATGTTTTTTTTGAAGGGAGGTGGGTCCCACCCAGTACCTGACTGGCAACGCCAACTGGACAGTTATTGGTGTGGCAAATGCGGGCCATGACACATCCGGTTGCAATCATTGCAACTGAACCAAATCCATACTCATCTGCACCCATTGCAGCAGCCATAAGAACATCTACTCCACTTTTAAACCCACCATCAACTCTAAGAATCACTCTTTCTCTTAGACCATTTGATATCAGAGTCTGCATTGCCAAAACATCACATCATTTTACTTAACAATTAACAAACAATAATCATTCAAATCATTCAAATTTTAAAATAAAACCTAAACCTGGTGTGTTTCTGTGAGTCCAAGTTCCCAAGGCCCACCAGCATGCTTGATTGAACTTATTGGACTGGCTCCAGTTCCACCATCATGTCCTGATATCTGCAAAGGGAAATCATGTATTTCAATATGTTAACATCTGATTAGATGTTAGTTAAAATTAGTTGAATTTCTGTTAAAATCAGTTAGAAGGGCATTTTAGTAATTTCTGTTAATAAATAAAAAGTACATTGCTATTTCTTGCTTCCATACCTGTATAACGTCGGCATTACCCTTTGCAACTCCAGAAGCCACCGTGCCAATTCCCGCTTCCGCCACCAGCTTGACAGAAACCTTAGCCTTTGGATTAATCTGGTCATGGTCACAACATAAAATCTCAAAACTCAGTTATTCTCAATTCATTCATATCAACAAAAGTTGTGTGAATAATATTTCACCTGATGAAGGTCAAAAATCAATTGAGCAAGATCTTCAATAGAGTAAATATCATGATGTGGAGGGGGAGAAATAAGCGGGACCCCCGGTTTCGAATTTCTCAATCTTGCAATATATGCACTGACTTTCTTCCCTGGTAATTGACCACCTTCACCTGGTTTTGCACCTTGAGCAATTTTAATTTCAATCTGATCAGCATTCACCAAAAAAGTTGGAGTCACACCAAATCGCCCTGATGCCACCTGTTTTATGGCACTTGTAGCCGTATCCCCGTTTTGAAGACCTTTAAGATGTGGCAGTGTGGGTGAGTATCCATCAACCACATCCGAAAGTGGGGTCCACCGAATCGGATCCTGAATCATTTACCAAATATATATCAAATGTTCTTCTTTTAGGAGATGAATTTTTATTGAATCACCTACCTCACCACCTTCTCCGGAATTGGACTTTCCGCCTATTCGGTTCATTGCAATGGCGATTGCTTCATGGGTTTCACGGGATATAGCCCCGAGAGACATGCCACCTGTACAGAAACGCTCAACGATTGAAGCAGCGGATTCCACCTTTCCGACTGGAATCGGGGATCGCTCACTTTTAAATTCAAAAAGATCACGAATCACCTGTGGTAGGTCACAAATTGGAATCACAGCTGTCAGTTATATTATATGTTGTCCTTCATATTTACATTCTTACAAACAGATATATTATGTTATCATTTATTATTTAATATATTTATACTTACATTGACAGGTCTGTTTGCAAGATGCTGTTGGTAGACTGAATATGCACTCTCACGCTTCTCACGAACTGCTTTATGAAGTAGTTTTGACATCTCCGGATTGTTACCATGATATTCACCTTTTAAATTATTAGACAACAAAACAAAATTACAAAATTATTCTGCAAGTTTTATCTTTTATGTATGTGTTTATTGAAATAAACCAAACCATATGGATATATCAGTGTCTTTAAGTAAGTAAGTACCTCCTGGTCTCATTTGTATAAATCCAAAATTTTCAAGTCTTTTAGCTGTGTCCTCTGAAAAAGCCTTTACCCAAAATGATAGACTCTCTCTTGCAAGCTGTGAGGAGAAAAAGATCAAACTTCAGTTTAAAACTTATTTAAAGTTGAAAAAGTGATGATCTTTTAATGTATGTATGTATGTATGTATGTATATATGTATGTATGTATGTATGTATGTATGTATGTACCTCATCAAAAGTTAATCCACCGATCTTTGAGACACTCCCAGAAAACGCAAAATCAACGACATCTTGTCCCAATCCATAAATCTCAAATATCTGTGCACCACAATAACTTGACAACAAAGAAATTCCCATTTTGGATAAAATTTTCATTAAACCAGAATTAACAGCCTTGCGGAAGTTATTTTGAGCTTTTTCGATTGTAACCATTTGCATCTTTCCATTCCTCATAAGGTTCAAAGTTTTCTTGCTCAATCGCCACTGTCTACATGTCTCTAATGCCAAGTAAGGACACACAGCACTACAACAAAATTGATTCAATAATAAACAAATTAATCATCTGGGCTTGCAACTTGCAATGAAAATGTCAGAAAAAAATATAAATACCTTGCACCATATCCAATCAAACAAGCAAAGTGATGTGTACTGAAGCATTGAGCAGTGTCAGCAACAATAGATGCAGACATTCTCAGTCCATTCTGTATCAAATGTTGGTGGACTGCACCTACTGCAAGCAGTATTGGAATAGCAGGACGTGTAGCTTCCTGCCAAACACACACACACACACATGTGTATTAGTATGAGACACATTCTGCATGATATATATATATATATATATATATATATATATATATATATACACACACACACAGTGCTTACTAGTTCATCAGATCTGTCAGAGAGGACAAGTAGCTGGCAACCATTTCTAACAGCTTCATCAGCTGCTTCACAGAGCTTATTCAGTGTCTTTTCCAAGGACCCATCAAGACCCTTTCGTATGTCAAAAAATGTTGGTATAATTTGAGCTTTCAAATATGGATCTTTAAATAATAATTCAAGCTCCCCTTCATTGAGTACAGGATTGGACAAAGTCACCTGGGAAAAGATATCAAGTGTTTGCTTTAGTTAAAAGGACAACATGCATAGTATCTTTAGGAAAAAGAATAATAGAGGGAAATAAGTTGTAGAGAAGAAAATAATATAAGGAATGAGAAAGTAGTCCATTTACCTGAGAGGCATTTTCGGGTCCAACCTCTAATATGTTGCCACGCTTACCAAGATTGACTTCAAGAGACATAACTAATCCTTCTCTAAGTGGATCAATTGCAGGATTTGTAACCTGGATATGATAATGCATAATGAAGTTAATTTCATTTTAAAAGATGCTACAAAATAATAGGAAGAATCAAATGAGATAGATGAAAATGAAACCTGAGCAAACCGTTGCTTGAAATAATCATAAAGCATATGTGACTTCTGAGATAATACAGCTAAAGGAATATCATCCCCCATGCAAAAAGTAGGCTCCTTCCCTTCTGAAGCCATGGTTTCAATAACCATTTGCACATCCTCACTTGAGTAACCATACGCCCTGTTCATGTCAAAATGATCATCATTAGATTTCACAATAGGACAAAATATTGTCTGTGCAAAAAGACGTGAACGCCCTTCTTACTGTTGGCGGCGTAATGTTGTTTCATTCTCCATAGTTGGGGCAGAGAGGTAACTTGCAGACTCCAACTTTCGCATGTTTTCAGATATCCACTTTCCATAAGGATTCGATAAAGCAACTCTTTTTTTAACCTCTGTGTTCTCATAAACCTGTTTCAAACTTTCAATATCAGCAAATATTCAGTTCCTATATGCATTTTACAAAGATTACAATTTTGTACATACCTGGCCATTGACTAGGTCAACGGTTATCATCATCCCTGGACCTAGACGCCCTTTCATTGTAACTTTTGAATCATCAATTGGTAGAACACCAACCTATATTAAGATAACAAGCTCTAACAATTGTAACACAAACATGGTGAAAAGAGAAGCTAACATGAAAAGAACACACACACACACACACCTCAGATGCAACATAGACAACATTGTCTACAGTTCTCCAATATCTAGCAGGGCGAAGTCCATTACGATCAAGACAAGCTCCAACTGTTTTCCCATCACTGTTTTTCAATACAAGTTTTTAAAGTCATTCTTATATGTTGTATAAAGACAATGTGACCTAAAAGAGTTGATAGTAAACAGTAATTAGAGATTCTACCTAAATAGAAGTAATGCAGGTCCATCCCAAGCTTCCATTTGGCCCTTGTAGTAGTTGTAGAAATCAAGAACCTAAAAGAGACATACATAATAGTTAGTTATAACTTATAGTATCATCTCTAACTACAAGTTTAAGAAACATAAATAGTAATACCTCGGGATATTTGATTGACAAAGTTGGATGATTCTTGTATGCCTCAGGAACAAGAATCATCATAGCTTCTTCAGGGTTACGCCCACTTCGTATAAACAACTAATTATAAATGTTTTATCAGTTAATTAGCTAAAAAAACAACATAATCACAAGCATGTTGATGTATTATACAAAAAGAAATATGCTTTACTTCTGCTGCACTATCAAGATTTGCAGAGTCAGATGCCTTGGGATTTCCAAAAGGCCTAATTTCATTTTCACGACCTCTCCAAACAGGTGACTTCAATGAGTTCTCTCTAGATTGCATCCAGTTTAAGTTTCCCTGCATCATAATTTTTTTGAGTATATTTTTCAAAGTAAAATGTTGTAAACTTGTAATATGAAGGAGATTTAAAGGCATTGTAATTTGTACCTGTATGGTATTGATCTCTCCATTATGACCCAAAAGCCTCATGGGTTGAGCAAGAGGCCACCTAGGACTTGTATTTGTGCTGTATCTTCGATGATAAATGGCAAAAGGGGATTTATAAATATCACTTTGGAGATCATAGTAAAATTTTCCAAGAACCTCTGAGCGAAGCATTCCTTTATAAACTATGGTTCGATTTGATAATGAACAGAAATAAAGTTCACTTCCCCATGTTTCTGAACTAACTGCCCTTTCAATCAACTTGCGACATATATAAAGTTCTCTTTCGATATCATCAATGTCATCTTCTTTGTTGATTTTAACAAAAACTTGTTGTATATTTGGCATGGTTTCTCTTGCATAGAAACCAACAATAGGGGCATTTATGGGAACAGACCTCCATGCAAGCACCTCAAGACCCTCTTGATTGAAGATATTTACAATAACTACACAAGCATTTCAAAACAGGAGATTTAGATAGTGTTTCTTTTTCACTTAATTGAGAAAGTCGGGCAAATGGTACTGAAAACTTACTGGATTTGGCTTGTTCCATAAGGGTTTCATCAGTTGGAAGGAAAACCATTCCAACTCCTGTATGCAATTGATCGAAGGGGGAAATCCCTTGTTTTTCAGCCCAATCATTAAAAAACTCCCATGGAATTGAAGTCATCAACCCCGAACCATCACCAGAATCATTATCTGCCCCACAACCTCCCCGATGTTCCATGCAGCCAAGAGCTGTGAGTGCATCTTCAACTATCTGATGCGAACCCTTGTTGTCCAAATTAGCTATAAACCCAACTCCACACTCCCCTTTTTCTGCTAATATTTCTTCCAAATTTGCAACCTACAAAAACAAATCACTCAACATTGTTCAGATGCTCAATTTAGTCAACTCTCGATTTTGAGGAGAAGTATAAGGTTCGGTTTCTGTCAGTATAATGGTGTATTGGTCGTCGACTCTACTCACCCTTTGTTTATTAGAAAAAATATCGATCTGCTATAGAACTTATTGAAACTAAAGGGAATAATGAACTGGATTACCGATTTAAACAATCAACGAAATTGAAAAAACGAAATCGCACCTTCCGTTTGGTATCAGAAGGTTGCTGGGCGTCCACATGATCAACACGATCAAAATCGAGAACCGATTTGATCGAACACGACCAGTTCCTTTTCTTCGGGAACCCTCCAACACTCTTGAGAGCACTCGCACCAGTTCCAAGTAATCTCCGATTACTTCGTTTAGCGCCCAAACCCACAAAATCTAGAAACAAAAAGTCTCTTTTGGTGGCGAAAACAGAAGTGGGTTTTAGATAGTAGCCATTAACGTGAGCTACAGACTGAAGAGACATGCTAATAACAGACGCAAAAGCTAGAAGAACAAGAGCATGTAGTTGTAAGTATGAAGTGTGACAAAAGAGAGAGAAAGATGGGGAGGGAAGATCGTGTGGAGAATGGGAGAGAATGAGGGATGTGAAGATAAAATGGAAGGAAAGTTGGAGCCACCCGCGGCTCTATCTCTCTTTTACAAAGCTTGTTCCTGGTTGATGTTTACTTCATGGATGTGAAATGGACGCAGGGTGGACACATGTAATCTGACCGTATGTTTACACCAAAGGACATCATCACTCCTTGATAGTTTTTGGATGTTACTATTCAGATTATACTCTTCTACCCACACAAAGTTAATCAAAAGGTCAACAATTTTGATTCTAGTTTATGACCTAAAGATTCTAACGATTAATGGAGCCACGACTACATAATCTAGAAGAGTGAACCCTAGGACTTGATACCTCACTTTAGACTTAGATTTTCATATACCAAACACAAAATTGCAAAAATGTCCAACTGCCGTCAAAATTATTATAGTCTTTGCTTCAAAAAAGTTTGATGGTGTATTAGTGTTTTAATTTTGAATACCTTGTGGTTTTGATCCTTAGGCAGGTGGGTGTGGGCTCGGCAACCTCGGCACGAGCTCGGCTCGGTATCTCGATTAATATATGTTGAGTTTTGTTGACCAATGGGAAAGTGAGGTAGCTGGTAACGACTATTTCAATTTAATTTTCCTTTTTTTTTAAAAAAAAAAAAAAAAAAAAAACCTCCTATAAATACTACAACTTCAAACCATTTTAACTCATCAACATCAACTTACAACTCAAATATACTCTTTCAAAATGTCGTCTTCGTCATCTTCATCGGGCATGTTTGATGTCTAGCTTGAAACGTTATTCAGGAGACGGAGCAGATGATCAACCAACTACAAGAAAAAAATGTGGATAATGCACGTCGGAGGAAGAGAAGATACATACAAAGATTTCGTGACACGGCTAATGATCGACTCATGCAAGATTATTTTGTGGATGACGCTATATTTATAGGATATTATTTTCGTCGTCGGTTCTGTATGCATAAATTTCTGTTTTTGCGTATAGTTAACGACGTCACGACATCGTGTCCATTTTTTCAACAACGTCGAGATGCTAGAGGTACAATTCGTTTTACTCTTATACAAAAATGCACCGCTGCACTTCATCAATTAACGTATACCACTTGCCCCGATGCACTAGAGGAGAACCTTAGGATGTCTAAATGTGTACGAACTAGTCTTCACAAATTTTGCAAGTATGTCATGAGATTATATGGTCCACGATATCAGCTCAAACCTACTTGTAGTGACATCCAACAATTGTATGTTCATCACTCAAATGTGCACGGCTTTCCTGGAATGTTAGGAAGCCTAGATTGCTTCCACTAGGCATAGGATTGTTGTCTAAATGCCCATAAAGGGCAATACACGTGACGCGATCATGGTTATCTAACCGTTATACTTGAAATGGTGGTGTCACAGGATATATGGATATGCCATGCATTATTTGGCTCAGTCGGCTACCTTAATGACATCAATGTTCTTAACATGTCTTCGTTACTTGACGACATGTACAACGGGACTGCACCAGACTCCTCTTTTCAAGTAGCTAGAACATCGTATAGAAACGGGTATTATCTGGTGGATAGGATGTATACGGAGCGTGCTTTTTTTGTGAAGTCATTGTCTTGTCCAGATGATCGGAAAAGGTTGAAGTTTAAGAGAGCTCAAGAGCGGGCGAGAAAGTATGTTGAACGAGCATTGGGAGCTTTGAAAAAACGTTGACATATTCTTAAATATATCGCGCCGTATATGGAGGAAAGAAAATGAGCGAAGTGATGTATACTTTTATCATATTGCATAATATGATTCTCAAAGACGAAGGAAATGCAATATGAGACGCATCATGTTCTTCGTAGGGACTTGAAGGAACATATTTGGAACGTCAACCACATTGATCTTAACACAGAACTGGTCGACAATTTGGAAGGTCTCCGATGAAGATGTTCTTTAGGTCTATCTAGTTTTAGTATTTTGAGTTTGTATGTTTTTAATTTTAAATTCTGTTTTTTTTTTGTGAATTATTTTGCATTTCTGTGTTTTTATTTTAAGTTTAATGAATTTTTAGTTTTTTAAAAATGTTATGTTTGAAATATTTATTTTGTATATCTAAAAAAAAGTAGCATGGCAAGTGTGGCAACCACACCTACCAAATGACAACCTTTGGTAAGAATGTGTAAAGTGTGATGTGACACCTACGTGGACCGTGACAAGTGTGGCACCACACCTACTAGCCTTATATTTGATATTTTAATGTGGTTTTGATCCATACACCACCTAAAATGATGCATATACCCTTAAATAGTCTTTTTTTTACTTTCTTTTAATTGTTTTCTTTATATTTTCATTAAAGATAAATACAAAAAAAAAAAAAAATCAAACCCACCCCACCCACCCCTCATAAGTCACACACACTCCTTACATTGACTCTATTTTTCTCTCTCACTTCATTTTTTACTGACACCACCACTGCCGATAGACCACATTCTAATGCACCACCACCATCTTTATGTCATTGGACCACCACAACAATCATATATGTTTGTTTTTAGCTAGAAACCACCACTTTCATCATTAACTTTAACCTTTATCGTCGTTTTCTCTATATAAAACTACCACCATCGTCGGATCTACCCGTTTTTTGAAAGAAACCACCACCATCCCCGGTATTGCTTCCTTTCGTCTTCGTCTTCATACCAGTAGAAGAGGGAGAAAGAGAGGTAGAGAAACCCATATCGTTGTGGTCCAGATCTATAGATCGACTCTTCTTCTCCGGTGAAGGTGGTCTGACAATGGTTTTCAGATTCGACGACAGAGAGGAAGAGGATTTAGATGACGATGGAGATGGAGAACCTTCTAAAAATTCAACCTCTGATGAGAAGGGAGGTAGTCGTGACGGTCCAGATATGTAAAAATCCGATGTTCAGACGGCTTTGGTGAAGGTGGTTTCTCTAGGGATGGATCATATGATTTTCCATCGGTGGTTCCTGACGATAATGACATCGTTTTTCAACCTGAGCATGTTTTTCTGACGAGGAAGATGCGTGGGGGATGGGGGTTTTCTGGTAGGTGGAGAGAGAGAGAGAGAGAGAGAGAGAGAGAGAGAGAGAGAAGGAGATAGAAAAAGATAGATAGAGTGAGAGAGAAATGAGGTAGGTGGGTGGGTGAGAGGTGAATACGGAGGTTAGCGATGGATGATGGTGGTTGGCAGTGGATGGTGGTGTACAGTGGTAGCAGTCAGTGGTGATGGTGACAGAAAGTGGTGGATGTCGATGGTGATAGTGGTAGCTAGGGGTGGAATGTTCTTGAGTGTGTGTGTGTGTGTGTGCGTGTGTTTGTGAATATGTACGCTCATAAGTGTGTATGTGTGTTCTGAATAATAAGCCAGATGGAGATAGAGAGGGGGTGGGTCATTTTTTAATTCTTAATTAATTAAACATATTATCATAAATTAAAAAATTAAAAAACAAATTTAAGGGGTATAATGGTATTTTTTAAGTTGATAAGGACCAAAACTAATAAAAATATCTAGTTTTTGGACCATTGGTGCACCACCAAAACTTTTTGGACCAAAACCACAGAGACCAAATTTTGCAATTTTGTATATACGAAACCCATTTACTTTGGTCATTTCTGGTTCTACAACTTTGAAACCGATTGGAATTCGTCGCTAATATTCATAAAAAAGAATTTAAATATCCTTTTATTTTTTGTTTCTACTCATCTTCCACTCATACGAAATAATTACATTTTGAATCCACTAAGTATTTCTCTTAATACCCTCTTTTGATTGTTTTATGGCAAATGTTCCACAACAGTTCGTCCCCTACCAAAGATAGTGGTTGGTACAACGAGCTAACAAACCCTTCAACTAACATTCGACTTGAGTTGCTTAAGCACCCTTTTAGCCTAATCTTCGGTGTTCCAACAACGAACAACTAACCACAACGAGATCTTTACCTAAAAGCTTATGATGCGAGGACAACACATACATCAATGAAGGCATTAACCTGACAAAAATTAACTCTACCCCAGTGGTCTGATTATTCCTTCATTACTTTGCAATCATGAAATATTTCGACAAATCCCGGATCCAAAAATCCAACATACTTGCATCGCAACCTCTTCGGACCCATTGCACTGCAACCATAAAAAAAACATTGTTGATCCTCCAATCAAAATGCCCAACTCTCCCATACTTAGGGTTCAAACTATCAGTGGATGATGTCTTCCACGTCGAAGCCTAAGACTAGGTCAACAAGATACACTTCCATCACGAACTTCAGTATGCATAATGACATATGACAATTTCCCAAATGATGACCAAACAATCATAACGAAACTTTGAACCTTAGGTGAAGACTTAAACACTTCGAATGTTACGTCTCACACACATAATCACATAATCATAAAAATAAATAATAAAATCATGAAAGAAAAAAATACGATACGTACCAGCAACAACATCTAACGGAACTCGGGTCTCCTCGGCAGTCAGATGAAATACTCGGCTCCTCACCATTGGAGCCTCCACACTGCCCTCGCAACCATCAGTAATCCTCAGTTACTTGAGCAAGTCCCCTCGCTGCTCCACTCGTCAATCTCGGGCATTCGATCTTCTTGTGGCCCATCTAGATGCAGTGAAAACAAACTGAACTTGCTCCCCATGGGCAGTCCCTGCTGCTATGACCAATCTCACCGCACTTGAAGCAGCCTATACCTCCTGACCGACATACACCATCATACGGTTTCCCGCACTTGCCGCAATGGCCCGGACCTTGATGGCCTCTATCTCGTGAATCAATAGTCTCGGGCTTCTTTGTCAAACCCTCTGTTGACTGAACTAAAACTGACTTCCGCTTCGATCGAAGCTCTATCTCAACCTCCTGCTCCCAGGATTTGGCTATCATATCCTTCAAGGTATTGCAACTCGACAGGATCACAAATGCCCCAAATATCATCCCTGATGTCAAAATATTGCTACACCTAATTTTGCCTACTATCTAACTAGCTATTCGACTAAAGGTCGTGCACCTTTTCGCAAATAGTATAGACAAACAGTCGGGTATCGATCACAGGGAACGATTTTAATTAACTAATCTAACTACTAAAGATTAATCTATAATAAGTAAAAGTTAACTGGGTTTTTATCTGATTTTGCAAGTTCAGACAAACTTAAGCACTTAACTATCAAATTCGATCAATTACTAAAAACACTTTTGTTTAGTTCGAATCCACTTCTCCTCTATGGTTAGCTACTAACTATGAAATATTAACGTTGGTTACCAATTATTATATTATTAGTAATCTGAGTCCAAATTTACTAATGTTTCACTAATTCATGTAAAACTAACTATACATGGTCACACATAAAATCAAACACATAATCATTTATGAAATATGAATGGAGCTATGTAAGATTTATTAAACAAACACAATTATGGTCATAATTTATGTTCTCCAGCACAACTAAATTTAATTACTTCAATTACGTATCTAAGATTTTGTTGATACTAGCTCTAGCAATCTAATAGTTACTAAATCACTAGGTGTTAAGTTCATGTAATTTAATTGTGACTAAGCTACACAGAGCATGAATTCAAGCAATTAAAGTATCAAATATTAACATCGTAGGTATTAACAATCAAACACAAGCACATAACCAACTAGTAAAATCCATAATTAATAAACTAATCCATGAAGTTGAAGCTTCATCTAGATAAACATAAGCAACTAGATTCAACTACTCATGGTTGAAATATCACACATAAATTCAATAAATAAGATCATAGTTGAATGTACCAAACTAAGTAAAGGTTATGATCTTCAATCACTTGTTCTTCAATCAATTCTTCTTCCTTGGATGCTTAACACTTGAATTCTATGGATTATTTTTCTCCAAAATTCTCTCTCTAAAACCTCAAAATCTCCAGAAGAACTCCTAAAATTGTAATATATATATATATATATATATATATATATATATATATATATATATATATATAGCAGCTCATGTCACGTCGTGAAATATAGCAGCTCATGTCGTGAGCTTAGTTGTAACCCGTATCGAACACGAACTCTGGCTTCCGAATGTTTATCTTCTAGAATATTGATGATCACGTTGTGAGGTCGACTTTTAACTAAAAGCTTCATCTTTTAAGCTCCAATCCTCCAAAGTTCCGATCCTTTTCGCTTTTGGTCCTTTTTCTTCAAGAATGTTCATTTTGACTGCAAAATACAATTTAATCTTATAAGTGCCATATATCTTTGAAAATAACCAAAATATTAATCAAAATGTATTAAAATATTACCTAAAAATGTGTATAAATATGACAATATCAAATATCCCACACTTATTCTTTGCTTGTCCCCAAGCAAAACTAATTATTTTATATCAAACTTCCATCACCAACATCACATAGGACAATCCATTTTGAACTCAGCCATTATACCAAGACCTCAATGTGCATATTTGTGTCTAAGGTTCCTAAAAACTTCCCCAATTCCTAAATACTCACAATTCTTATGAACCTTCACATCTTAGTTTATACGACACTCATTTATGCAACCCTCTGAATCAATCCTTAGAAATCTTTCTTAACCTCAAAGTATTTTTAGTTAAGCTACCCTAGCATACATAATATAAAAAAATTACAACTTTAGATACCATAATTAGGCTCTATGGAATTCTTCACTTCTTTGATATTTGCTCTTTGATTTTTTTGAATTCACCACATTTTTGTTTGATTTTTGGTATCTTCACTTTTTTTGATTCTTCATAATTTTTGATCTTTTGATCTTCATACTTTGAGAGCTCCAAAATTCTTACAACTTTTTTTGTAATATTCTCTCTTTTTTTATATATCTCACTTTTTTCTTCACTCAAATCCTACATGCTTAAGCAAGGGAGCTTAACTTAAAACTTTATTGGTTAGATGTATTAGTTTAAGTGCAATGACTACATAAGCTCTCTTTGATAGATTTCAGGTTTAGACTGCAAAACATATTATGGCATACAAACTACAACATTACCTTTCATATCTCATGACTTTTCACTAGGAATGGGAAGCCACAAATATACTATAACATATATTGGCTCAGTTAAACATTTGAGCTTGCATTGGATCATCCCACGCAACACTAGCAACTTAGGTTTTTAAATTATCACTGGATTTAATTTTTAGATTATTATCTCAAATCTATTTTAAAAACTTTTAAATATCAAATTTTAAAATTTTCTAGCAATTTTCTTTTCGACCCAATACCCCACACTTATTACATACAATGCCCTCATTGTATGCATAAAATAATTTAAAAGCAATAAAATGGAGAAAAATGAACAGACTCCCCTGGGGTAGTAGTGGCTAGATCGAATTCTGAAAGTGTGTGTGGAAAACTTCAAACATCTTGAATATGTGAACGGAACTTGGATATTTAGAGATAAATGAATGTGAGGGTTAAATGCAAATCCGAGACTTGAATCTTCAACAAATCTGGTGCATATAGTCTTCTAAGCATAACATGCCAATGTGAGAAAGTATACGCCACATTATATAGTAGAAAATAGAAGAAAAATGCTAATTTTACTGCTCACGACGTAAGATAGGGACTCACGACAAAAGGTTGTATAAAAATGATTTCAGAATAATGTTGGCAACGGGTTCAGGATGTGAGGAATGAGGACTCACGTCGTGAGAACTGGGTCGTTCAGATTGCAGTGTTGTAAAAAAAACTTCTTCTGTTAAGTAACATGCAACTGACTGTCTTAATGCATTAAGACCCTTCTAATACTATATATTTCTTGAATTTTGACTCATCTCTAGTCTTGTTTCTCTCATAAAATTAACCCCACGCTTATTAAAAATTTGCGGGTCTCGACTCTCGAGTCTAAACGACACGGCTCTACTATTATAAGCTCTTATCTCTATATCTTTGTTTTCTCTCACGATTTTCTACAAACAAAAATATGGAAGGAAACTACATAACCATCACCAAGTAGTGGTACACAATCAAACCAAATAAAAATAATCAAAAACAAACACACCGAAAATAAGAAAAACTAAAAATGACAAAAACTAAAAAGAAAATGATAAATATCAATCATCGTCTTCATCTTCGTGTGTTCCACTAGTGTCGGCTCCATCTCATCGTCGCTTCCTATACTCACTCCATGTCAAACAAATGGGATAATGGTCTCCTAAATGTGGTGGTTGTGTAACGTTGAAGTGATGGATCATATTTTCCATCATCCCACCAATCCAATTCATACTCAAGGTCAATTGGTCAAAATAATCAACCATGGTATCCTTGCTAAAAGTATCGGCTCCCATGGGTGCACTCTGATGCACCGACTGTCCTCTCTCGCCACTCCTCGTATATTCCTTCTTCCCCTCAAACGCAGTTGCTACTCCGGATGATCATGTGGTGCCACATCATTGTCAGCAGGAATACTCTAGTGCGAGCCCATATTGACAACCACATACATCGACTCCAAGTATCCCATGGAAAGATCACCCCCCGCCTTGCATGTTAAAGTCCTAGTTAACGTAGTGCCATAAGACCATAAGATCTCGTTAGGTGAGTAACAAAATGCCCCCAATTGATAGGGCTTCCAACTCGAGAGCTGGCTGCTTTGCTGCCCAAATAGCTAGCAAGATGATATGGGATGTTGCAAAATACCGTCGGTGTAATAATTGTCCATAAGAAGAATAAATTTAAACTTGTCACTTTATTGCCATGTTTCTTATGGTTAATAGAAAAAGCAATCAACCGGTGGAGGACTCTATGAATCGGGGACCGAATATGGCTTTCTTGCGAGACACCCGAATGGAATGCCCCGTTTGCGATGGTTACCCAAAAGTCATAGCCATTAACTCCCAGTAAATGCTCCCAAATAGATACCCTTAAGAAAATGCCAAAAGTTAGGGAGCGCGTCTCATTTTCCTCATATATGCCCATGTTGTAACATCCCAAATTTCAAGACCAAAAATTTCATTTTTGATATAGCGATTTATAAAACAATTTATAAGAATACATCATCAATTTAATTCATTTCATAAAAACCATAGATCACATGTCTCAAAACCATATCATAAAATAGTAACAATGTCAGAGTACAAATCCCAAGAATCCCATGTGCGGAAAATCATGTGTGTGATGCGCTGCTACCGTGCCGGCTCCTTTCCCTTCGAAGAAGAAGGACCTTAAACAAAAACTGAAATTTATAAGCACAAATCTTAGTGAGTTCCCCCATCATACCACACACCATATAACATGCATATTGTCTAACATATTTGGGTACTGGACTACCCCTTCAGCCTCTTTCATTCGGTAACTGCCTAGTATATCAGGGTGCTGGCCTACCCCTTCAGTCCTATCGACCGATACCTAGCCTAGCCTATCAGGGTGATGACATACCCCTTCGGTACTTTCGACAGGTACCTTGTCGAGCATATCAGGGTACTGCCTACCCCTTCAGTCCTTTCGACCATTACCGGGGACTATTTCACCCCCTACTTTATCACATAGCATGTAACACCCATAAAATTCAAGCCAATTTAAAACTTTTTAGAACATTTAAAACCATTAAGCTATTACAGTTTGTTTTCAAAATAGTTTAGTCATCAGAGTATCCCCAGAATTAAATCATAAAACCATGAACTATGAGGAGTTGTACGATCACGCCTTTGCCTTGCCACGATCCCCTGATGTACCTAAAACAATAAACTGAAACTGTAAGCCCAAAAGCTTAGTGAGTTCCCCCAAAATACCCATACCCACAACAATACACATATAATCATAAACAACATACTATGGGTCCAGTCAACCATCGGGTTGGAATACCCCAGGCCCTCAACCATCCGGTTGGAATGCCAACATACTATGGGTCCAATCATCTTCGGGGTGGAATACCCCAGGCCCACAACCAACAGGTTGGAATGCCCACATACTATGAGTCCAGTCATCCTTGGGATGGAATACTCAAAACCCATAACTAACAGGTTGGAATGCCAACATACTATGGGTCCAATCATCCTCGGGGATGGAATACCTCAGGCCCACAACCAACAGGTTGGAATGCCCACATACTATGAGTCCAGTCATCCACGGGATGGAATACTCACAGCCCATAACCAACAGGTTGGAATGCCCATGCCTATTGGCTTTCGCACAAAGCAGATAAGCCTCAACCGCCAAACAAACATGTGCACATATAGCAGATAATCACATAACATTCTATAGACAACAACTGATCTAACGGATCATACCACATACTTCATAATATTATCCTATCCTATAGAATACCGAACTAACAGGTAATACCACATATCACACAATATCATCCTACTCTCTAGGATACCGATCTAACAGATCATACTAGCATAACATAACCAAATAACAATTCAAAGGGCCGAACTCGGTGCCTTAGACCCTTTGGTATAGTAAGGATAACTCACCTTGCAATGTCGGACTAAACCATAAAATCACGCTCCCGAATCACTGCCCCAAACTCCAACACTTCAAATGAAGCTAGTTGAGATAAACTTCATACCCACAAATGTTATTGCCTCCAACTTCTTGATCTTCAAGCTTCTTGCATCAAGGTCTTCTTTCCAATCTTGAAATTTACACTAATATGGAGCATACACACGAATTAGGGTTTCTGGACTCTCGAAAGTCTGCAAAGGGACTAAGGGAGGCTAATGATCCATTAAATAGGGTACCAAACCCCGGAAAATTAGGGTTTCACCCTCCAGCTCCAACTCGTCGACTCACTCTTCCGACTCGGCGAGTAGGTCACTTAAACACGTGGCCCAAACCCGCTGATACTCGACGAGTCAGGAAACCAACTCATCAAGTAGATCTTGAATTCATGAGAATTTATAACCATAAATTGGTATTCGAGAATCGGGGCGTTACAATTCTCCCCCACTTAAACTAGACTTCGTCCTCGAAGTCTGCTGCGGTGAACAACCTTGGATAGTGCTCACGCATCTTTGCCTCCGACTCCCACGTCCACTCGGACCCTCATTTGGGCCCCCACTGTATCTTTTCCAAAGGTACCTCCTTGTTCCGCATAACCTTCCCCTTTTCTCTCCGGAATGGCCACAGGCCTCTCAACATAACAAAGGCGCTCACCGACCTGAATGTCGTCCGACGATACTACTACCCCTGCCATGATGCACTTTCGCAACTGCGAAACGTGAAAGATGATGTTAACCCCAACCGAACCTTTTAAAAAGGTCTAACCTACAATCCAATTTGCCAACTGACAAAATCCTAATGATCCAACGTATCGGAAACCCAACTTTCCCTCTTCCTGAGGCGAACCCTTTGTTCTGATAGGACAATTGTCCCTCAACATCATACAAAAATCAATCCACTGAAACACGAACACTCATGCCTGGCCCAATCAGCCTCAGGCCGGAATACCAGGCATGCCTACGATGGTTCTAGTCATCCCTAGGATGGAATAACCTTGCATCCCACACATGTTTGGCCCAGCCAACCCTCGGGTTGGAATACCAAACATATCAGGTCCAATTAATCACAGGGTCCGGTCATCCCTAGGAGTGAATACCCTAGATTGGAATACCTATATGAACATAACTCGGTTCTACTCATAACTTGAGATCCAAGGATCTATCCTTGCGTCTCATCCACCATCCTCAGATTCATCACAACCGAGTGCAACTCCCCCGAGTCTTCAACAATACATCTAATCCGAATGCGCTCCTACAATAGACATAACCAACACAATCTCTATACCCACAACCTATGACTGGAATACCCTTATGTGGTCCTCAACATAGGTATCGATTGCCTCTAAGCCCACAACATGAGTCTGGTATGCCCTCCCCGACCCTCAGCTCATGACTGGTGTGACATCTCCATTTTCACGACCAGAAAAGACCGATTTGTTTATGTTTTGTTTTAAAATCAGAGTAATCATTTAAAGAAAACTGTTGCGGAATTTGTTCCTAAAACAAAATGTGATAAGAATTTATCAAAGAATTTCTTTAAAGAAATGTATATGCATTAAATAACAAAATCTCATGATGTCATGTTCCGATACAGACCAAAAGCATAAACAGTATAAAATAGACCTTACAACAATTATTTATAACTACTGATCTGTAATCCAAAATCTCTCGTCAAGTCCACCAACTTATACTCTTGTGTCATTACCTGTAATGCAAAGAAAACTGAGTGGGTCAGGCTTGGGAGCCTAGTGAGCATATAGGGTTTTCAACCCACAATAATATAATTATTAAATTTAATCATTAAACAATCAACCCAATTACCCATTCCCCATTATCTTCTTTATTTCTTAAGGTTTTACCCTAAGAATCAGCTATTCATCATTCATTTATTCCTAAGGAATCTCATAAGGAATCGACACGAAATCTATCGTTGTCGGGGTTTTCTCAACAGGCACTAAATTCATAGTTACCAACGTTCATCTACACCGTACTAAATCCATAGCTACCATCGTATTTATATAAGGCACTAAATCTATAGCTGCTAGGGTTTTTAGAGTACACCGGTGAACATCAGGTTCACAACACCTACAAGTTGCGAGCTTGCTAGTGTTCTGCTAGACTGTCTAGAATCGTCCGTGGTTGTCATCCATACTCTGCTGAATGACGGGGCCATCGTTTGGGTAAAGGTTTCACTCATTTTTCACCTGTCACCCTCATCTCATGACCTATATCATCTTTCATCTCATCCTCAAACTCATCCTTCATCACACACCAACTATTTCATTTACCCTTGTTCTACCCAACACATTTGTAGATAAAATTACATATACAATTTAAACCATTTAAAACTTGTATAAAACATTCATTCAACATCCATCTCAAGTAAACAAACAATATATAAACACATAACACGTATTTCATAGCAAATACTTCATATCTATGTGTTAGAAGAAAGTAACTACACACTCACTTAATAAGATGATGCTCGGACAGTACTACGGCTCTTAAAATAATAATCTTCGATGAAATCGGGATATCTTCCAAAAACCGGGCTTCTCGCGGGCAGAGTTTCGGCTTGACGGCTCTTTTTCTCCAGATCTTCAGAGCGTCGGGACTTGATTCGGGGGTCAGGATGATACCAGGGCTTCGGGGGTATAACTTGCCAAGTAAAATAAAGTTTAAGGGAGTGAAAGGAAAGAAATAAGCAACCAATTCGGCTGGACTCGCATCCTATTTAAAGGAGGGGTCTAGCCTCCGAAAGCAGCGCGTTCCCTGGACGAACGCAGTGCGTTCCACCGTGCGTCATGGCTTACGAACTTCGGACTTGACATGTGACGGGATAGGCTCTGGTCTCTGAACGCGGGGCGTTCCCCCTTTGGTAAGTGTGCCTCGTACTTCAAAAATTCATATCTTTCGCATACGAGCTCCGTTTCGACGTTATTTATATCCACGCGAAGGTGAGATTATGCTCTACAACTCTCGTTTAGACTCCGTCGGCTAATTTTGACTTTATTTTTATTATATTATTTTTAGTAGGTCGGGACAGGAAAACTCCGTTAAAAATTCATAACTCCTTCATCTGACGTCCGTTTTCGTCTGTCTTTTTACCATTGGACTACTATCGACGAGATCTTCGATTCTCGTTTAGATTGTTTCGGCTATAAACCACTTGATCTCATATTCGAACTATGGGCTACATACCACTAAGTCGAAACTTCGAAAAGTCATAACTTCCTCATACGGAGTCAGATTTAGACGTTCTTTTTATGCACGCTCTCAGTTTAACGTATTCTACAACTTTCTTTTAGATCACTAAGTCTAAATATCGCTCTATCGTAAATTCACTATTTACGTTACGTAGTTTCGTACCGGTTTTGTCACGAAACTTCGACAGGTTATAACTGCTTCGTTATAACTCGGATTTTAGCGTTCTTTATATGCACGGTAACCTTGTGACATATACTACAACTTGGTTAAGATTATTTATTCTAAACGCTCTTCTATTAGAAAGTTATTTTTGACGCTTATCGTCTCTAAATTGACTAGCCTGGATCTACGGGCGTTACAACTAGAATGCTCCTGATGACCGATCGACACAACTGTCGTCACCTCAGTTGCCCAACACTCCGACCCTGCAGATATCCACTTTCCTCTACCACTCAAAGGGCCTAATCGATGCTCCTCTCATCAACGAACAACATACGATACAAAAACTACTACCACACACGAATCCCAAGACGCATCACAATAACTCAAACCATCATCAACATACCTACCACTACCGTCCAACCAACATGACACTCATATCTAACCCATATCACCCCCTTCGGGTTAGAATACCAACATGTCTAGTCAATTTAACTATCGAGTCGAAATTCTTAGGGTTTGTTGGCCTACCGCCTCAACCCTACCGCTCCCTTCGAGCCTCTGTGCCTACGACTTACAGTCGACCCACACCGGGTATCTTGGCCTACTACATAGAGCAGGACCGCCTCAACCCTATCCAAATGCCATAGACGAGCATGAGAAAGATCTAACCTGGTTCCCAAAACCTTAATGACAGGATATTCTAATCTCGAACCTTCCCAAAACTGACTAATACCCATTCGGATCCACTCTCAGTCCCTAACTGGAGTATTACCCAATCCAAGAAGATGAAACCTCGGAGACACTCCGAACTGATGGGATCACCAAGATCCTTTGTACTCCATCTGATCTCTAACAACAACTTCTGATCAAACCAAAATACACTAGAGTCTTCAGCCTATTCCAACAACATGTTCAATACTTGGGGATATACCTATTGATTGATATAGCATAACAGCATACCCAATACCCGCACATAGTTCTACAAACACATACAGAGTCTTCAGCATGACTGGACTGCCATACCAAGTCTTTAGTCTATCTAGACCACTCTCAAAACCTTCAGCCTGTCTGAACCGTTCTTCGAGCCTTCGGTCTGACTAATACGCCCCACTGGCCTTCAGTCTATCTGGGCCGCTCTAAACTGTTGAGCACCTCCCTGGACCCCCCTCCTGATGCTCTCTCCCATGCATCCTGTTCTCACCCACTTGGGGCTTCGAACTTCGGATCTACTCTGTGTACCATAACCCCAACCTAACCCTAGGCCACATGTTGATCGTCCACCTTCTCAGAATTCCGTGGTCTGTTCCTTGACCCGCGTATCTACCACATATGCTAAATAACCTTCATACCCATGCTGAAATGTTGTCGAGCCCTGGCAGCTAACAAAAGCTTCAATCTATCAATTGTGACATCTCCAAAATCACGGCCAGAAAAGACCGGTTTCATTTATGCTTTTAAAATAATTTCAGAGCAAATCCTTTTGATTTAAAAGAGTTGCGGAATTTGTTCCCAAAAACAAAATATGATAAAATAATATTTACCAAAGCATTTCATAAAGAAATGTATTTTCATTATATAATCAAAACTCGGGATGTCATGTTCCGATACAGACACAAAAGCATAAACAATAAAAGATAGACCATACAACAGTTACATATAACAACTGGTCTAATAAACAAAATAACTTGATGATTCATCCATCTTATGCCCTCGTGCCACTACCTGTAATATAAATAAACTTAGTGGGTCAGGCTTGGGAGCCTGGTGAGCCTATAGGATTTTCAACTCGCAATAAATAATTATATTTAATTTCACCAACCAACAATAACCCGATTACCCATTCCCGTTATCCTCACTTTACGTCCCTAAAACAACATCTATCTCAAGAGAACTAATCTAGGATTTTCATCGGGACGGACATTACTGCAAAGGGGTTTCCTCAACAGTAGATGTCTTAAAGGAAACCATGAGGGGGATAGAGTACACCGGTAAACACATCGTTCACAACACCTACAGGTTATGAGCCTGCTAGCTTTCCACAGGATTTTCTAGAAAGATTATGTGGTCGTTATCCATACTCCGCTAAATAACTATATCAACAACAACAACATCGAGGCCTCCCATCTGTTTATCACACATCAACTATCTACCCATGTTCTACCCAACATATTAGTAGATAAAAATATATATTTTTATACGTAGTTTAAAACCTGTATAGCATTCTCATTCAATACATATTCCAAACAACAGATGAGACACATACACATAACACATATTTGATAGAGAATAAATCATATCTATGAGATATAAGAAAGTGAATATACATTCACACATATAACAACAAAATATACACATAACACGTATTTCGTATAAAATACTTCATAATTATGCGTTAGAAGAAAGTAACTACACACTCACTTGATCAGAAGATGATCGGACAACACTACGACTTGTAGAAGTAGTATTCTTCGGTAGATCTGGAAGATCTTCACAAAAATTGGCTTCTCGGGGCAGAGCTTTTGCTCGGGAAATTTACTTCTCGGGATCTTCAGGGCTTCGGGACTTGCTTCGGGGCTCGGGATTAATATCGGGGCTTCGGGATATTTCTTGCACGTAAAACGGCGTAAAAACGAGTGAGAGAGAAGAGTTTGAACAAAAGAAATCGATAGCCCTCGACATCTATTTATAGGGTGCTGAAACCTCGATTGCGCTGGCGTAAATCCAGGTACGCTGGGCGTACTAAGCCTTACGTTGGGCGTACGAGACGTCACTACATGTGTATGGCACTTGAGTTCGATCAGGTGACATAGCTGAGGCGGTTCCGGGTACGCTGGGCGTAGTTCGGTTCAGATCAATGACTCCCCCCCTCCTTCGGATAATATCCGAATTAATATTAAAATTAATATATTTTAATTATTTATAAAACTTCCAAAATTCATATCTTCCTCATACGAACTTCATTTTCGACGTTCTTTATATCCACGCGTAGGTGAGACTACGTTCTACAACTTTCGTTTAGACTCTGTCGGCTAATTTTGACTTTATTTTTATTATTTATTTTTAGTAGGCCGGGACAGGAAAACTTCGTTATAAATTCATAACTTATTCATCTAACGTCCGTTTTCATCTATCTTTTCACCATTGCACTACTATCAACGAGATCTTCAATTCGCGTTTAGATTGTTTCGACCAACAATCACTCGATCTCGAATTCGAGTTTCGGGTTGCATACTACTAAGCTGAAACTTAGAAAAATCATAACTTCCTCATACGAAGTCAGATTTGGGCATTCTTTTTATGCCTGCTCTCGGTTTAACGAACTCTATGACTTTCTTTTAGATCACTAAGTCTAAATATCACTCTATCTTAATTTTGTATTTTACGTCATTCAACGTCGTGCCGGTTCAGTCGCGAAACTTCGACAGGTCATAACTTCTTCGTTATAACTCGGATTTCGGCGTTCTTTATATGCACGAAAACCTTGTGACATATACTACAACTTGGTTATGATTATTAATTCTAAAAACTTTTCTATCAAAAAGTCATTTTTGACAATTATCGTCTCTAAATTGACTAGTCCGGATCTACGTGTATTACATCAATCAAAAAACCCTCAAAGTTAAGCACACCCTCAAGCGAATACTCGAACTTAACTCAAATCATGACCAAAATTCCAACCTGATTCCCCAAATTCTATTATCAACTTCCGAGAAGACGTGATACACATGCCGGGGAGTTTTACCGAACCCCAACTCACATAACCCTCAAACCAAGCAGCCACTAGGGCCTCTATTCTCCCTATCGGGTTATGAAACTTATCCCCGTTTCCAAAGCTCTCCCACTTCCACATCTCGGGGTAACACTCCCCCACTTAGATTCGGCTAATCCTTCATAATACATGAAAATTGGAGGATTCTTAATCCTTCTCACTTCCAAACGATCGATCTGATGATAACCAACTCTTTCTCGCTAGTGCTCCATTACTAGGTGATCCCAATTGATCACACACTTCTAAGAACCAGATGAACACATCTTGAATCCCAGTCAAACCAACAGATACTAATGCTTGAATGACCCCACACTCACGCCCTAAAGACCACAAGATAGATGCCCCAACTAACACCTCGACAATGAGTTACTTCTCTTGGCGCTTTAGTCTGTCAATCACTAACGATTGCTAACCACTGAATCCTGACAATGTTGAATAACCCTTCTGTGGGACCCTATCCGCAGGCCTCCCACATAATACCCCTTTTTCCAAAGGTGTTCCAAACAAGCGTTCTGCTCTCGGACTCTAGAAATCATTCTCTTCAGGATTCGCGCCCTGACTCACTTACCAACTCAAACGCCCACAACTAACCTGCAGCAGCTGAAACAACATTTTCCCTAAACCGCGCTACAAATTACTCCCCAAACATAGTTTACAATCCCAAAAGGTGCAATAGATCACACAATCAATCCTTTCCATCCGATACAAGAGATGCAAGGCAAACCGGACCTCACAAATATTTATGCCACGTCGACCGTCCTACACTCGCTGGCGCTGAAATAATATTGCCTATTCCTGCAACTAACTGACCCCGAGCTGGAATACAACCTGCTCCTAGGGTCACAAATATGCTCACTCCTTCGAGCTTGAAAAAAATGAGAGGGCACAATCCTTGCTCTACAAAACGATAATCCAATCCCTCAACAAACCATTCCCCTTCTAGCTGCAAAACCCCAACTGAACATAATCATCACTCCCTTCCGGAGCTCCCGCGACTCACGTTCCGGCCTCGAGCAAACCCCCAAGCCTCAAATCTAGAAACTCATGTGCTAGCCTCTCCCACTCAACCCGCGGAAATATAACGAGTAAAGATCATATTCCCGATCCCAAATAAATGTAGCCCTCTGCTCATCAGAATATGTACCAACAACAAGTTACTGTACTGGAAAGATCGACCAGCTCCTCCCCTACCGTCGTTACAACTGTTGAAGCTGTTACGGCAGCTGTCTCAGCAATGGCAGCATGGCGCTCAACAAATACTCAACCATGACGGTCTTGAAAGACCCAATCATTTCCGGAATTTGTCCCCGAACGATCTCGATCACCTCCTCCCAGATTATCTCCCTGACACGGTCCTCTGACAATACTAGCCTATCCTGGCTGCCAGCACCCGATCCTAACCCGGATCCGATCTTAAGACGTCTCGTAACCACCATTCTGATAATACACCAGAAAGATCTCTGATAACCCATAATGACAAATAACCAATTCCCAACCCAACCCTAGGGGTTGTGACTTCCTTGCTACGCATATGGGTCTTGTGCTTTTAGTAGTACGTGCCTATGCTACCTTCCACACCTACCCATATTTGTCTCAAGTATCATCACAAGGCCCTAAAAATATACATAATCATGGTGGTCGCTCAAACTCACTCCTAAAGGAATGCTAACTGTCTCACAACCGACCTACCGGTCTCACACACCCAACCACCTATGAAACTTCCACCAACCCTGTAACACTCGTGTATGCTAGCCTTACATAACGATGGACCCTATAGACTTTCGAATACCTGATCCTACCCAAAGCCCTTCATCAAACAAGAATAGGAAATAAGGCCAAACCAAACATTCTCAGGCTATAAGATCTTAATCATGTATAGCCGTGATGTATACACTAAGGAACTACAGTAATGATGTTAACTTCATATAAAGGAACCCTAGGATAGTAAGCATCATATAATCAGGCAATTCTATCATGCAATTCCTGAAGATCCCTAGCCTAGCATTAACATGTTGTTCTAACATATCACATAATCAAATAAGGGTATCGTATTTTGGGGTCTACTTACTGGCTCCGGCTGATCGTACGCTTCGCATCCTCTTTTACTTATTTTGAAAACCATTTGAAAATCATTTTGAAGATCTTTCCTTGATTTGAGACTGGATTCACACGAGTGTTCCTCTAATTCACTCAAACCAAGGATCTGATGCGAACTTGTAACACCCATAAAATTCAAGCCAATTTAAAACTTTTTAAACCATTTAAAACCATTAAGTTATTACAGTTTGTTTTCAAAATAGTTTAATCATCAGAGTATCCCCAGAATCAAATCATAAAATCATGAACAATGAGGAGTTGTACGATCACGCCTTTTCCTTGCCATGATCCCCAGATGCACCTGAAACAATAAACTGAAACTGTAAGCCCGAAAGCTTAGTGAGTTCCCCCAGAATACCCATTCCCACAACAATACACATATAAGCATAAGAAACATTCAGGATGGAATACTCACGGCTCACAACCATTCAGTTGGAATGCCAACATACTATGGGTCGAATCATCCTCGGGATGGAATACCCCATGCCCACAACCAACAGGTTAAAATGCCCACATACTATGAGTCCAGTCATCCTCGGGATGGAATACTCACAACCCACAACCAACCGGTTGGAATGCCAACATACTATGGGTCCAATCATCCTCGGGATGGAATATGCCAGGCCCACAACCAACAGGTTGGAATGCCCACATACTATGAGTCCAGTCATCCTCGGGATGGAATACTCACGACCCATAACCAACAGGTTGGAATGCCCATGCCTATTGGCTTGCGCACAAAGCAGATAAGCCTCAACCGCCAAACAAACATGTGCACATATAGCAGATAACCACATAACATTCTATAGACAACAACTGATCTAACGGATCATACCACATACCTCATAATATTATCCTATCCTATAGAATACCGAACTAACAGGTAATACCACATATCACACAATATCATCCTATCCTCTAGGATACCGATCTAATAGATCATACTAGAATAACATAACCAAATAATAATTCAAAGGGCCGACCTTGGTGCCTTGGACCCATGGGTATAGTGAGGATAACTCACCTTGCAATGTCGGACTAAACCACAAAATCATGCTCCTGAATCACTGCCCCAAACTCCAACACCTCAAATAAAGCTAGTTGAGATAAACTTCAGACCTACAAACATTCTTGCCTCAAACTTCTTGATCTTCAAGCTTCTTGCATCAAGTTCTTCTTTCCAAGCTTGAAATTTACACCAATATGGAGCACACACGCGAATTAGGGTTTCTGGACTCTCGAAAGTTTGCAAAGGGACTAAGGGAGGCTAATGATCCATTAAATAGGGTACCAAACCCCGGAAAATTAGGGTTTCACCATCCAGCTCCAACTCGTCGAGTCACTCTTCCGAATCGGCGAGTTGGTCACTTAAACACGTGGCCCAAACCCGCTGCTACTCGACGAGCCAGGCAACCAACTCGTCAAGTAGATACTGAATTCATGAGAATTTATAACCATAAATTGGTATTCGAGAATCGGGGCGTTACATAGCATCCTAATGCATAAACATATAATCATATACTGCCTAGCTTATTTGGGTGATGACATACCCCTTCGGCCCTATCGACCGGTACTGTGGTCTATCCTACCCCTCTTATCACATATCATATAACATAAAAGCATACTAGCACATATACATAACAGATGGCGACATACCAGATAATTATCACAAAGACAATCATATATACTATAACTCTTACTAGTGGGTCGACCTTGGTGCCTTAGAGTCACTTCTACTGGAAGGTAACTTACCTCAATTGTGTGTAGTAGCTGAAGTGTCCTCGACTCTGGAACCAACTTTCCTCAAACTCCTACACATAACATATCTTTTAATTACTCTTTCATACTCATAACCCTTTTAAGGGTCAACTACGGTCAATGGTAAAGGTCAAAGGTCAACTCTCTGGTCAAAGTCAACCTTCTGGTCCAAGTCAACTTTCTGGTTGACTCAACTCGCCGAGTTGGTCCATCAAAACATCGAGTTCCCCGGGTCTAGAAAACTCTGAGGTCTTAATCCTACTCGTCGAGTTCTTCCTTGAACTCATCGAGTTCCCCTTCATACAAGTCGGAACATTTCACTCACAACTCGCTGAGTTCATCCTTGAACTCGTCGAGTTCCTCTTCATATCAGTCGGGTAATTTTGCTATCAACTCGCCGAGTTTATCCTTGGACTCATCGAGTTCTTTGATCTTCAAGTCCATAAACATGTCCAACTTGTTGAGTCATCTTCTAAACTCAACAAGTTTGCTCGGTAATAGAAAAGGTTAGGGAACCACGACCCAACTCGTCGAGTCCACCAAAGTCTAATTCCATACAACCAATTTTAGTCGGGCTTAATGCATCCAAAACATAGATTTTTCCTTCTAGGGTCGATATAACACGTAAAGTTACAAACTTTACATTCATGCATGGGTTATTTAGCTTAAGAGGCTCTAAAAGTGGTTCTTATGATGCATGGGACTCCCATGGCCATAAAGTTGGCACCTTTATGCCATGGAGTCTCTCAAAGACTCTGGATCTGAAGTCTTGACCCCAAACATTCTTGCATCCATGAATGGTTTCAAGAGTGGTTCCTTAAAGCCCTAAACTACTCCATGAAGGGATCTAGTAGATGAATAGACAAAGTATAGACTTTATACCTCAAATGAGTCAAAAATGCAACACAAACTCTGGATCTACTTGCCTTATCTTGAATCCCCAAGCTTCCTCTTCCTTCTCAAGCAGGAACCGGGCGTTACACATGCGCCATGAAAACTATGCCAAACTACACTCCCTATATTCGCCCCCGAGATGGAAGACCAAAGCCCGTGAAAAGTATGCATCAATAGTGGCATCCTCAAACGAGACTGAAGCAAAAAATTCCACACATAGTTCTTGAAAAACTAACTCGCTTATTTCAAATAAATTCTTCCAACTATTACAAGTGAAAGAAAAACCATCCATAGTAAACGTCTTTGTCAAGTAAGGAGCCATTCTTTCCATAAGCCCAACTTACCACAGTCTCATCCAATAAACTCTTGGTGAGATAGTGAATTCCCTGTTATGATGCCGACCCAACCTGTTTGTGAAATTTGTAACCACACTTAGAGGCACATTAACATGAATTTGATACAACGGGCGGCGATATGAAACATTTCCTTATAACTGCTCCTTTTCCTTTCTTGAAGCCATTTCCTGCAAAATAATAGACAATAAACAAACCAACAAGAAATACCAATCAAATAAACAGATCAGTAAACAAAAAATATGGGAACCCAGACCTCACATTGTGAGCTCGATCGACCAACAATTTTATATCGGGCATATTAGGAACAACATCGAATTCAAAGTAAGTTTGGGGTTTTCTTAAAACTCGATTCTAAGTAAGTCTAAGTAATATGCAACAATTAAATCACATTATTTAGGAATCAGTTTTGATATTTTGACTTAACACAAACCCTAACTATAAAATTGAAGAAATTAAGAAGAACAAGGGATTGATAAATTACCAACATTGGAGATGAAACACAAAATCAAGAGATTATGGAAGAAATTTTATGCATAAAGACCGAAGTGGGGGCTTATTCTTTTGTTCGTCTGTGCGTAAGTAAGTGGTTATGTTTTGGGTCAAATACTGAAGTCATATGAACTGGTCCCCCCGGTGACATTTTAAAGCTCATGTGGGAGCTATGGAGTTCACGTCGTGAGCTATGGAGCTCACGTCGTGAGTGTGTTAACTGGGCTATTTGTTCGGGCCAAATTAAATGGAACACGAGGTGGGCTTTAAATCCATGACGTGTTATCGAGTTTATTTGTCAAAAAGTCCATTCTTTTCTTAAAACTTATATTTCTTCCTAAAGAAAAACTAACCACTCAATATTTATGAACCCACACTTGATTTTTACCGTTTTCTAAATTATAACAACGCAAATTTCTCAAACAAATTTTTCATTTTTAAAATAAAGTATTTCCATTCAAAACAAGGCATAAATAATTTAAGTGCCATGTCAATACAAATTGTCTAAATCCCAAGATCATAAAAACATCCTTCAGTGTGTATCGATCAAGCCGGCGCCTTCCCACGGTCCTCGCTAGTACCTGAAACACATGCATAACAACTGTAAGCATAAATGCTTAGTGAGTTCCCCAATATACAACTTACGCACATACACCTTTCCAGGCCCTGACCTATCGGTCCATGTGTCTCAGGGGATTTCCGTCCCTGCTGGGTAAACCTTCCGGTCCTACCCACGCCGACCTTCCGGTCCATCACACAACATATTACCTTCCGGCCCATAACATATTGCCTTCCAGCCCATAATATAATCGCCTTCCGGCCCGTAACATACATAACACATATAACAAACAGCTTACCACATATAGCATACATATCACATATCATATCTGACCTTCCGGTCACACAGTCAAACCCTTCCGGGTACAGTATAGTGAGAAGACTCACCTCGTGAATGCTGAAAGCTAGCAAATCCTGAAATCATTCGTGCACAATCCGACGAGCTACAACCTCCCTATAACATCACATATCTCTCATTAACACTTATATCATCTAAGTGTGACTATCCCTAAGAAGTCAGACTTAGGTCAACTCTGGTCAACGGTCAACGGTCAACGGTCAACTCGACCGGACTCGGCGAGTGCCATGGCGACTCGGCGAGTCTAGACGTCCTCCAACTCTCTGAGATTCCCTATCTACTCATCAAGTATCCCCCTTGACCCGACGAGTTACTCCTGGAAGAATCGCGGGGCCACCCCGACTCAACTCGTCGAGTCTGAAGAACAACTCGACGAGTCCCAGTTAATCTTCAAGCTACTCGCCGAGTCTGTTCATCGAACTCGGTGAGTCCATGCCATGCAACCGCTCAAACTGCATCCTAAGGTCAGAACTGCTTCGACCATTCCTAGGTCTGGCCTTCCTAGGCTGATCCATCACGTAAAGTCCTCATTTCAGTGCTCATGATACACCATATGATTCATAACTTACATTTTGACCTAAGGCATAAGGATTCCAATCCAAAACCTTCATCAATTCCCGAAATGCACAGACATGGGACATTCTGGACCTCCAAAGGTCCCAATACAGGGTTACAATCGATTAGGGGACTAGGGTAACATTCAATCTATTTACAAAAAGGGTTCCATAACCCTAATTCCATAATCACATCAACATAGCAGAGTTTACTCGAATTCTTACCTGGATGATGTATTCTCTGTGTCCCCAATCCTCAGAATGTGACTCCCTTGCTGTTCCTTTAGCCAATCCCTTCTCTT
The DNA here is from genome assembly GCF_051521515.1 of Lactuca serriola. Classification (NCBI taxonomy): domain Eukaryota; kingdom Viridiplantae; phylum Streptophyta; class Magnoliopsida; order Asterales; family Asteraceae; genus Lactuca; species Lactuca serriola. The sequence continues at coordinate 316,537,851 of NC_136412.1, forward strand.
CCTTGCACAACAACTCTTCTATAATCAACAATGGCCTATAATCCTTGCTCCAGATGCACACAATCGATTTAGGGTTCTTCTCAGAAGGCTAAAATGAACAATGACGGCCAATGAGTCCTTTTTATACGTCCCAAACCTGAACGGTTAGGGTTTTCGCTAAACAGCGTAGACTCGCCGAGTCCATATCTGGACTCGTCGGGTCCAGTCGCGATCCCGCGACCAAGTCTGCGATCCTACTCGGCGAGTCTAGGCTCCAACTCGCCGAGTCCCCTCTTAAATCACCCCAAAAACATAATTTAACAATACCTGAGATTCCGGGCTGTTACAACTCTCCCCCACTAGGATTAGACTTCGCCCTCGAAGTCTCACTCTGAAAATAGTTCCGGATGCTGCTCCCGCATCTCACGTTCCGGCTCCCAAGTCATTTTCGATCCCTTACGGTGTTGCCACTGAACCAACACCAGAGGTACCTCCTTGTTCCTCAGAACCTTGATCTTCCGATCCCTGATGGCCACTGGTCTCTCAGCATAATTCAGGCTCGCATCCACCTGAATATCCTCCAATGGAACCACTGCCGACTCATCGGCTATGCACTTCCTCAATTGCGACACATGAAAAGTGTTGTGGATCTGTCCCAACTCCGCTGGCAACTCCAACCGATAGGCTACCCGGCCTATCCTTGCAATCACACGAAATGGCCCAATATACCGGGGCCCCAACTTGCCCCTCTTCCTGAATCGACGCTTGTCTGCATAACTCTTATGTCGGCTTTGGGCGGTCAATAACCTCTGTCTAACTTGCTGAATCTGCTCTGTCGTCTGGAGCACGATCTCCGTGCTGCCCATCACTCTCTGACCCACTTCTCCCCAGCAAATGGGGGTCCGACACCTCCTACCATACAACAGCTCAAAAGGTGGCATACCAATGCTCGAATGATGGCTGTTGTTGTAGGAAAACTCTGCTAAGGGCAAATATGCATCCCAGCTACCCCCGAAGTCTAACACACACGCTCGAAGCATGTCCTCCAGCGTCTGAATCGTCCGCTCGCTCTGACCGTCTGTCTGGGGATGGTATGCGGTACTAAAATGCAATTTAGTACCCAGCTCCTCATGAAATTTCTTCCAGAACCTGGAAGTGAAGCGCACATCACGGTCTGAAACAATCGAGATCGGCACTCCATGCCGAGATACCACTTCTCTCACATATATCTCCGCCAACTTCTCCGCTGAAGAACTCTCGCTGATGGCAAGGAAGTGTGCACTCTTCGTCAACCTATCCACAATCACCCAAATTGCATCAACTCCCCTGGCAGTCCTCGACAATTTGGTGATGAAATCCATAGTGATCTGTTCCCACTTCCACTCGGGGATCTCCAATGGCTGTAACTTGCCATGCGGTCTCTGGTGCTCGACCTTAACCCTACGGCAGGTCAAGCACCTCTCAACGAACCATGCAACGTCCCTCTTCATACAGGGCCACCAATACTCTTTCCTCAAATCCAAATACATCTTCGTAGCACCGGGATGGATCGAGAATTTCGATCTATGAGCCTCTTCCATCAAAGTAATACGCGTACCGCCCACGAACGGTACCCAGATCCGACCCTGAAACGTCAGAAGCCCTCGTCCATCCTTAACGAACTCTGAAATTAACCCAACGACTCGCTCTTTCTTCTGCATCTCTGGTCGTACAGCCTCGGCCTGTGCCCTACGAATAGCATCCAATACTGGAGTCATCACAGTCAGTCTCAAGCATACATCTCGCAATGGAGTGCTCTCCGCCCTGCGGCTCAACGCGTCGGCTACCACATTAGCCTTGCCTGGGTGGTACAGTATCTCACAATTATAATCCTTGACCACATCTAACCACCTCCTCTGTCGCATATTTAGGTTGGGCTGATCCATCAAATACTTCAAGCTCTTATGGTCCGTGTATATCGTACATCGAACCCCATACAGGTAGTGACGCCAAATCTTGAGAGCGAACACTACTGCCCCCAACTCTAAATCATGCATGGGATATCTCGCCTCATGAGGCTTCAGCTGCCTCGACGCATAAGCTATCACATGACCCCTCTGCATCAACACTGCACCCAGTCCCGAAATCGATGCGTCGCAATATACTACAAAATCTTCCATCCCTTCCGGGAGAGCTAATACCGGGGCTTCGCACAACCTCCGACGAAGTGTCTCAAAGGAGGTCTGCTGCTCGGGCCCCCATGAGAATGCAACACCCTTCCGGGTCAATCTGGTGAGCGGCACTGCGATCTTGGAGAAATCCTTAATGAATCTCCGATAATACCTTGCCAACCCAAGGAAGCTCCTGATCTCAGAGGGTGACTTCGGCACCTCCCAACTCATCACCGCCTCAACCTTGGCCGGATCGACCAATATCCCTTTCTGATTAACAACATGTCCTAGAAATTGGACCTCCCGCAACCAGAAGTCACATTTGGAGAACTTTGCATAAAGCTTCTCCGACCTCAATACCTCAAGGACCTCCCTCAAATGCTCCTCATGCTGCTCTCTAGATCTCGAATACACCAGAATGTCGTCGATAAATACAATCACTGACCGATCCAACATCAGCCTGCATACCCTGTTCATGAGATCCATGAACACAGCCGGGGCATTGGTGAGCCCGAAAGGCATCACCACAAACTCATAATGCCCATATCGCGTCCTAAACGCTGTCTTCTGGACATCCTCATCCCGCACTCTCACCTGATGGTACTCTGACCTCAGATCGATCTTGGAAAACCAAGATGCTCCCTGCAACTGATCAAATAAATCATCGATCCTCGGTAACGGGTAACGGTTCTTGACCGTCAACTTGTTCAACTCCCGGTAATCAATGCACATCCGGTGTGAACCATCCTTCTTTTTGACGAACAGAATAGGTGCTCCCCATGGCGAGCTGCTCGGCCGAATGAATCCCTTCCCCAGCAACTCCTGGAGCTGCGAGGACAACTCTTGCATCTCTGGAGGTGCAAGACGATAAGGCACCTTAGCAATAGGCGCGGCCCCCGAAACTAGATCGATACCAAACTCTACTTGTCTCACAGGAGGTACTCCCGGCAGCTCCTCGGGGAAAACATCTGGAAACTCACGCACCACAGGGACCCCCTCAACTGACTTTGGTCTCTCGGAAACCTCCCGCGTATCCATCACATACGCCACAAAACCCTTACAGCCCTGTTGTAGACACTGCCTCGCCCTAGAGGCCGAACAAAAAGCTGATCCCGAACGGGTACCCTCGCCGTACACCGAAAGAACTCCCCCACTATGGTCTCGTATAGTCACCAGCTGACGCTCACAGTCGATGACAGCGCCGAATCGGCTCAACCAGTCCATGTCCACGATGACACAGACATCGCCCATCGCAATAGGAATCAGGTCAATCGGGTCAACCAGTCGATGACAAGGACCGCCAAGGCCGACTTTGACCGATTTTGACCAATTTCCGCCAAGAACCTTAATCGTAATCGGTTTAAGGCCGTCAAGCGATTAATCGGCCGCCAAGGCCGATTTCTGCAACACTGTCGATGACCATGACATGTGGTTGTGTCTTTTTATCGGGAATTTGTGGAGAGAGTCTTTCATTAACCAACATAGTTAATTGTCCAAGTTGAGCTTTGATGTTTTGGATCGATGCTTGATGATTCCTTATCAAAGCTTGTTGGTCCCTCATGAGAATTTTTTGGTCTCTTATCACCACATCGGTCTCATCATGTCGTTTCTATGAAGCCTCCATAAATCTAGTTAGCATGGACTCTAAATCGACCTTCTTTTCATATGGTGGTTGCTCTTTTTGATAAAATCCTTGGCCAGTTTGCCTAAAATTTTCTTCTTTTTGCTTTTTATATTCATTATATGGCAACCACTCTTTCTTTAGCTTCCTCCAATCTTCATCGTATTTGTCTCCACTAGAGTAGCATACTTAAGGCTTCTTATTCCCATTCTCGTCCAAGTGGCAATCTTTAGTCAAATGTGGACCATTGCATCTTTCACAACCTACACGAATAGCATGTATGGACTGGTCCATCTTGGTCATTATTTGGTCTATAGTGTTAAGCATAGCTAAAACAACTGCCATATCTTCAGAAGTCCCACGCCCAATGTCGTTCGCTCCATCATGTCTAGGATTGTGGTATTCACGCGAATGCTTAGAAAACTCTTAAATCAATTCCTTAATATCACCGGGATTTTTCTTTGTTAAATGTATTTGAGAATCAAGGAGTTGCCTTATCATCACGTTTACCCCATCATAGAAGATCGATACTTATTGTTGCTCATTCAAATCGTTTTGGGGACAATTTCTTATTAATCTCGTGTATCTCTCTCATGCCTCGTAGAGTGACTCACTCGGTTGTTGCTCGAAGTTTTCTATGGCCTTCTTGAGTTTAGCAACTTTAGAAGGTGAGCAAAAATGCTCTAAAACATGTTCACGCATCTACGCCCAAGTAATAATTGCACCGGGTGGAAGTGCTTTTAACAAATCCCTAGCAGCTCCCTTACAGGTAACTGGAAGCACTCGCAATAACACCGTCTCTCTTGGGACATTTGGGATATTGAAGTAATCAGTTATATCATTGACTTCATCTAGGTGTTTGTAAGCATCCTCATGATCTTTCCCAGAAAATGCGACTTCCTTAAGCGCGGAAAGAATATGTCCCTTCAGCTCGAATGTTGCGGTAGCGGGAATTGCAGGTTGCACTAAACCGGGACCGATGTCCTCTCGGATTCTTTTCTTGTATGCCTCCATGGACATGTTGGCAATATTTGTCATCTCCTTTTCTGGCTCATCTTTGATTTCGCACCTTCTAATTCGAATTCGGGTTCGGACTCGTATTCGGATTCTTGAGGATTAGGATTTTTCTCAAAGCTTTCAAACTTGCTTTCATTCTTTGAGGAATTGCTCGATTGACCAACGTTCTTCGCTTTCTTCTTTTCAAAAACTAATTTAAGATCTTTGAAATGTGACTTCTTTGGTGGGTTGGTTTCTCCTACTTATCCGTGTAACACCCATAAAAATCATGCTAAATTTAAACTTTTAAAAACATTTCAAAACCCTTAATCATTACAAACCTTGTTTTCAAAATAGTATAATATCAGAGTATCCTAGAAACAAAGTCATAAACATGAGGAGCTATAGTAATACTTTGCCTTCCCGCGATCATGTAATGTACCTGAAGCAAAAACTGAAACTGTAAGCCCGTAGCTTAGTGAGTTCCCCCAAAATACTGATACACAACAAACAATACACATAATAACAACATGTTATGGCCCCCTAATTTCTCGGCCATAAAAGACCAATTTAATTTATGCTTTTTAAAATAAAATCAGAGAAATCTTTTTAAAAGATGTTGCGGAATTGGTCCCCAAACAACATATGATAAAAGTTTATCAAAACCCTTCATTAAGAAGGTATATATTTTCCATATATATATATATATATATATATATATATATATATATATATATATATATATATATATCAAAACCTCGGGATGTCATGTTCCGATACAGATCAAAAGCATAAACAAGACATTATAAGCCTTTCAACAGTTATTTACAACTACTGGCCTATAATCCAAAAATCTCTCGTCGTCCTCCGACTATGCTCGGGGTCCACTACCTGTAACATAAAAAGTTGAGTGGGTCAGGCTTGGGAGCCTGATGAGCATATAGGGTTTTCAACCCACAGTAATAATAAACTTATTAAGTTCACCAATCAACAATAACCCTGATTACCCATTCCTGTTATCCTCACTTTACGTCCATAAACACTTTTCACAAGGGACCTAGCCTAAAGAATATCATCGGGATGGGCACTACTGCTAAGGGGTTTCCTCAGCCATACATGTCCTAAAGGCAACTATGAGGGGGATGAAGTACAACGAATGAACACTCTTAGTTCATTAACACCTACAGGTTGCGGACCTGCTAATGTTTCCCACTGGACTGTCTAGAAAGTCTGTGGTCATCCTCCAAACTCCGCTAGATGACTGGATCTCAAAACACATCGAGGCCTCTCATCAATTTTATTTTATTACACATCACTATCTACCGATGTTCTACCCAACATATTTGTAGATAAAAATATTTATACAGTTTAAAACTTGTATAAAACATCAACTCAACAGTCACCTCAAATAAACAACTAATATATTTACACATAGCACGTATTATAAGGTAAATACTTCATATCTATGTGTAGAAAGAAGCCACGTGTCGCAAATCCGAAGCTCGCAGGGGGATGGCTCGCAAGTGGGCTGCGCGTGCGAAGGCTTGCTGTCCTCTCTTGATTGGACCGAAGTCTACTGGTCCGAAGTCGGCTTGGTGGTGGGGTCCACAGGCGAGGGTGCGCAGGTGCCAGCATGTGCGAAGGCCTGAGTGGCAGTTGCTGATTGGACCGCGGAGAAGTGACCCATGTGCGAGGCTCGGACACGAGGAATGGAACACGCGTCGGATCCTCACTGGACCACTTCGGATAAGGCCACGTGCTCGGATGACTCAGCATCTCGGAAGACTCAGCAGGACACGTGGCACATGTGAGGCAAGGGTGACATGGCACTTCCGGGTGAAGCTTATCTACGCGAAATTTCTCGAATTTTGTGCCAAATCTTCTAAAATTCATAACTTTCGCATACGAGCTCTGTTTTTGACGTTCTTTATATGCACGCGTAGCTAAAATTACGCTCTACAACTTCCGTTTAGATTTAGTCGGCTAATTTTGAATTTAATTTTTTATTATTATTTTTAACAGACCGGGACAGAAAATCCGTTAAAAATTCAATTCTCTTTTAGGTTGTGTCGGCTAAAAATCGTTTGATCTAAAATTTGAGTTTTTAGCTGTCTACTGCTAAGCTGAAACTACGAAAAATCATAACTTCTTTATACGAAGTCAGATTTGGGCGTTCTTTTTATCGAACTTGTCGGTTTAACGAATACTACGACTTTCGTTTAGATCACTAAGGCTAAAAATTAGTTTATCAAAAACTCAATTTTTACGACATTCAGCACCGTGCCGGTTTTATCGCGAAACTTCGGCAGGTCATAACTTCTTCGTTATAACTCGGATTTTGGTATTCTTTATATCCCAAAATCCTTGTTTCGACCACTAAAACTTTATGTAAAGATATCGGGCTTATCTCACACTTTAATTTTGACGCTTATTTTTATTCTTAATTAATTAAGCCCTAATAATTAAGCATAAAACACATAATTCACATATTATTCACATAATTCCTTTTCATTTCTTCAAAATGAGTTACAAAGGTTAACCTAGACTATCACCTCAATATTAATGCCTAGGCTAGAAACACGAGTGTTACAATTACAAAGGAGGATTTGAGATTGTTATTGCTACATAACAATCAAGGTAAGATCTAAACCCCAATGTTATGTTAATAAGATTAACTGAATGCTAGATATAGGGTTTATAGCTTTGGATATTCAATTGCGTGCTCATTAGACAAACTAGATCCAAAAGCTATTAGGGTTTGCATGTACACCATAGGAATGCTGTTTTGTTCATAACCCATCAGTGGTATCAGAGCCATGACTGTTTGTTTGATGTATTTGATGCTATTATGGATTATCCTTGCTTAAAATTCGAAATTTAGGGTTTATGGGGCTGAACTCGCCGAGTCCATGCCTGACTCGACGAGTCAGCTGGTCAGAAAGAGGGAAAATCAGGATTTTGTACTTCTTTGGCTGTGGGATAATTACCAAAACGTTTTTTATTGATATAAATAAGATTTTTATGATATTGGGTGATTATCTTTGCCAAAATTAAAGATAACTTCATATTAGTTAAATAATTATTTCCTTATATGATTAGATTTAATTATTTGAATTATTTGGTGAATTATCTTGCAAGATCTGGACTAGGTCAAATTAGATAACCACCAATTAATTGTTAATTGCTTTATTTGAATTTTGTGATCTAGAATATTCTTGATAAAGTTTGGAAAAGTTTCAAATTAATCCCTTTAGGTTTTATAGTTTAAATTTGAACTTAAAAGTTTTGTTTTTGAAATTTAAATAAGTTAAACTCTAATGTTTTGAAATGTTTCAAAACTTGCCCTCAAGTTTTGGAATTTAAAAGTTGATTAAAAGTTTAATTTAGAAATGTTAAATTCTAAAACCCTAGTATTGTTTTGAAAAGTTCAAATCACACCCTTATGTTTTTTTAATTAATTGAAGTGTATAATTAAAAGAGATTTAATAAACCCATAAAGTTTTGGTTTACATTTAATTAAATTAAAAGTATAATTTATTAAATTAGACCACCTAGTATTTTAAAAGTGTAAAATAAACACTATACTATATATAACATTAAAAGTCTAGTATTATATATGTATGAGTAAACAGTCAGTCTTACCGTTAGTAGGCCTCATTCACGAAGTTGGTCTATAAGGGGTGTTTAAGGAAATTGCCTATAAAATGGTGATTGAATGGGTATCCACTCTTACCCACTGCACTCTTGACTAGTGGAGGGTTGTTAGCCGAACGGGTAGGATAGGACAGCAACCTTCCATTATAAGTATAATGAAGTACAAAAGTAACTAAATGCTTTTACGAAATTCCCAATCTTAGTTACTTTAGGCAAAAGTGAATTGATGAAATTCCATGAAATTACACTTTGTGCCCTTGCGAAGACGTTAGTGGAGCGTGTTGGGTTAACCGGCACACTAAATGGTTCTAAGCAAAGGTAGCAAAGGGTGACTCATTGTTTTTCATAGTTCGGTGGTGCGTGTGTGGTTAACCGGTAAATCAAGGGGCATATCGAGATTTAAACATGCCCTTGAAAAGTTCAATGAATCTCAAAAGATCTAGGAATTTTCAATAGATTTAAAACTTCAATTTCTTTTTCGTTTTTCATGGTGGAAATTAGTAAATCGTCATTTACCTACCTTCAAATACTCTGCAACTGGATTACGACATCACTCTTCTAGGTTGTAGAGTATTGTGTTGGATCCTAGCCTTGATGTTTCATTTGGGTGTCACATCGAGGATTCTAATCAACTTAACTTGAATTTCTCCCGTTTTGTAGATGTCAATGTATGACAACTATGGTCTTCCCAAATCCCATGGAACAAGCTTTCCAAATAAAGATGATGATCCACGATTTAATCGAGGAACAAGAGATAATGCTTCACTTCCTCCACCTCCTCAAATTATTCTCCCTAACCCACAAGTTCGAAGGATTGAAAAGTTCAATCTCACTCAAGCCCTTTTGGCAAGTAAACAAGAAGAAAGAAAGTCAGTGTGTGCACATGTCCTAGAGATGAAGTCACGCATTGATAGGTTAAGAATGTTGGGATCCGTTATCTATGAGGAGCTGGCTGTTGACTGGGTTCTTCAGTCGCTTACTGACTCATATAGTAAGTTCCTAAGAGAGTACTATATGATGAACCGCGATGTGACCCTCATCGATCTCACCTATATGCTTATTGCTGCTGAATCAGCAATGGTTTGGCGCACTGGAAAAGCAAAGTTGATTGGTGAATCTGCCTTCCAGACCTCTATGGATATAGGCAATGGCAACAAAAGGCATGCCATGATCAAAAAAGTTTGATCATAAGAGAAAGGCAAAGTCAGAAGTAGTTCCGTGTGCTATTCCAAAAGAGTCAATTTGTTTTTATTGCCAAGAGAAGGGGCATTGGAGACGAAGCTGCCCTATTTACCTAAGAGATCTAAGAGATGGGAGAGTCCAAACGTATGGCTCTACTTTAGGTAAAATCCATTAACTAACTCTTTTAAGTTCCTATTCTAGATTCTTGATACATGATGTGATAAGATTACATTTGGATGTTTTGTAGGATCGAAGAAAAGAAAGGAAGCTTAAGGGAAGAAGTGAGCTGAATCTAATCGTGAAGAAATGGATTTCGATCGCATTGCTTGAAGATTAGATTCATAAGCTACTACTTGGAGTTAGAATAGATTGCTTAGGAATATGTAACAACATAGTTTTTCAGTTGAATTGCGTTGTAAGGACAAATTTTTCCGCAATAAAATAAACTTTGAATTTATAATATTTATTTATCCTTGCAATGGCGTGTATGAAAATTTGATCTTTGTAAGTTTCTATTATTAGCAACAATGGATTTGATTCTTAATTATGTTATTTGTGGAAAGGTCAAGAATTTACCAAATAGGGAAAGTTTCTCATCGCCCAAGTTTTAATTGGACAGAAACTTAGAATCATACAACTTGGTTGCATGATGAATGAGAAATTTCATATTTGGAAATTAGACTAATTCGTTGACAAAGTGTCAAGTGAAGGACTAGGAGATCGAGTACACAAGGTTGTGTGTTGATCAAGTCCACCAAAAGAGTAACAAAGATATACGTCATGATTTACTAAGGTTAAGTAAATATGATTATACTTATGAGGTTAAGTGTAATTCTCAGTTGATTGAAATAGTTTAAATAAATAGCAGAACGAATAAAAAAGAATCAAGTAGGCAGAAAGATAAAAGTTTCTCTATTATAAGAAGAAGGGAGAGTACCTTTTATTCTGTTTTATGATAGGTCTTAATGATTAAGAACCATATCTCAGTTGATCCTCTAAGTGAGTCTTAGTAAAATTGTATGTCTAAGAAGAGGAATCAAAAAATTGAAGAAATGGTTAAATCAAGAAGTCAATCATACTTTGTTCCAAAAACAAGTCTCAGAGTTAAGATTGTGAATTGAGTGACAAGTCTCAAGAAGGTTTATAACATTCATCAAATGTGGAATTTGGAAAAGGTTTTCTTATTCTTGCACATTTGAAATTGGAAATTTGTGATGTCTTGGATAAGACAAAGACCAACTAGGACCAATTTTGTAAAGTGTTTTGTCTTGATAAAAGATACACTAACTCTTGAGTATTTGTTTCTCAAGAAATGTTTATTGACAAGAGAATCTTATATGTCAAGGAGTCAGTGGAAGTCTCAATGGTCTTGAAAGGTTTCAAGAACAAATGAAGAATAAACCTTATCAATCATTACTAGCACACGACTTGAGGTTTATGACCTATCGTGTTGACATTATTTTGTTTCTGTGTCATTCCAATTGAGTTAATTATGCATGTGAGTTCTATGAGTTCTCATTTGAACGCATAAAAGGCAAGCACCTTGATCAATGAAAAGTACATTGATATGAAAGGGTGAGCTGCTTAACTACTTGGAAGACATGGTGGGCACTCGTGTTACCATAAGGCAAGAAATCAAGATTGAGAAAGTTCAATCCATATGAGTTTGGATTTGTCGCAAACTTTGGTTTTGACAAATTCACATGGATAAGAACACATACACCATAAAATCTAAGTGTCATAAGATTCCCTCCTTCATGAAAATGACTATGAGGAAATGCTTTCACTAAGAGAGATTTTAAGAAGATAGTGATTGTGAAAATTGTATTCTCGAATTCGATTATGGTAACGGTATCCCCTTCCATAATTCGAATTGTGAGATTTGGTAATTAGTCTGAATTGTTTAGACACACATATGAGCTATCTAAGGCAAAGGTGTATAAGTTTAAGAATCTTAGATAAAGGATTATCAAAGCATTAGGTATTAGAAATATGAACTTTAGAAATTCAATAAGTATTGATTTCTGGAAGTTCAATTGTTTTCTAAAACATGTCAAAGCTAGTGGGAGCATAAGTGTTATGCTTATGTGATAATAATCATCATGATAGTGGGAGCATAAATTTTGTGCTTGTCTCATTATTAAGGCAAGTATTGCAAGTTAGCAATATTAATTATAGAAAACAAGAGTTATACTTTGCAAAGTCGCAAGGGTTGAAAAGTTGTTTTGCTATAATTAAGGGAGAGAATATTGTACTTCGTTTCAAAATCTAAAGCTTAGATTGAGAAATTTTAATAAATTTAGTCAAAGGATACATAGTGTGTTCTTAAATTTCGATTATGATTACGGTATCCCTATTCATAGTTCGAATTGTAAGAACGAGACACATAAAATATTATGGCAGAAGATTGATAAAGTATCATATCTTTATGTAAGACATTATACATCGTGTCCCATATGCTTCAGGTATAGGACTGATTGCCAGTGCTATTATATTTGACCATTCTAAAATTTTCCAAATGTTTAGCGCATTTAGAGGGAAAAAGGACTAGAATCGGTTTTGACTAAAATAATTAAACAATTATCAAAGGACGATCCAAAGCTCGCTGAGGATTGGTCGCTTGTGAGTAGTTGGAAGTATGGTATTGGATGACATTATTACGAATAGATAAGATTCTATTAAGAATGAATTTTCATATGGCAAATATGGAAATGTTTCCATATTGGGAGTTGGATATTGAGAATTTATGTCTAGATTAGAAACTTTTATGCAAGAAGGATGTTCAAAGGAATGTACTTTGAGTGAGAAACATCATATCTATAGAATTGTTTCTGATAGAGATTGGCCAAGTCTTGATGATTTTAAGCTATGACTTTACGAAAGAATCATTGCATAAAATGTTAGAATCTAGCATAAGTAACAAGAATTTGATATTCTTATACTTATGATAAGGATTGGGAGTTGCGAAATGAGTTTGATTAGAAATGTGTTCATTTGATCTATTTCACAAAGTAAGGACCGTATGTAAACATTGTGTGCATGCTGAGAGCATGGGACAAGTGTAGTAATAATTCAAGTAAGAAGTTGATTACCCGAAACAACAAATAATGAGTAATCAATATGGTGATTAAATAAAATGTTTTATTTATACCAATAGTTTGGGGCCATATGGGATTAGTATTATTCTTGTGTTTCACTTTGCATGTTTTGACTTCCTGAATAATTAAATTGGTTAAGAACAATCAAATTATTCGAACGGACCACAGTCGTTCATATGTTGGAAGTAGGTATGAATGAAGACTGTCATGAATTGGTGTGTGGATTGTCTAAAGTGTATTAGACATAAGCAAATGTTTGTTGCAACGTTCATGAGTGCTTATGAATATGATTTGAGCATTGGATTAAACCCATGCTCACTTGGATCACTTCATGGATTTTATCACGAGTGATTGGTGAGACGATAATATCTTATATTCTTGAAACCGAGATGTGTGAGTTGTATCTTGCGAGTCAGTTACACATTGGTAATATGTAAACGCACCAGTAACTTGGTGTCATAAAACATATTGTTGTGTGTGATTCGGTGAGTGAGTGCAAGCAAGAATTGAATCAAAGTTCATCCGTTCCTTTTATCCAAAGTGGGATGAAAGCGATATCTATGGGCCCCTCGATGATTTAGTGATGACACATAAGCGCTTGGCCAAGCCGGGACTAATTTGATGTGTTCAATTGTAGTCTGTTGTCAGTCATCATAAATCGGGAATCGGGAAACAGTGTAGAGAGAATGGTTTAAATCCATGTCTCAGTCTATACGATATCTAGAATGGAGGAATATATGATCCCTTATCTAAAGGACACGCGTATCTGATAAGATCAGAGTTCACAGCGGTTTTTGAAAGCTACGATTATGGATCAGGATCTGAAGTCATACGCATAATAGTTATTAGACTTATCCAAGTGGGAGACTATTGGATTAGTGTCTAAGTCCATAACTATTTTGGTATGTACTTGACCCGATTGTGCATGGTCCTTTTGGGTTGCCTTGGGTTGCCTTCACCAAAGCAACTTGATAGGATGAATTATGGAGAGAGATGATTAATTATGATTTATTAATATATTATGAGAATAATATATTAAAGGAGAAATAATATTAATATTAGTCAAGATTTAATTTTGTGGCTAAAAGATATTAATTAAATAAAGGGGACTGGAACTGTCAATTGTGTGATAGTTAAATATTGGGCTAATGGACTCCATAAAGGATGGAGTGGACGAATTCTATGGGGAAACCCTTTAGAAATCGTCCAAGGCCTCTAAGGAGGGAGTCCATGGGTTGCTTAGGGCCTAAGCAGTCAAATTAGGGTTTCCTTGTTAGATAACCCTAATAGGCTTACTATTTAAGGATCCCTAGGGCACCAAAAACGTGGCCAACTAATTCCTTAGGGTTTCTACACGTTTTTGAGTGCCTCCTCTCTTATAATTGTTCATCCTCTTGCTCTTGGTGTTTGTGAGCCATTAGAGGAGTGACACTTGTGACTCTAAGCTTTCTAAAGCCATTACAAAGGAGGATTTGAGATTGTTATTGCTACATAATAATCAAGGTAAGATCTAAACCCCAATGTTATGTTAATATGATTAATTGTATGCTAGATCTAGGGTTTATAGATTTGGATATTCAATTGCATGTTCATTAGACAAACTAGATCCAAAAGCTATTAGGGTTTGCATGTACACCATAGGAATGATGTTTTGTTCATAACCCATCAAAATAATCAAACAGTAACACATGTAGTCCTACAGATCTACCTAACTGGCATGGAAACTAGTAGTATAACTATCTCATACTCAACAAATTATCAACTACTGGGATATCAAATCTAACGGGACGACCTTGTTGCCTTAGACCCCTTAGTATAGTGAGGAAAATTCACCTCTCAACTGTCGAATCGAAGTGATAAACTCAAACTCTCGAACCACGGCCACCAACTCCACCACCTATATTTACCATAAGACCATTTCCATAAATTTCCAATTTACCAAAATACCCTAGAAGTTAACTAGTCAACCCTTGGTCAAAGTACAAGTCAATGACCAAGGTCAACAGTCCATGTTGACCCGATTCTTCGAGTGCAGTTCACCGACTCGTCGAGTCCTTCCTGAACTCGAGAAGTCGTGAAATCCCCTGTTGACTCATCGAGTTTCCCTGCAACTCGCCGAGTTCATGCATGTTCAAAAGTCGGGAAAGCCCTAGTTGACTCGCCGAGTCTTCGTGCTGACTTGCCGAGTCCATGTAGAAATCCTTGCACGACAATCTTCACCGGACTCGCCGAGTTGGCCATGCAACTCGTCGAGTCCCTTAGGTCTTTTCTCTATCCAAACAATTTTTAAGCCACTTTAAAGCTCCATAAGGCAGATCCAAGCTCCTAAGGCATACTTCTTATGTTAAGTTGCAAACTTTACGTACATGCAAGGTGATAATGGCCAAAGTCAAGCTAAGGAAAGCTTCTAAGGGATGAATAAGGTATTAACTCACTAAAGGCTGAAACTTTATGATCTTGAAGACCAAGATAAGCCTAGATCTGAAGTTACAACTTCAGATCACGCCTAATACCCAAAATAACATATCAACATGGAAAAAGTTTCCCTAATATCATACATGCATATATATAGATAGAAGAAGGTCAATATAACAAATTGTTACCTCAAAAACGATGCTAAGATGAAGAAGAACTCGGATATACAGCCTTCCTCTTGTTCTAAGCTTGATTACTTCAAGATCTTCCTTCCAGAATCCACCACAAGGCTTAATATCACACAACAAGAGAGAAAATGATGATTTAGGGTTTTTGGACTCACGAGGGCTGTGAGGGAGGCTAAGGGAGGCTAATGACCCTTTAAATAGGGTGCAAAACCTGGAAATTAGGGTTTCATGCTCCAGATCCAACTCGTCGAGTCACGCCTCCGACTCGGCGAGTTGGTCACTTAAACACGGGGCCAAAAACGTTCCTACTCGACGAGTCAGGGCATCAAACTCATCAAGTAGACCTTCCAATATGAAAATAAAGCTGTAAAATTAATACCTGAGAGTCGGGGCGTTATAATTCTCCCCCACTTGAACTAGACTTCGTCCTCGAAGTCCGCTGCGGTGAACATCTCCGGATAGTGTTCCCGCATTTCAGCCTCCAGCTCCCAAGTCCACTTAGACCCTCTACGGTGCTCCCACTGTACCTTTACCAAAGGTATCTCCTTGTTCCACAGAACCTTCACCTTCCTCTCTAAGATAGCCACGGGCCTCTCCACATAAGTCAGTGGCTCATCGACCTGAATGTCATTTAATGATACTACTACCTCCTCATTTGGAATGCATTTTCGCAATTGCGAAACGTGGAAAGTGTTGTGGATCTGACCGAGCTCCTCATGAATATCTAATCTGTAAGCTACCTTGCCGACCCTGGCAGTGAGCCCGAACGGATTGATGTATCGGGGACCCAATTTCCCCCGCTTCCTAAAGCGGATCACACCCTTCCAGGGCGAGACCTTCAGGAGTACCATGTCACCGACCTGGAATTCTAACTCTGATCGGCGTCGGTCGGCGTAACTCTTTTGTCTACTCTGTACAGTTTGCAACCGCTGTCTAATTTGCCGAATCTTCTTAGTATTTTGTAGAACTACCTCTGCCGCCTCATCCCTCTGTGGCCAACCTCACCCTAACAGACCGAGGTGCGACATCTTCTCCCGTACAATAACTCAAAAGGTGGGGCACCAATACTGGAATGATAGTTGTTGTTGTAGGAGAACTCTGCAAAGGGTAAGTGGGAGTCCCAACTCCCACCAAAGTCGATGACATAAGCCCTCAGCATGTCCTCGAGGGTCTGTATAGTCCACTCACTCTGGCCGTTGGTCTACGGATGATATGTTGTGCTAAAATGCAGCTGCATGCCCAGCTCCTCGTGGAATTTCTGCCAGAAGCGGGAGGTGAATCTAACATCTCAGTCGGAAACAATGGAGACCGGAACTCCATGGAGAGCAACGATCTCGCGGACATACACGTCGGCCAACTTCTCGGCCGGTGAACTCACCCGTATGGCCAGGAAATGGGCACTCTTGGTCAATCGATCCACGATGACCCATATAGCATCATATACCTTCACCGTCCTCAGCAACTTGGTAATGAAGTCCATCGTGATCTGCTCTTATTTCCACATGGGAATCTCTACAGGCTGCAGCTTGCCATGCAGCCTCTGATGCACGACCTTGACCATCCTGCAGGTCAAGCACCTCTCGACGTACTAAGCAATTTCTTGCTTCATGAACAGTCACCAGTAACTCAAACTCAAATCCCGGTACATCTTAGTGGCCCCCGGATGAATAGAGAAGTGAGACTTGTAAGCCTCCTCCATAACCGTCTTCCTGATCCCTCCAGTCATCGGAACCCATACCCGACCACATCGGGTCAACAATCCTCGGCTATCCTGTACAAATTGGGTACTTTCGCCCCTGATCCTCTCCAACTTCCAGTTCTCTAGTCGCATGTCCTCTGTCTGAGCCTTTCTAATTAAACTCACGAGTGGAGAATCCACCGATATCCTCATACATGTTGTTGGTGCTGAAGATCCAGCTAACTTGCGAATCAGAGCATCAGCCACCACGTTCGTTTTACCTGGATGGTGGATGGTAAAGGATCTCACAGTTGTAGTCCTTGACTACATCTAGCCATCTGCACTGCCTCATATTCAGGTCGACTGATCCATGATGTGTCTCAGGCTCTTGTGGTCTGTGTATATGGTACAACGGACCCCATAGAGATAATGTCTCCAAATCTTGAGAGCAAATACCATCGCTCCCAACTCCAGATCATGAGTAGGGTATCTCGCCTCATATAGATTCAGCTGTCGCGATGCGTAGGCTATCAACTATCCTCACTGCATGAGGACCGCCCCCAGTCCTGTGATGGTTGCATCACAGAACACCACAAAATCATCGACTCCTTCCGGAAGAGTCAATATTGGAGCCTCGCACAATCGCTGTCGGAGGGTCTCATATGTCCTATGTTTCTCAGGGACCCACCAAAAATCCACCCCTTCCTCGTTAGACGAGTGAGGGGTACTGCAATTTTGGAGAAATCCTGTATGAATCTCCGTTAGTACCCTGCCAATCCCATAAAAGTCCTGATATCCGAGGCAGACTTCAGAACCTCCTACTGCATAACCGCCTCAATTTTGGCCGGATCGACTAAAATCCCCTCCTGGTTAACGAGGTGTCCAAGGAATTGAACCTATCGTAACTAGAACTTGCACTTCGAGAACTTGGCATAAAGTCGTTCCCGCCTCAAATCTCGAACTATCCAAAATAACGAATACTAAGTCAACACATGGGATATCAATCTTGACTAAGGTTCCACATAGTCCATTTTACCTTTTCTCTAATTTGGGCCACGACCCAATATCAAATTCACTATCTGGCCAGTCAGGGTTTACATATATATATATATATATATATATATATATATATATATATTTATATTTATATATAGTGAATATACCCTTAAGGGTATATAAGCTTAGGTACCCAAACAAACCATAAGACGTTGTTTTGTTTGATATATTCATTATACTATTCTTAAACTTCAACCCTAAGTTGATTTGCTTTCAAGATATTCGAAATTTCACTATTATCATTCTCTTACATCACATCTTTTTGCCAAACACCTAATTGGCTATATATATATTGTAGTTAAAAATGAAAATTATGTGAGAGGAAGATAAATATGTAAATTTCAAAAATCTTGGAAGTAAATTAAGTTAGAAGTTAAATTATAAGAACATTTGACAATTAGAATGCATTATATGATACAAAACGACGTAGTATGGTGAGTTTTGGTACCTAAGCTCATATACCGTTAAGGGTATATTCAGTTTTCCTATATATATATATATATATATATATATATATATATATATACACACACACTACCTTATAAAAGAAATCTTACTATTTCTATAAATAGAATCAATATAATAATAATATTTTTTAAGACGTTCAAGTCTTTAAGCTTAAAGTACAACCAACTATTAATATAATAATATTATAATATATATCTTACAAATGATAATGTCAGGGATACAAGTATTAAAAACACATTTAAATTAGTACTTCCTTATTTTTAGGGATTGAATTAGTATTTTCATCAATTTTGACCCAACTTGTACTCCTAAAATATCTCTTCTCTGGTATCTGGTGCATTCGAAATCTGAAACACTTCTTTTCGACAGATCATTTGAAATTTAAAAGCTCATTCAAATTGGAGTTCCCTAATTTTTTGCATAAAATATAGTTGACTGGAGACTAATTCAAATATTCATCTCCTTTTCCTCCATGGAATCCACCAATAGGGGTGCAAACGAGCCGAGCCGAGCTCGAGCCTGGTCAGGCTCGGCTCGGGCTCGTTTAAGTTATGCGAGGCTCGAGCTCGAGCTCGGCTCGATTCAAGCTTCTTGTACTGAGCTCGGATCGAGCTCGTAAATAATTATACAAGCTCGATTTAGGCTCGGGCTCGGCTCGTTTTTTGTCTGACGTGCTTAAATAAGCTTAAGATCGGCTCGAGCTTGTTAAGAAGCTCGTTTACTAATACTCTAAATCCCTAATCCCGAAATATGTTTTTATTTTAATATAAAAAAAAATAATAATAAATTATTTTATATAAAGGCTCGTTTAGGCTCGCGAGCCTAATCGAGCTTAGTGACATAGGCTCGAGCTCGAGCTCGTTTAATAAACGAGCTTAATATTAAGCTCGAGCTCGGCTCGAGCTCGTTTAAAATCGGTTTCGAGTCGAGCTTTTATCGATCCGATCCCGAGTAGCTCACGAGTAGCTTGACTCGTTTGCACCCCTATCCGCCACCATAATATTTTTTGGTTTTGGCATTGCACTTTTTATTTTTGTGAAACCGATCGATAATGGTGCAAGTGTTCTTAGAAATATAACATGTCTCCGAATGGAACTAATTATTTGAAAGAAACTATTCGCCGCCGCCGCTTTGCGTGGACAAACGGCTAGTATATATATATATATATATATATATATATATATATATATATATATATATATATATATATATATATATATATATAGAGAGAGAGAGAGAGAGAGAGAGAACTTTTAATCAATTCTAACTAAACAACTAATACAAACAAATTATATAAAAGAATAAATAAAATATAGATTTTTTTTAAAGTTTTTTTTTCCTAAATATTTTATTTGTCATATTTAAATGTTGGTGCAATGATGATAAATGTTTAATCAATGAAAAAAATCGCCTATTTTTGATAAATTAGAAAGTATACTTATTTAATCCTTGCAAAAAATTTGGAAAATTTAAACCGATAAAAAAGCAAATATATATTACTATATATCTTTTCATACTTCATTATTTGAAGTATCATTTTGTTCCTATAAATGTATGCTATGTAGCTATATTTTTTAGGGTCAAACAGGAATAATTTCACAAGAAAACGTGATTCCAATGGTTGGTTATCATATACGAAGAAGGGTATGGAAATTCTTGGAATTTTGTCTTTTTTGACGAGTATGGTTTAAATTTTAAATGAGTTGTAACTTCTAAGTGCATCCACTATATTCTTTCAAGCTTTTATTGTTTATTTAAAAACTTGAAGACGCAACCCTTGATGTGATATTTAATTATCGTGTTATAGGCATTTCTATGCGATGAGTGATAACTTATAAGTTTGAATGATATATAAAAGTTTGTATATCAAAATATTATTATTAGTTGTTTTACCTTAGCCTAAACTAATTTTATAAGGCTACAAGAGTGGCCACCACCTTCATTACTCTACAAATATTGATTACTCTATAAATATTGTCATTTCATTCCATACACTTATGAAAATGTCATGTTAGAAACATGTATAAAAGGATCTCTTCCGCCTCAAGGGAGAGATCCATCTTCTCTCTCACGAATATTACCCTAAGATTATCTCTCTCAGAAAACTAACTTGATCGTCGGAGTAACGTTCCCGGAGAACACTCGGACATCCTTTAACGATTCTTATATTTTGTGTTCTCAGGAAAGCTTCCAGGACAGATACATCATTCAGCATCCAAACCCCTGTAGAGCATGTCACACCATTTGGGGTCATCCAGGCGTATCCTCAGAGTGATACAGCCAATAGACGACGCTGGTTCTCTGCAAAAGGGGTATCTAAACCCAAGGGCATCTGGGACGAAAGTAGAAGATCTGTTCAGAATACCGGTGACGTCAAACAACGACCACCACCGCGAGTGTAGCACACAAGCCTCAATCCAGGTGCTAACGGCACATGTACTGTCGATTACGGCAGAAATAGCAGAGCCAGTACTCCAGAGTAGTTTCCGGCAACTGTCGTCTGATGTTTCACCACCTCAGACGGCGATATCACATCTCGATCTGTTGCAGACAAATTTGTATGATGGCACAGAGGTACTCACCATCTCTAACTCTCGTAAGAGGAACACACCTCACTACGCAGAAGACGAGATAAAGGCACTCTCGAGAAACCTACTCAACATTAGTTTCTCGAGCAGCGATCCCAGTCCATCGAACTGGGATCCGCGAGACCCACTCCTTATATCCGGATTCATTCGTAACACGAAAGTCTGTCGAATATACATTGACAATGGTAGCTTCTCCGATATACTCTATGAGCATTATTTTCGGCAACTACTAGATGCGTGGAAGGAGGGGCTACAACCCCCAACCGGTGGACCATTGGTAGGATTCACTAGGCATAGCTTGTGGCCATTGGGCACTATTCGGATGCCCTTAACATTGGTCAGTCACAACGAGAGGAACTGAATCACAAGAACAATCAAATTCTCTGTGATCTGTTACCCAGCATAACACAATATTCTACTCGGACGATCGACAATCTCCTCACAGCACCTCGTACCATCAACGATCCATGGCATCGTTAAATTTAGCACATGCCAGTGATCGGCGACGGTCCTCGCTACAAACACCAGGGCAGAACATTGCCACCACATCATAGCTGCCCCAGAGCTTGTGCACGCACCAAAGAAGTCCAAGGAAGGATGTTCCACCGAGCAACACCAGATAAACATGGAATATCCAGAACAGCTTGTGCGAAACAGTGCTCACTTATCAGACGAGACCAGGGCACGACTGGTAGCACTCCTGAAGCAATACTCCATCGTTTTCGCCTGGAAACCAACAGATCTTACAGGCGTTGATCGACATGTTATAGAACACAACCTTAATATCACACCTGGAAGCAATCCGGTTAAACAAAGAAAGAGGGGCCAGGCGGCAGAACGGAACAAGGCCATAAACGCAGAGGTGGCCGATCTGGTGAACACCGGTATCCTCCGGGAAGTAATGTTCCCAACATGGATCGCAAATCCCTTCATGATAAAGAAGCTAATGGGTCATGGCGAATGTGCATTGATTACTCGGACCTTAACAACGTCTGCCCAAGGATTGTTATCCTTTCCCGGAGATTGATCATAAGGTCCAATCGCTCGAAGGCTTTCAGCTCAAATGTTCCCTTGACGCGTACAAGGGCTACTACAATGACTCCCCGATTGATACCCTTTTAACTGCTATCTGACAACTCCCGGACTGCTACTCCAATGACTCCCCGGTCTACTAATACCAAATATAACACTTAGTCCCAAACTGCCCTTCAACAGTCAAACTAAGTCAACTCTGGTCAAAGTCAACCTTTCAGGTTGACCCTACTCGCCGAGTCAGCCTACTGACTCGCCGAGTTCATAAGCTCAAAAACCCTTTCCTTCTCGACTCACCGAGCCAGCCCATGACTCGCCGAGTCTACTGATTTTCGAGTCCAGTCCTGTCCAACTCACTGGATCTCCACTCAACTCACTGATTTGAGTCTTAACTCGAAGGGTTTGGGGTTTCGTGACTTGACTCGCCGAGTCCAAGAACAGACTCGCCGAGTCCCAGGCAATCTTCAACAGACTCCCCGAGTTGTTCATCCAACTCGTTGAGTTCATCTCCATCTTCATACTACTCGCCGAGTCCACTCGAAGGACTCGTCGAGTCTATTTAGTCTTTTATACATTCAGGGGCTTTTTGAGTCATGCAGGGACTCCAAACTATAGATCCACTATTCCAAAGCCTATTCCTCACATAAAGTTGCAAACTTTACGTGTAGCTAAGGATTTCTAGGCCCAAAACACTCCAAACTAGGGTTTAATGCAACCATGCTTCACTTACACCCCCAAGACTGATACTTTATGACTCTCTAGACCAAAATACACTTCGATCTGAAGTAGCAACTTCAGATCTGGGTTCTAACTCGAAATGGTTCTTAAACATGGCATAAAAACCCCAAATCTCACAACCAAGGGAAAACTATATTCAAAAGAGTGAAGGTAACGACTTATTACCTTCAAATGCTCTGGAAAGGCCCTTAAACTCTGGATCTACTGCAAATCCTTGAATCCCCAATGGTGTTCCTTCCTTCCTTCTTCTTCAAATCACCCAAAAATGGCAACAAACTTGAATGAGAAATAATGGAGGCTTAGGGTTTTGGGTTCTGGATGAGAAAGGCTATAAGGAACCCTAATGGAGAGAATAAGATGCATAAATAGTGCCTAAAGTCCCAGATTTAGGGTTTCCCTCTTCAGACCGGACTCGCCGAGTTGGTCACTTACCCGATCCCCTGGTTCCCGCTCCGACTCGTCGAGTTCCTCCTTAGACTCGACGAGTTGACCCATTTGACTTAGGGTTTTCTTTCCTTTCTTGGTCTTTCTGATTCTGGGCGTTACACTTTGTAGCATTTTTTATTTTTTATATTTTGTTTTGTATCAAATAAAATTCTTGTACTATTATGTTTATAAATTGATTAATAAAAATGAGATTTTTTATGAATTACTTACAAATATTATAGTATAAGAAATATGTATATATGCATTTGAAAAAATATGTATATATACACCTAAAGCGTCGATTTTTTTGGTTAAAAAATTAGAGTTTTTTTTTTTTAAATATTGTATTTTTTTCTTTTTAAATTTACTGATTTTTAAAAAATTACTTTTAAAAAATGCAGGTTTTTTTGAAAAAATTGCAATTTTCTTTTGGAAAAAAATACAACTTTTTTTTTTTAAAAATGCAGCTTTTTAAAAAATATTGTAGTTTTTTTAAAAAAATATTGTTTTTATTTTTTGCAATTTCATTTTTTATGAAAAAAGTAAAAAGTCTCCATTTTTTTAAAAAAAATCAATTTTTTTTAGAAAAATCCGAAATTTGATTTATTATGTTAATTTTTAGAATATTTTAATAATATTTCCAATAACAAAAAATAAATAAACATTAAATGAGATCAATGAGATGACCATCATGTCCTTAATGAGTTAATTTTGATCTAACGTTCCTCCTTTAGTTCTCGAGTTGTCGGAAAACTATGAGTTTTCAACCGATCTCACCCTTTATATATATATATATATATATATATATATATATATATATATATATATATATATATATATATATATATATATATATATAGGCTTAGGTTATTTTATTCTAACTAAATATGGTGTGGATATCGTATATTATGAGAATTACTAAGAGATTAAGTTGTTTAGTAATGCGAATACGTTTAATCTTACATGACTATTGTCATTAACACACATTATCAGTAATTAAACCGTCTATAAGGTTATTATTATTATTATTATTATTATTATTATTATTATTATTATTATTATTATTATCATTTCTGTCAGAATGTTTGCCATAATGTTTATTGGGTCGTATTCTGTCAAAATGAAAATGAGTGAAAAACAAAGTTTGAGAACAAAAATAAATAATAATTAGCGAGAATGAATGAAAATGACGATATTTTTGTAAGGTTGAACGTATTCACATTGCTAAATAACTTATTCTCTTAGTAATTCTCATAGCATACGATATCCGCACAATAATTAGTTAGTTAGAATACTTGAACCTAGTTCTATATATATAGTTTTAGCTTTACTTTTTATGTTGTATCATTTGACAAACTTTTATTCTTACTTCATTATAACCTAATCATTAAAGCTTTATTATTTAGTAATTATATTTTATGTTACTAATTTTAATAATAATAATAATACATATTTTTATTACATTTTTTTTCATTTCTATAAACCTAATATCATTGATGGTTAAAAAAATATAATAATATTATAAGAAAAATAAATTCTAAACAAATTGTCATCATTTTTTTTAATTTTATATATTACATAACAAAAATCCAAGACAAAAATAAGTAACAACTAATCATCTATAGTCAGAAAAGATTTTTTCGTAGATTTGTCATACGGTTGCGGACGAGATTTTTTTAAATTTGTTTTTTAAAACGTTTATGTTTTTTAAATTTGTTTTTGTTAACATCATCATATCAATTCCATCGACATAAAACCTATCATTTTTTTGGAGTATTTTGTCTATATCTTTGTAAACATTCATAATTATGCACATATTTTTGTAAAACTTCAAATTACATTATATCCTTATAAAACCTATATATATATATATATATATATATATATATATATATATATATATATATATATATATATATATACTAGTTGTGAGACCCGTATATTATACGGGTTGATTAAAACAAAATATTAAATAGGAATGATTAAATGAAAAGTTTATTTGAATTTGAAATTTGAAATAAATAAAAATTATGAGAAAAGAACATGCAAAAAATAAATAAATTAAAATAATTGTTTAGTTGTTAGATCAGTATACTAAACAGGTTAATTATAACAAAATGTTAAACACAAAGGTTTAAACTGTAGATTTATTTGACGTTGAAATTAAATTTAAAATTTAAAATTTAAAATTAATATCATTATGGTAGGTTTAATTTATGGAAACTAAGTTAATAATATATTAGAAATGGAAAATGAAATAAATGACAAGTGGAAAATAAATATATCTCTAAATTATCACAAAATGACATGTGTCAAATTGAATGACAGAAGGACATGTGGCAAAATCATTCTTATTTCTTAGGGTATATATATATATATATATATATATATATATATATATATATATATATATATATATAAACTTAATTGTAACTCCTCCAAATTTAGACCAAAATTTTCATTTTTATATTACCAAAAGCAGGGGTTCACAACCACGTTATCAATTACATAAGTATCCCAAAACAACCAATATTATAATTATCAGAGTTCATAAACATGTCCTAGTAGTAAATCTTCCAGCGCGTGTGTACAGACAGACCTTCACCTTTCCGTTGTCATGTGAAGTACCTATCACATATAAATCAACTGTAAGCACGAAACTTAGTGAACTCTCCAAGATACCACGTACAACACAACATAAAACAAACAATTTTGGGTTATCAGCAACCTTGTGGATTATCAACAGTCACAATGAGCTAACTACACGTCTGGTGGGTTATTAGCAACCCTAGTTGGCTATCAGCAGCCTCAGTCATATATAAATAGCATAACATAACCATAACAGCTACACCCAGCTGGTCATCATAAATACAACTATTCTACCACACAGGTAAGAAAAAGTGAGAAGACTCACCTGATACTGACGAGACGAAAACCTAGCACCCGAACTACCGGATCTAGACAGCGCCTAGTCAGCAACATAATTAACCCTAATTAATAA